>NC_057712.1:75719925-75722173 GCF_004010195.1 Chiloscyllium plagiosum
AGGAGCATCAGAGGCTGAGGGGTGACCTTATAGAGGTTTACAAAACCATGAGGGGCATGGATAGGATAAATAGATAAAGTCTTTTCCCTGGGGTGGGGGAGTCTAGAACTAGAGAGGCATAGTTTAGGGTGAGAGGGGAAAGATATAAAAGAGACCTGAGGGGCAACCTTTTCCCCCAGAGGGTGGTACGTGTATGGAATGAGCTGCCAGAGGAAGTGGTGGAGGCTGGTACAATTGTAACATTTAAGAGGCATTTGGATGGGTATATGAATAGGAAGGGTTTGGAGGGATATGGGCCGGGTGCTGGCAGGTGGGACTAGATTGGGTTGGGATATCTGGGTCGGCATGGACGGGTTGGACCGAAGGGTCTGTTTCCATGCTGGACATCTCTATGACTCGATAAATAAATGCCAGCATTTTGCCCTCCACAGCGTTAGTGCCCTCGTCCTGCTGCGCTTTTCCAGCAACACATTTTTAAGCTCTGATCCCCAGCATCTGCGGTCCTCACTTTCTCCACAGCGTTAGAGCCAATTCCATCATTTACTAGTCAATCAAAGTCCTCCGTGTTGACGGTAGTGTTAGGTGGATATGATTTATCGCACGCCTTGCGTTTCCTCACTGTCTGATGGCCAACAAACAGCTCCTACCAATGTTTCTTCCCCTTGCCGCTCCGTCGTTCCCCCGAATCGATTCCACATGTTGACCCTGCTGCTGCAAGATCGGGGTTAACTGTGCGGGTACGTTCATGCTGTTAACATACGGTGGGCAAATGTCTCCGCTAATTAAAACCAAACACCGAGAAATGCTCACCTTGCCTTGTAATGTGTTCAAGTTCCTTAATTTCCTCATTTCCACTATTTAAAGAAAAGTAATAATTAACTTTGCTAACTCTAATAGGGAACATGAAACAAAACTATTAACAAACTGAACGCTCTTTCCCCTAACTAACCTTTTTTCCACTTAACTGAGCATAATCCTGTCAATATGTACGGTTAGCGCTGTCACCTCACAACACCAGGGTCCCAGGATCAATTCCAGCCTCGGGTGACTGTATGTGTGGAGTATGCCCATTCTCCCTGGGTCTGCGTGGGTTTCCTCCCACAGTACAAAGGTATACAGGTTAGGGTGGACTGGCCGTGCTAAATTGTCCCATAGTGCCCAGGGATGTGCAGGTTAGGGTGGATTGGCCGTGCTAAATTGTCCCCATAGTGCCCAGGGACGTGCAGGGTAGGGTGGACTGGCCGTGCTAAATTGTCCCCGTAGTGCGCTTTTCCAGCAACACATTTTTCAGCTCTGATCTCCAGCATCTGCAATCCTCACTTTCTCCTATCTATTTAACAGCCAATTATCTATTTTGGAACTCTCACTTCTTATCTGTTCTGTCCTGGCATCTGAGGAGGGTGAAAATCAACGTTTCGGGCAAAAGCCCTTCATCAGGAATAAGGCTGGGAGCCTAGGGGGTGGAGAGATAAATGGGAGGGGGTGGGGCGGGGGGTGAAGGTAGCTGAGAGTGCAATAGGTGGATGGAGGTGGGGATGAAGGTGATAGGTCGGAGAGGAGGGTGCAGCGGATAGGTGGGAAGGGAGGTGTTACCATGTTACCCTGAGGTGTGACTTGCCCCGGGTGTTGTGATGGGTGTGGTCATGTTACCCACAGAACCCTCTGAGTCTTTGGACTGTTCCGTACCACCTGCCTTCCATGGAGAAATTTGCAAAGGAAAATGCCTTTGACCGCAATTCCAACAGGAAGTGGTAGCGCCCACGAGACCCTACAGGAAAAGGGGAACATAGAACATTCCGGCGCAGTACATGCCCTTCGGCCCCTCCATTGCTGTGCTGTCCAATCTGAAGCCCCTCTCTCCTACACTATTCCATTCTCATCCATATGCCTATCCAATGCCCATTTAAATGCCCCTAAAGTTGGCGAGTGGGAACATAGAACATTCCGGCGCAGTACAGCCCCTTCGGCCCTCGATGTTGCACCAACCTGTGGAACCAATCTGAAGCCCCTCTCTCCTACCCTATTCCATTCTCGTCCATATGCCTATCCAATGCCCATTTAAATGCCCCTAAAGTTGGCGAGTCTACTACTGTGGCAGTTAGTGCGTTCCACGCCCCCTCCTACTCTCTGAGTAAAGAAACTCCCTCTGCCATCTGTCCTATATCTATCACCCCCTCAATTTAAAGCTGTGTCCCCTCGTGCTAGCCATCACCATCCGAGGGAAAAGCCTCTCCCTGCCCACCCTATC
>NC_057712.1:75722553-75726550 GCF_004010195.1 Chiloscyllium plagiosum
GCCAATTTCTGATCCCAACCGCTAAATCACCTTCAATCCCATACCTCCATACTTGGTGCAGTTGCCTACCATGGGGAACCTTATCAAACGCCTTACTGTAATCCATGTACACCACATCAACTGCTTTACCCTCATCCACCTGTTTGGTCACCTTCTCAAAGAACTCAATAAGGTCAGTGAGGCACAACCTACCCTTCACTAAACTGTGCTGACTATCCCTCATCAACTTATTCCTCTCTAGATGATTTATAAATCCTATCTCTTATAACCTTTCCCAACACTTTACCCACAACCGAAGTAAGGCTCACTGGTCTATAATTACCAGGGTTGTCTCTACTCCCCTTCTTGAACAAGGGGAACCACATTTGCTATCCTCCAGTCTTCTGGTACTATTCCCGTAGACAATGAGGACATAAAGATCAAAGCCAAAGGCTCGGCAATCTCCTCCCTGGCTTCCCAGAGAATCCTCGGATAAATCCCATCTGGCCCTGGGGACTTGTCTATTTTCACACTTTCCGGACTTACTAACACCTCCCCTTCGAGGTGGGTGAAGGGTCGATCCTGTCGGGTTGTGCCTAACTCTTTTGGGGCACAATGCCTCGCGGTCAGAACTTGCCAACAAGCACCAAGAGAGCTGGTGGTGCAAAGGGCCACGCCTGTGAGATCTAGTGCTCCTGGTCCATCTGCGCCACCATTAGAGTGCCAGTAGGAGGGTAGAGTCCATCAGGCATCTTCTGCAGGAACGTGCCTTTGGGAAAGCGAGTCTGGAAGAAGATCCCCTGGGTTTTGTCAAGGTTTGTCCCCAAGCAGCTCTGTGACGCGACGGGTTTGGGAGGCGAGCCGAGACAAACGTCGGCTGGTGGAGAATCAACTCGGTCTAAGCCTTGGCCTGCCCGAACGCGTTGGCCTTCCGGTGGACCCCGAACGCGTGTTGCAGACTAGCACACTCCTGCGGCCAGGATATCGCGCTGAGGGCCGCACTAAAGCTGGGGGGAAGCTGCCACCAAGACGCAGCGGAGAAAGACCCATCTTCTGAGGGTCTTCAAGTAAGGAATGCCTTTGCTTTGGATTGGTGGATGGAGTGAAACCCCAACCTTTGGCCTTCATCGAACGGGTGTGCCTCAGGTGACCATGCCTGCTGCCATACTGTAGGGAATCTAGTCTAACCTCATCCTGGGAGCGGCGCCATCTTCCTGGAGGTCAAGGGCGGACCTTGTCCGAGGGGACGTCGTGTACCAAGCCCTGAACCAGACAGGAGAAGAACGTGGCCCAGCGGGGTCCTCATCCTGACCACCACCTTTGCCTCAAGCTGTGCGCGGACCCTCAGTACGCAAACCCCACCACGCGCTGGGGGGGGTTCGACCTGTTGGCGAAGGACGTTTGTGGGAAAAGATCTGCTCCCCGCCCACCCACACACAGAAAATCAAGCCCGTCCGAACCAGACAAGAAATACCCAGAATGCCTCAGCACTGACCGAACAGGCCGAGAAGGGAAACCAGACATGACCACAGTCACCCACAGACCACCTCCCAAGACAAACTCTCAATAAGCTTCCCGGACCCAACCTCTCAAAGCTCTCCCAAAACCTCAAGGGCAGTCTCGTAACCCAGTGATGCCAAAGTAACCCAAAGGACGGGCCAGACAGAGGGGTACCAGAATACAGGAGAGCAACAATGGAAATACCTTGATACTGCTTTAAAAGGGAACTTCTCACCTCCCCTCGAAGACAGCTGAGATAATGTTTGATGCGGTCAGGTTGCTCTATTGTATCTGCAATCAGCACTTTCTTCTGATAACTGCGGTTATCACCAGCGTCACTTGATTCTCAAAACGCATTGCATTTGCCCTATTTTTAAATTAGCGTCATTGCACAAAGGCTCCTATTAAAACATAATCGATTCCCAGCTCGAGGAAGACAGTTTCAGTGACCTGCGCAGACGGTCTCTGTGCTATGTCCGCTCGGTCAATCCCTCTCCCGCGGTATTTTGTTCATTTCACCCCCATCTGTGTTTCGAGATCTCTGCTCTATCGGGCCGACTTCTCCGGCAACGTTCCTGGCGTCGGCGCTGGGAATGCTCCAACTCCTGCGCCTACCCTTCGGGGGGGGGGGGGGGGGGGGAAAGAGGTTTAGCGAGAAACAACACTCTTCGGTCCCCGTGTTCAGTAGGAAGTGGTCAGCGCGCCATGCCGTTCAATTCCCTTGGGGAATAAAAAAGGGGGGTGGGGGGTGGAGTTTGATCATGTCAGGCGGTTCCCCTGGTAAAGCCGCCCCACCACCAGAACGTCCAAACCTGGCGGGGTAAAAGGGGCACGGCCTAGTCAGAGGCTTCATCTCTGTCTGGACTCTCGCCAACTGTCCAGGTGGCTGTTGGTTGGGGGTTTTGGCGAAGAGACCGTCACATGTTTTTCCCGTTGGAGAGGCGGCCCGGGAAGAGATCCAGTAGCATTTTGTTTTGTTGGGGGTTGAGTCGTCCCCCCACCCCTCCTCGTGACCTCTCATGACCTGCGCAGCCTTGGGTGCTCCGCCTCAGAGAGGTGAGTTTTTGGTCAATTCGGTGTTGGGATATGGGTGTCGCTGGCTGGCTGCTTTTGGTGGGGGTGGGGGGGGGGGGGGGGGTGAGGGGAAGATGCCTTCTGAAACCACTGCAGTCCACGGGCTGCAGGGGTTGACCCACAATGCCCTCGGTGCCACCACCCAACGCACAAAGGGGAGGGTGACCCTTCCAACATAGCAACCGCACCCGTCTCCTGAACAGTCACGCGTCTGCTTCATCTCCCTCCCTTTCTTTCGCCTCTCTTTCTCTTTTTCACCTCCCGTCCTCCAGGGGGCGTGGCGGATGCTTGGCCTAAAAGCCAAATGGACTCCAACCGCTCGAAACGTGTGGACTCCCGGCCTCGACGTGGTCTCCAACTCCTGACCTTGAGGGGGAGGGGTTTGGTTGGGAAGGGCTGAACTCCTAATTTCTCTGCTCCCTCCTCATGTATTGCTGGACTGTTTTCTTTACTTTTCTAACTTTTTTCCCCCCGATAATTTGCACTTAAAGAGTCTGCACATATCAAAACATCGAGCTTTGAGAAGATTTGTAGCACAGGGTTGAGGTTCTGGATGCAGGTTTGCTCGCTGAGCTGGAAGGTTCACTTCCAGACGTTTCGTCACCCTACTAGGTGACATCTTCAGCCGGCCTCCGGGAGAAGCTGAAAATTCCTGCTTTCTATTTATATGGTTGGGTTGGTGATGTCATTTCCTGCAGTGATGTTACTTCCTGTGGTGAAGTCCTTTTCTCAGAGGGTGGTAGACGGGGTCTAACTCGGATGTGTTTGTTGAGTGTGTTCCGGTTGGAATGCCACGCTTTTAGGAATTCTGGTATGTGTCTCTGTTTGGCTTGTCCGAGGATGGATGTGTTGTCCCAGTCGACGTGGTGTCCTTCCTCATCTGTATGTCCTAGTATGTCGTTTTGTGGCGAGTTGGTGTTCATGTGTCCTGGTGGCTAGTGTTCTGCTTGTTTGTCCAATGTAGTATCTGTTACAGTCCTTGCACGGCCTTTTGTAAATGACGTTAGTTTTGCTTGTTGGCTGTATTGGGTCTTTCAAGTTCATTAGCTGCTGCTTTAGTGTGTTGGTGGGTTTGTGGGCCACCATGAGTAGTCTGGCAGTCATCTCCAAGGTGTCTTTGATGTAGGGGAGAGAGCACTGTAAGTGGAGACTTGTACTTGCTTGCTACGCTTATGTGGCAATAAAGCCAATTCCTATTCAGAGAAATGTCCATTAACCGCTCGACGTGTGTTTGGGGGAGGGGGCGGGGGGGTGAAGGGGATACTCGCTTACTGACGCACAGAGGGAAATATTCAAAAACTCGGCTTCAGAATATGAATGGGATAGGTATGCGTTCCAGAAACTCCAAATTACTCGCAGGCCACTCTGTCCATCATTTTTTCTCCCTGCTGTTGCTGTCCACAAAACAGCCTCCTCCCTTCTCACTCAACTGACCCCCCCCCCC
>NC_057712.1:75728710-75730850 GCF_004010195.1 Chiloscyllium plagiosum
AAGAGAGGGGCAGGAGGGAGAAAGAGAGAGAGGGAGACAGAGAGAGAGAAAGAAAGAAAAAGAGTGAGTGAGAGAGAGAGAAAAAGAGGGTGAGAGAAAGAAACAGAGAGAGAGAGAGAGAGAAAGCGAGGAGAGACTTGACAGAATGACAGCAGTGTTTTCCCTCACCCCAGTGAGAAAGTTGGGGGTAATCTAAAATGAGGAATCTAAAATGAGCACTCTGTCCATTTAAGACAGAGATGAAGAGAAATTCCACCTCTCAGACGGACATCGTCCCACAGAGTGCTCGTGCCCAGCTCGCTGGGTATACTCGGGGCTGAGTTCGACAGAGCTTTGACCGACAAAGGGAGCCGAGGATTCTGGGAAGGTGGAGTCGAGGCCAGGGTCAGACCAGCGACTGGGGGAGCGCAATTGAAGGCCTTCCCCTTGCTCCCGAGTACTCACGGTCAGGCAGCACCCGTACTGGTGGGGGGACACACGGCTTAGGCCTCTGTGTTCGGGAATGGGGGGGGGGGGGTTGTGCGTCTGGTGGAGACAGGGCCAAGGAAAAAAAGGACCACGCCTCTGCCAAAACAGAGCCCGGCAGCAATGGCCTTCCCCCGTACAACACTGGCCAAAGATATAATCGCAAATAGTCATCAAGCGCACTATCCCTTTAAAAGATCCTCAGGATCCTCTTGCAAGAGATCCTTGGCTTGTTAAATTTTGGCTATGATTCCGGCCTGGCCAGAGATTCATGTTCACTCAGATAAAAGTAAAATAAACAGAAAGGAAACATTTTTCTTTAAAATAATAAAAACGAGGGGGGTGTTCATTCTTTGAACAAGAGTTGAGTGGTTTATGAGGTTTCTCGAAGGTTACCCACAATGTCTAGATGTCTCTAGAAGCTCGCTGATACTGTTAGAAGGCTGCCGATATTTCTGGAAGCTTCTGGAGGGTTGCCCGGACATTTCTAGAAGGTTTCAGACACCCCCCCCCCGGGAGCTCCTGAAAAGGTGTCTAGAACTTTCGAGAGGGTTTCTGAAACATCGGGACGTTTCTAGAAGGTTGCTGATGTATCTGAAGGCTTCCCTAATGTTGACCCACATGCAGAGGTTTCTGGAAGGTTGTTGAAGTGTCCGGAAGATTCTGGAAGGTTGCTGAAGGGGTCTGGAGGAGTCCAGAATGTTGTTGAAGGGTCTGGAAGATTCTAGAAGGTTGCTGAATGGTCTGGAAGGTTGCTGACCCGTCTGGAGGAATCTAGAAGGTTGCTGAAGAGTCCGGAAGATTCCAGAAGGTTGCTAAAGTGTCCGGAAGATTCCAGAAGGTTGCTGAAGTGTCCGGAAGATCCAGACGGTTGCTGAAGTGTCCAGAAGATTCCAGAAGGTTGCTGAAGAGTCCGGAAGATTCCAGAAGGTTGCTGAAGAGTCTGGAAGATTCCAGAAGGTTGCTAAAGTGTCCGGAAGATTCCAGAAGGTTGCTAAAGTGTCCGGAAGATTCTAGAAGGTTGCTGAAGAGTCCGGAAGATTCCAGAAGGTTGCTGAAGAGTCTGGAAGATTCCAGACGGTTGCTGAAGTGTCCGGACGATTCTAGACGGTTGCTGAAGAGTCTGGAAGATTCTGGAAGGCTGCTGACGTGTTGGAAAATTATGAGAGGGTTGTTGAACATGTTCAGGTGAGGGGTGGGGGGTTCCCCCTAACAGCCCGGTTCGTCCTCCATACTGAAGCTGCTGCGGCGGCTGCTGCCCTTTGACACCCCAGGCGACACCGAGGAGAGCAGCGGGTCAGTGGTTCCGACCGGGGACAGCAAGTCGTCCAGCAGGATGTTGCCCAGGCCGGAGTCCAGCTTCAGCGGGAAGGGCATGTCGGTCATGGAGTCGAAGGCCAGCGGCTGGTCGCTCAGGCCCAGCCCGAGGTCCAGGCCCAGGTCCATGCTCGGGCCTACTGCCTGCGGCATGCTGGGAAGCCGCGGGGGCTCAATGGTGGCCTGGTTGCCTTGTGACGGCTCCTGCTTGATGACCTGGGCGGCCAACTGGGCAGTGTTCAGGCCCGAGGGGGAGCTCAGCGAGAGGCCGTGGACCCGGGCCTGGATCTCCAATTCCTGTCAGGCAGTGGGAGGAGAGGAGGAACAGGAGAGAACGACAATTACTGCCTTGGATTGA
>NC_057712.1:75731350-75733386 GCF_004010195.1 Chiloscyllium plagiosum
GCATCACCAGGTGAGCACTTGTTGCAGACCCCTAATTGCTCTCGGAGATGTCGATGAGCTGCTTCTTTAACAAACTGTATCCATCTGGTCAAGCTATTCCTACGTCGCTGTACATAGTTTCATGTGGCATTTTTGATACAAGTAAGTGACCGTTGGGTCATTTTCAAAGGCAGTTGAGAATCAACCATTTTGCTTTAGATCTAGAGTTTGTGTGTAGCCAAGACCATATTAAGAACATCAGATTTCAACAGGGGAGCCAATGGTCTATGGTATAATTGCTATTCACCTAGAGGCTCAGGCTAATGTTCACGGACCAGATTTGAATCCCACCAAGGCAGACTGAGTCTGATGATGACTGCAATTATTGGCGCTTGTTGGAAAAACCCACCTAGTTCAATGTTCTTATCTGGTCTGGCCTACATGTGACTCCAAGTCGACAGGGTGGGATGCTCTTTTGAGGATTGGTGTGGGCTGAATGGCTGCTTCAACATTATGTGGGTTCTGTTGTGAAGGCAAGAATGCGTAGTCTAGTACTGCTCCAACTATAACTTCTCCATTTATCAAGTCACTCTTTAATCCAACTCTGTATAGCAAGACTGGTTTGTAACCACCAGGACTACTTCCAATTAATACCTTCTCTCTAACTAACCGCTCAGGGTAGATAAAGAACTTTCTTTACCACCTTATCCGCTCATGTTGCCATTTCTGGGAGCTATGGACTTGCACCCCAAGATCCCTCTTTATGTCAATCTCCTTAAGGGGCCTGCCATTTACAACGTACTTTCCTCTTGCATTTGACCTTCCAAAATGCATCACCTCACACATGTCCAGGTTAAACTTCAACTGCCATTTATCCACCCAACTTTACAATTGATCTATATACTGCTATATCTTTTGACAACCATCCTCACTATCCACAACTCCACCAATTTTTGTGTTGTCTGCAAACTTACTAATCAGACCACCTACGCATCACTCATATATAACAAAAAAGAAAGAGGTTTCAGCCTTGATCCTTGCAGAATACCACTGGTCACAAAATTCCTGTCAAAAAAACAATGCTCCACAGCTACCCTCTGTCTGCTATGAGCAAGCCAATGTTGCATTCAACTCATCAACTCCCTATGGATCCCATGTGACTTGATATTCTGGACCAGCCTACCATGAGGGACGTTAACAAATGCTTTAGTAAAGTCCATGTTGACAACATCTCCCATCCTACCCTCATCAGTCACCTTCCTCACCTCTTCAAAGAAAATTCAACTAAATTTGTGAGACAAGACCTCCCCTACACAAAGCCATGGTGACTATCCCTAATAAATCCATTCTTTTTCAAATACAAATAAATTCTATCCCTAATAATCTTCTCCAATAATTTCCTTACCATAGATGTAAAGCTGACCGGCCTATAGTTTTCTGCATTATCCTTGTTGCCCTTCTTAAACAAAGAAACGACATTAGCTATTCTCCAGTCTTCTGGGACCTTGCCTGTGACTAAACAGGATACAAAGATCTCTGTCAAGGCCTCAGCAATCTCCTCCCTTGCCTCCATCAGCATCTTGCATTAGATCCCATCGGGCCTGGGAACTTACCTACCCCTTAATGTTTTTCAAGACACCCAACACCTCCTCCTTCTTAGTATTGACATGCCCTACCATATCAACAAACCATCCCCTGATGTTACTGTCATCCATATCCTTCTCCTTGGTGAAGGGCTTCACCCATTTCCTCTGGTTCCATGCATAAATCCTGATCTTTTTCCTCGAGTGAACCTTCCTCCTTCCCAGCTACCATGTTGCTCCTAATATATAAAAAATATATATTTAACTACACTTGCCAAGGTCATTTTATTGGGGTAAAAACAATGACTGCAGATGCTGGAAACCAGATTCTGGATCAGTGGTGCTGGAAGAGCACAGCAATTCAGGCAGCATCCGAGGACAAGCAAAATCGACGTTTCGGGCAAAAGCCCTTCATCAGGAATAAATGCAGAGAGCCTGAAGCGTGGAGAGATAAGCTAGAGGAGGGTGGGGGTG
>NC_057712.1:75736051-75748552 GCF_004010195.1 Chiloscyllium plagiosum
GCTCCCTCACCACCAGACGCCTGGAGGAAAAACGCCTCATCTTCCGCCTTGGAACACTACAACCCCAGGGCATCAATGTGGACTTCAACAGTTTCCTCATTTCCCCTTCCCTCACCTCACCCTAGTTCTAAACTTCCAGCTGAGCACTGTCCCCAGGACTTGTCCGGACTTGTCCTACCTGCCTATTTCCTTTTCCACCTATCCACTCCCCCCTCTCCCCCCTGACCTATCACCTTCATCTCCTTCCCCACTGACCTATTGTACTCTATGCCACTCTCTCCCCACCCCCACCCAAGGTCATTTCATTGTTCAATTTAGCCCTTCTAATTCCTTAAGTTCTTTCCTGCTTCCTTTACGTTCCTCAAGGTCCTTGTCTGATTTGTGTCTAAACCTTACTGATGCTTTCTTTTTATTTTTGACTAAACTTTCAGAAAGCTAGTGCTTCAAATAAACCTGTTGGACTATAACCTGGTGTTGTGTGATTTTTAACTTTGTCCACCCCAGTCCAACACCGGCATCTCCAAATCATGATATGGATTCAGATTCTGTAGCCTCCTTAGGATGAATGCCAATATTTCACTGAATGCAGGAATATCGCCAGGAGGAGGCTGGTGGGATTAGTTTAGTTTGGGAATATGTGTGGCATGGACTGGTTAGACTGAAAGGTCAGTTTGTGTGCGGTATGATTCTATGATTCTATGTCCAAAAGTTCATTGAACAAGCAGAAGAAACCAACCACAACTGAACAATTAATTCCTATGAAATTTTGGGACATAATTTAAACATAATTAATCTTTTACAATTTTCAGTACATAATGCATCAATCTGAAATATAAACCAATGGCTCATAAACCTTTATTTCTGAAGAAGTTGTTATATTGTAGTTTTATCATTAAGTTTTAATACTTGAACTCAGATTTATGCGCATATCACTTGAGCTTTGTTTTGATAGTTTACAATAATAATTAAACTCCTTTACATAATTACGACCTTGAAATCTCTTCCCAAATGTCAGCTCAATATATAAAAATGATTGCTCTGTAATTTTTAACCTGCGTTGTTAAAATTTTGTCATGTAGCATAAAATAATGTTTGATATTATTGACTCCCTAGAAACAGCGCCAAGTTGAAACTGATACAATGCCATTGATTTTCAACTTGTTAAGATTGCTGAATTTTCTTTTTATCTTTTGTCGTACTTTCATTATTCACAGCAGCATTTCCTTATGTTGTTTATTACTTGTTGCTCTCCATGAACCCTTCAGCCTCCTACTTACGAAATGTTCAAGAAGTGTCTCCAACTGCTTGTATTAAGGGCAAAGTGAGGAGCTGCATTAAAGTAGCACCTCCTGTTTGTCAAACCCAGATGTAACAGAAAATTACACAGATCTAGAGCAGCAAAACAGGCCTGTTAGCCCAGTTATCCACATAAATGTTTGCAGTCAAGTTATAGAAGTGTCAGGCACACCGAGCCTACTCCACTATTCAATATGATCCTGGCTGATTATCCAACTCAGTACCCTATTCCTGTTTTTCCCCCATTCCCAAACCCAGTGATCGCTTTCGTCCACAGAACTATATCTAAAGTACTTCTTGAAAATATTCAATGTTTTGGATACAGCTGCTTTCTGATGCACAGAATTCCACATGCTCACCAGTCTCTGGCTGAAGAAATTTCTCAACATCGCAATCTTTAATTGTCTACCCAGTATCCTTAAGCTGTGATCGCTGGTTCTGGATTCCCTGGCCATTAGGAATATCCTTCCTATATTTACCTCCTCTAGTCCCATTAGAATTTTATAGGTTTCTATAATATTCCCTCTCATTCTTCTGAACTCCAGTGAAAATAGTCTGAATGGATTCAGTCTCTCTTCAAACATCAGTCCTGCTATTCCAGGGAATCAGCCTGGTAAACCTTTGTTGTACTCCCTCCATAGTCAGAACATCCTTCCAAGATAAGGAGACTAAAACTGCATACAATGCTCCAGGTATGGTTGAGCCAAGACTATACAACTACAGCAAGATATCCCTGCTCCTGTACATGAACCTTCTCACAATGAAGGTCAACATACCATTTGCCTTTATCATCGCCTGCTGTGCCTGAAAGCTTACTTTCAACTTATACGTACAGTCATTCCTCCAAGTCCGAGAGGGTTCCATTCCTCAGAACCTTTGTGAATGCTGAAATTAATGAATGCGAAGCTCGTTTAAAAATAAGTTAAAAGTTGTAGAGGTATGTGAGTCTTGCCCGCAGATGTTGAATTATGTTATTACTCATTTTTGACATGGATAAGTGAATTCACGACTTGTGATCATGCAGATACAGGGGATTTACTGTATTGTAATTTTGTATTTCATGAAAAAAGAAACATTTGAGATTTCCTACATCTTAGATGCCACAGATCAAGCCATCGACTGTAGACTTATCATGAACTTAGCTACTTATTAAAATTTACATAAAAGCAACAAATGATTTAACATCTTACTTATAAATGTATCCACCTGCAATTCCGATTGTGCAACTTCTAAGGGCACCATTTGTACTCTAGTGACCTCTCAAGATTCATCGCTCATTAATTTAACTCAAATTTATAGCCCCACTGCCATTGAAGAAAACCTTGCCAATTCACTTACAGCTAAATATTATGCCTATGCAACTGATTTTCCAACCTATTACTAGTTTGGACCACACATAAGCCATCAAATGAACAGATTAATGTGTTCCTGTTTTGGAATAAAAATAATTTTAGGTCAAAATACAGAAAACTAAGTAAAACAAAAACTGTTCTTCATCTGCTCACGCAGATACAAATCTTTAGCCATTTCTGGAATTCTGCATCCACCAAATTCCCATTTCTTTCAGCACCTTCTTTGCCTTCATGAAGACTCAGCAGTGCAGGAACATTTAAGTTAACACTTCATTCTACTATTTTATTATTCTTAATAAAGATCAAAAAGAAGCAGTCCTTCGGGCTGCAATGAGATAATAGAACCAAACTTTGTGTGAGAGATGCGGAATAAGCTGCGGTTATTAGTTAATGGAGTACATTTGTGAGAAATCTCTCTAGGCCTTAGTAGAGAAACCTTTGAGAAACTCAACAAAATTGACATAGCCTAAATACCAGACAATTCAGCTCTCTTTAAAGAATTTCTTTACTTGAAAGGTTATGATATTAAATTATTTTGTCCCAAAGAGGAATGCTTGTCCTCAAATCCAGGGTATTAACATTAGGTGAATCGTTCTACAGGTTACTTTACAAGTTAAAGTAAAGCTGAGTTCTACATGAGCTATGGAACCTAAGGTTTACCAGTTAGTAATGTTCCTTTTGAAGATAGAGAAACGATTGATAGAAGTGTATCAGATATTCAAAATTAGCAGTGGGACTGCTTTAAGGTCTGACCAAAAGACAAATAAGTATACTGTCAAAAGTTATTGCCATGCTTATGAATGTGTGAAATAAACACTGTGGCCTTTTACTATCAATCAATAACTTCAATATTCTATTTCAGTACGTTTACAGTCAGTTACTACTGAGCAGATCACACACTTGATAGTGACTAAATTTCGTTTAACAGTTTCAGTTCCATGTGACATTTTCCAGTCTCTCAGCTGTGAATATGAAGCACCAGAGGGCTGGATCCCATTTTTCAAATGAAGCCACCTTAGGCATTGCCAACAATAGAGTCCAACTTTTAACATTCTTGTCTTGACCACTGTGACGATAATATGACTTTAAGAAGAGTATTTTGTCCTTTTTTTATGAAGGAAGATTGAAACAGAGGTAATGAGTGATCTCCTCAAAGCCCTTGAGGCTTCTTTTTAAGGTCAGAACAATAGAAGCAACCTGAATGGGTGGGGTCAAGCTCCCATAGAGTTTTTAGTTTTGGCTTTCTGCAGTTGCTGGGGTCTTGAAGCTGGATGTGGAAGCTCTTATTCCTCTCTGTTACAGCTAAAAGCTGGGGTTCTCTTCCTGCTATTAGAATTGCATGTGAGACAATCTATTTTACTGAATTTGCCTTTACTAAGGGTATGTTTATAGGATGTTACTACTTTGGAACAGTTAATTTGTACTAGTTTATATTTTGTTAAACATTTCAATAGAGTTACAGTTAAGCCAATTCTTTTTATTTTTATTTTATCCATATTTTAACCCATAGTGTAAAAATAATGTGTGATTTGCTTAAAATCGAATAGTTTGACAAATTGCATTGCATCTGGAACACAATGCCTTACACGCTAAAATAAGAAATAGTTAGGGTCTAGGCTATCCTCTTAATATATTTTGAGGGGGTTTGGTCTGGTCCATAACAACCCAGAATCTCCCTCAGCAAAATGACAGACATAATAAATTGTCATGGAGTTCATTACATATGGTTCCCAGTACCACTAATTCTCTCACGTTTCAACACCTTCAGACTAACAAGGAACATTTGATCCATATTTTATCATCACAAGTACATTTTTCTTGCCCAGAAAGAATCTGTTGACTAATTAGTGAGATCAATATCATAGGTAGTAAAACAGGTTTTCTTTTCTAACAGGAGGCAGAACCTCCCCAGGCACTGAAAAACATGAGAAATCTAGGATAACTATGTGAAAGTGAGGCCCTTCTCAACATCAGGGGCAATGAATCACATTTGCCAATTAGGTTGCAAACGTTGAGAAGAGTTTCTTGCTAATGAGCAGTGAAAGGCCTGTTAAGAGGGAATTATGATGTATTATCACCCTCAAGGTTATCTAATCCCACCTCATTAACGTGCATTCTCCTGTTCTAACACCTGTTGGATGAAACTAAATGACAAGAATTTCTGATATGAAAGTGAGAGCGGGTTTGGACCACCACCTTGGATGCCTCATGTCAATATCACAGGGAATGATCTCTGGGTGGTGACCACATGCAGCCCAAATCAACCCAAGCTGACATCGGTCTCTCATCAGCTCTCCATACTGTTATGGCACATCTCTGATCCAATTGTTGTACATTTCCACATTTTAGTTTTGCACTTTGTAGCTCATCAGCAACTAACATTGGAACTCTGCCACAAGTGAAGATCTATGATTCCTCAAGAAGGGCCTCTTGGTTCGAGGTCAAAAGAATCAACGAATGCGGTCTGTTCAAAAAGCAAGGGTCATTAGATTATTGAATTATCTTGACGCAATTCTATCCAGCAACATAGGGGTTAAAGTTTCTGTGTTCCATGGTGAAGTTTCCCAATTACATTTGAAAATTACACCTTATTTATATGTTTTTTAAAAGATAGTACAGCATTAATTACAAGAAAGACCAATCACATATAATAAGGTGACATGATTTATAGCAAGTTAAGCCAATGATATTTCCTGGGAAAGGGTTCTTAATTGCAAGAAAAATCCAATTAACTGTAATATAGTGACATGATTGACAACAGGCTAATCCAATGGTATTCCTTGGAAGAGAAATCTTATTTATGTAAATTGTCATGCCATGGTATCAGTTCAAGGTTATTTCGAATGGTCAATTAATGTGTCAGTATTCATTTAATGAAAAACTCTATTGTCTTCTTATCTTTGAATTTCAGCTTAATTCTGCAAATCAGCAGTACAGGTTCACAGGGTTCAAACACTATTCTTAGCCATTTTATAGTATTCTTTTAAATTGAAAAACCATTTTGTGGTAAATAAAAATCTAGATATACTTGTTACCTAAATTCAAATTTTAGATCCTCACAAGGACACTTTGTGAGTAAAGACAGTCACCAAGCTTGCCAATTGGGCCAGGCTGCATCTCAGGGTTAACTCATGTTCACTTAGCATCTACCAGCAATCTCATGGCACCCCTGCCTAGTATTGTATTTTAGCCTTCTTCCCTCTTGGCCAGAGTTAACAGGCTCACAGTACTTCTATCTTGCCTTGACTTTTAGCACACACAAAGCCAGGAAACTTGTCATGGTTGTCAGCAGCCAGCAGTCAAAGAGGTGGACATCTTGCCCTATTGTACCATGCTATATCAATTTCAAACCTGTATCATGTGCCTGTAACATACATGGCAAGCACACTGCATGTGCCTCAAAATCTAAGTGGAGCAGTCCTCTTATCAAATCATTCCTTCACTGTCACTGGATCAGAATCCTAGAATTCCCTCACTAACAGGCCTACCTGCACAACATGGACTGCAATGGTTCAAGAAGGCAGCTTACCACCACCTTCTCAAGGGCAACTAGAGACCAGCGATAAATGCTGACCAGCCAGTGCTGCCCACAACCCGCTAATGAATAAAAAAGGTTCAGTCAAGAAGTTGGGTGGTCCAGCACAGTAACTCAGTGGCAGGTTCCAATATCAGTCCATGGGCTTGGGCATGGTCATGGTCACTCGGTTGTTTGGAGTGATCCAGGATAGAATTTTCTCCTTGTAGGGGCTGAGGAGTCAAATGTTTGACACCCAACCCCCTGTCTCTTCTTTTTCTGCCCTTTGGTTGGCCATCTTCTCCTGGGGAGAGAGAAAGGGAGGGATTCATAGAATCATAGAATCAGAACCTTTACAGTGTGGCCCATCATATCCACACCCACCCTATGAAGAGCATTCCACCCAGACCCACCCCCTATATAATCCCTGAAACCCTGCCTAAACCACCTAGCTTGCACACCCTTGATCACTGTCAGCAATTTAACATGACCAATCCACATAAGCCTGCACATCTTTGATCTGTGGGAGAAAACTGGAGCAGTCAGAGGAAACCCATGCAGACACAGGGAGAATGTGCACACCCCACACAAACAGTTGCCTAAGGCTGGAACCGAACTGGGTGCATGGTGCTGTGAGGCAACAGTGCTAAGCTTTGATTGAATGAAGTGAAATGGATAGCACAACTGTTAGTGCTGATGCAGAGGTTGGGGAAAGATGGCAAGGTGTCCTGAGCAAGTGAGTAGGCAGAATTAGTGGTGTGGAGAATTGGATGATTGAGACTAAGTGCATGAAGTCATTTCATACAATAGTGCAAGTCGTAGAGCATGACATTTGGTGGTAGATAGGTGCATAGCAAGGACAGAGTGAGTGTGAGAAGGCAGAGGTAAGACAATGGCACATAAACTGGCTGAGTGGAGAATATTTTGACATTCTTATGTTACTGTTGGATATTCCTCCAGAAGGTTGAGACCACACTGATCTGGACGACCACCATGGGCTAGGTTGGCAGGGTCAGGTGTTGTGGCCTCCTCTGACAGTGGGTAAAATGATGTCCATCGTCTGGCCTTAGCATTTTGGAATTTCACACTAAATTTGGTTGAGAGCAACTCTGGTCTCAAACTAGTGTTCACACCTTAAATAAGGGCATTTACATCGGGATGGGAAAAGAACTGTCTGAAGTGGGCTGGAAAAATATACTTAGGGGAATATCAGTGGATGGTCAGTGACAGACATTAAGCGGATATTTCAGAGTGTGCCACAAAATCTATTCTGATCAGAAAAGAAGACCTCAATAAAAAGGATGAACTACTCTTGGTTAACAAAGGCAGTCAAGGAGATTGTCCAATCAAAAACAAAGGCATACTAAACCTACAAGAAATAGTCATAATCCGGAAGATTGGGAATTTGTTGGGATGGATGTCTGCTGATACCAACAATCCGATGATAAATTTCAACTGCACATGCTCACCTTCGATTTTATGAAGCCAGTTTTTATAAATTAAAAAATAGCTTTACTTTGTTTACGTTCAGATAGCTATTAAGGAGAACATCCAATCAAAAGCTAAGGCTTACAAAGTGGAAAAGAAAATGGGTGGCCAGTGATTTGGGATTTCATTATAAAAACCTAATCATTAAAGAACTAATAAAGAGGGAGAAAAATTGTTTGAGAGTAAATTCGCGGGAAATATTAAATCACCTGTAATTCTAGAAAAGTTTTCATGGGTATGTAAAGGAACATATGAGTAGCAAAAGTGAGTATGGGACCCTAGGATGATGTGACTGGAGAATTAATGACCCAGGGAACAGGGAAACGGCAGATAATTTAAGCCAGTATTTTGTTATGGTCCACATATGGAGAACACTGTAAACATCTCAAAGAGGTCAGTTAAGCAAGGTGCAAAATGTGAGGAAGGATCTTGAAACAATGTCTATCACAAGGGACAAAATATTTCACAAACTAATGGGACTAAAGGAAGACAGTTGCCAGAAGCTGATGGCCTGTATCTAAGGGGTTTAAAGGAAATAGCTTCAGAAATACTGGAGGCCTTTGTTTAAAATATTTCAGAATTCACTGAGTTTTGGGAGGATGCATGGGATTGGAAAACCACAATGTGTCACTCCTGCTCAAGAAGGTACGAAGACCGAAAGCAGGAAACTATAGGCTGGTTAACATAATATCTGTCATTGCTAAAATGTTAGAGCCCATTATTAAGGAAGAGGTGGCAGGACACTTAGAAAAGCTTAACACAGTCAAACAGAGGTATCATGATTTTGTGAAAGGGAAATCATGTTGGACAAATTTGCTAGAGTTCTTTGAGGATATACAAGCAGAATTAACAAGAAGGAGGGAACTGGCAGATGTAGTATATTTTCAGAAGACTTTTGATAAGGTGCAAATTAAAAGGTTTTTATACACGATAGAAGCTCACGACGGGGGTAATGTATAAGCATGGATTAATGATTGGTTAACACACAGAAACCGAAAGTCAGGATTAATGGGTCGTTTTCAGTTTGGAAAGACATAACTGGTGAACTGTCACAAGGATCAGTCATGGACCTCAATTATTTACTATGTATGTTAATGACTTAACAGAGGGAATAGAGTGTAATGTATCCAAATTTATTGATGATACAAATATAGGTAGGAGAGCATGTTGTGATCAGGACAAAAGGAACTTGCAAGGGATATAGATAGATTGAGTAGGCAAACAACTTGGCAGATGCAGTTTAATGTTGGAAAGAGTGAGGCCATGCACTTTGCTTGGAAGCATCAAAAGGCAGATTATTATTTAAATGGAGAGAAACTTCAAAATGTACAGCATAGAGGGATCTGGCTATTCGTATGCACGAAACACAAAAACTTTAAAATGCTAGAGCAGCAAGTAAATAAGAAGGCAAATGAAATTGTGACCTTTACTATTAGGGGGTTGAAGTTTAAAAATGGAGAAGTCTTGACATAATCGTGCATGGTATTAATCAGATCACAACTGGAGTACTGTGTACAGTTTTAGCCCTTATATTTAAGGAACAACACATTAACAATAGAGGCAGTTCAAAAGAGATTCTCTTGGCTGATTCCTGGGATGCAAGTATTGACTTGGTGAGAACACTTATTAGTGTTAGAGGGAGATGACCTCATGTGAACATATAAAATTCTGAGGAGGCTTCATAGCTATGTTTTGCAAAGATGTTTCCACTAGTGGGAAATCTGAAGGAAGTTCTTCCCTCAGAAATTAATGAATGTCTGTTAGTCTTTATCATGGAGAGTTGTGCAGACTAGATCTCTAAAGGTATTTAAAGGGAGGGTAGATAGATTTTGGAAATGTCACAGAGTTGAGGGCTTTGAGAGATGGCATTAAAGAGGAGTTGAGGCCTGGGGCTAATCAGCCATGATGTTAGTGAACACAGGGATAGGAATGATCCATTCCAGCTTCTACTTTTTATGTTTTCTACATGACCCCATCAAAACAAAACTTCCCGATACTTGTCAGTAAAGTGGGCCACCGATTTCCCCTTATCTGTCATGTCCAGGGCAAGTGTCATAAACTGTGCCAAGCAGGTCAGGACTGACCGTGCTTGACCGGATGCACAAGAGCCTTTTAATGGCCCCATTGTCAGGATCCCATGGTGGGTACTTTGGTTGCAATAAGTGGGAGAATCGAGCATGCAAAAGATAAAAAATTATGTGAAAGGAGTGCTGTAGTTACTGAATAAGTGAGTTTTGGATGGGAGTACAAGAAAATTCACTTGACCTTGTGGACAGAAACTGTCCATGAAATTTGACAAATGCTATATTTTCCCAAAACACAGTGAAATTCAGCCCATTATTTCTTTCTTTCCCTGCTAAAACATGTAAGATGATGTAAAGGTAAACCAAAAATACACAGCACCATGAAACTATTACAAGTTATGTATTTTCATTGAAAGCAAGATGAACAGATAGCAAATAAACAATTATATTTGATATGACAATTATATTTTGTATCAACACTATGAACATAAATATAAGCAGGTGACTAAGCTACTAATAGAAGAATAGCTGGTTTAAGTGCTTTGGACAGACCATTTACTAGCTAGATCCTCAATATATTCATATTTTGGACCTATATGAACAGCATTCTATTCTGCCATTGAATTCTATAAAGGTTAGATCACCAACCAGATGGTGACAGCAAAAATCTATCTCATTTCTAAATTGGAAGGAGACATGAATCCACCATGGCTGTACTGTGGGTTAAGCATAGCATACTGAAGAATCTCTCGCAATATACATATAAACCTAACATCAATCAGTAAACAGTGATATTGAATTCCTGTCATTTTCATCTTTGGAGCTTCTGTCAGATTGTGAAAGATATTATCTAGGTGCTCTAAAATCCTGTGCCACATGTTTCATTTTATACCTTAATTTTTATTCTGGAGCCTTTTTTACTTTATTTATTTGATTTCTGCAGTTCTCTAGATTTCTCAGTTTTTTAAAATTATTATCTTCCTTGGAATTGATAGTCCCCACCTTTCAATGGCTTTCTCTTGTTAATATATTGTTTCCACATAAAGATTGTGTGTTTTTTGACTGTGTCACCAATATATACCTAACTGAAATGTTTTCTGAATCTAGTTCGTGCTGGCAATTCCCACTGATTTTCATTTCTTACATAATGTTTGGACACAGTATACTTTTGGATGGTGATGTAAAAAACATTTCTAAAATAAAATTGTACAATAGATGGAATCTTAATTTCCTCCAGGCCAATTCTCACACAACATGCATCATACAATCTGTTGTGATTGGAATTGTTGCAAAAAAATCTGTTTAATTTTACATTTCAAAATAGTACTAATGACTATCAAATTGATTCAAACTATCTAAATTGAGGAAATGTTGGGTGTAATTTTTATCATCACCAACAAGTGAGGCAGATAGGGCAGTATTTTTCAATTTTTTGTAATGTTACAGTACTCTCACTTATAGCAGCACTGAATTCATCATCAGATGTCTATGCAAATTAGGTGACACTGCTATTACCAGGGAGTAAAAATTTATCTCAGAAAATGATTTTCAGCTGCTCTTCCTGAAGCAGCAGCGGCAGCAAAAATAAAGTCCTTGAGGGATTGATGACATTTTGTTTTCCATGTTTTTTATTCACATTGCTGGCTTCACCATCAGAAACTGAAGATGGTCTGAGGCCAGGAAATGAAAGCTGTGATGTGAGTTTTAAAAATTGTACGCTAATTTCTCTATAGCTTTTGGGGTTTTAAGACTTGCCACACAATGTAAAATGAGCAGGTTTTTCTGCATATTGTACCAACATTTCAAATAGAAATGATTATCTAATCTGGTGTGGTGTAAAGTTCACCTGGATTTGAATATGTTAATTTTTTAAACAAAAGTAAAGACTTGATTGGTCAGATTCAATGATTAGCTGTTAGGTGATAATTATAAATGAACCTGTCTTGATTATTCTCTTGGCTATGACAGTAATTGGCTGTGAATAGCAGTCTGATCATTTTTCATTTAGGGGATGTGCTTACACTATTCATTATCTATATCTAGGATATAGGAACATAGGTATTGGGAGCAACAGTAGGCCTTTAGTCGTCTGAAAGTGCTCTGCCATTCGATTAGATCACGGTTGTGGTCTCAACACCAATTTTCTCTCTGCCTCCCTTAATCCTTGACTTCTCTATCTATCAAATTCAGCCTTGAATAGATTCAATTACTCAACCTTCACTGTGACAGAATAAAACTAATTTTCTGCAAATTCATCTGAAAATGAAACTTCTTATTCTTAAACTGTGTACCCAGGCTCTAGTCTCTCCTCCAAGGGAAACATCCTCTTAGAATTTGCCCTGGTAAATCTCCTCAAACTTATACGTTGGAATAAGGTCATCTGTCATTCTTCTAAGCTCCGATGGGTACCAGTGCAATCCTTCCACATTTTGTTTTGTAATGTAAGCGACTTAATTGATATAATCATTCAATAACAAAACAGCCAGATATAACATTTGGTAAAAACAATAACTGCAGATGCTGGAAACCAGATTCTGGATTAGTGGTGCTGGAAGAGCACAGCAATTCAGGCAGCATCCAACGATTTTGTAATGTAAGCGACTTAATTGATATAATCATTCAATAGCAAAACAGCCAGATATAACATTTGGTAAAAACAATTACTGCAGATGCTGGAAACCAGATTCTGGATTAGTGGTGCTGGAAGAGCACAGCAATTCAGGCAGCATCCAACGAGCAGCGAAATCGACGTTTCGGGCAAAAGCCCTTCATCAGGAATAAAGGCAGAGAGCCTGAAGCGTGGAGAGATAAGCTAGGGGAGGGTGGG
>NC_057712.1:75748616-75752253 GCF_004010195.1 Chiloscyllium plagiosum
GGGGCGGTTTGGTTGATTGGTGCGGGTGTCTCGGAGATGTTCCCTAAAGCGCTCTGCTAGGAGGCACCCAGTCAATATAACATTTGACCAAGTATAGTTATCAAAGAGCCCTAGTAAGCTTGGAATCAATGGAAATCAGGATTCTGGTTGAAGTCATTCTTAGCACATAGTTGTGGCTATTGGAGATCAGTCATCTCAGCTCTAGAACATCTCTGCAGGAGTTCCTCAGGGTAGCGTCCTCGGCCCAACACCTTCAGCTCCTTCCAAAAATGACCTTGCCTCCATTATAAGGTCAGAAGTGAGGATGTTTGCTGATGATTGCACAATGCTCAGCACCATTCATGACTCCTCAGATACTGAAAAGCCAACGTTCAAGTATAACAAGATCTGGACAATATCCAGGCTTGGGCTGACAAGTGGCAAGTAACTGTGCCACACAAATGATGGGCAATGACCATCTCCATGGTGATATGTAATCCAGTTCCAATGCCATTTTTTCAAACTGCAGCTGACTTTTATTCCTTTTATAACATCCAGAAAGATGTGAATAACTGTAAGTTTCAGTGCCCTTTTATATATATGTTAATTTTGACTAAGATTGATGCTTTTTTAATGTTACTTTCATGTGCTTGGCTCAATCTTGTCAGGTGATTGCAACAGCCATTTTTATGTCAGTATTTATCCTTATGAAAACCAATTTTATATGACGCAACATCTCTGATATTAAAATCGTATGCTGGAAGTTGAATATCAAGTGTCCATGCTTTCCATTTTCATGATGAAGAGATCAACCACTCAAGATTTAAAATGTTGAAAAGGACCTTCAGGAATCAGGGTCTTTTTTAATATGCTGAAGGTAATATCAAATTTTTAGAACATTGCAACAAAACTCTGATTTTTGCCTATGGTTGATAATGGGTAAATTGGCATAAGACAGTTAAGGAACAAGATGTTGTCTGGAACACTGCACATTCCTCTCACCAAGGCTCATAGATTACAGTGGTCATTATTGAATGCATCAAGCCAGCTCAATAGCTCTAAGCTACTCTATCCTGTAAATTACTCACCTTTCTTGTCCTCACTGGGTCACATCACCAACCCTCCTTCCTTTGCATCACCACTAATGCACTATAATGTACCTATACACTTTCTTCATACTCAGTCTCTCCATTTGTGCCTTAAAACTGTCTCAGAGAGACTGGGCAAAGGAAGTAAAGCCTGGTGGTGAGGTGGTGAACATTAGAATCACCCTCACTATCACCCTCTATATGGAGAAAATGCTGATATTCGCTCCAGTGGAGTATGCAGTGATCTCACTGAGAAATGAACCCCGTGAGCTTCATTGAGCAATGCTGCATCTGCTCTTCCATTAATGGCAGTGGCAACTCATTCTTATCCTGAACAAGCTTTTTTTCAGAACTAGTCTGCTCATTTCTCTTATTCTGGTGGTAGCCAGCAAACGTCTGCAAGAAAGGAGATCAGTACTGCCTACCACTGACTGAAGTTCCAGCTCTGAGGATGAGGCAACTGAGCCCTCAGAGAGTGTACCAGCAAGCTGTCACCTACGCCTTCCTATAGCTCAGAGGCGTTCACCTGCACAATCTTCTGACTCCTTGACTGCAGGTCTCATCAGGCACCAGGGATCCCTGAACTGTCATATTGATAACTGCAGCCAAGGTGTTGTAAATAACACTATGGTTGTGAGCAATGTGCGGTCCTGCCCTGCATAATCCATTCATACAGACACCCATCCTAAGACTAAAGGACAGAATTAGTGATGAGTCCACACGTCTCTGCAGACACCTTTCATTGCATCTTTTAGCTTTTCAATGGAGTACATTGCTAATCAAGGCTGGGAGGTATACAGGTGGACACAAAGTGCTCACACTTATGTTAAATGTTGTCCAACAGGATGCTGAAGGACTTCAGGGCAATTTAGCAGCCTAAGCAAACTCTGAAACATTGAAGGCTAACTAATGCTGAGCACCTATGGAATGGGGCTGTTGTATATATCTGGCAGACACTGAGTATACTGGAACTGGATCTCCGTGGTGGTTATCTACCTGTCCAAGGAGGAAGCTAGCCACTTGGATGCTGGAGCCACCATGGAACATTGGTGGACTTCTCCATCCTTTGATCTAATTCTCTGACTACAGCAATAAAACTGCCCAATGTCACTGAGTGTCTCTGGGCATTTTGTTAAACTCATTAATGGCAGATACCATCTTCTTCCTGGGACTGAGCAGGTGCCTGGTCTCTGGTAGACCCCTGAGTGTCTGAGACCAGGTCATTTCTCCTCGACAGACTGCAGAGACATAGACTGCGTTCCCAGATCTATTGGAGAAAGAGAAAGCACTGAGATGAACAGGATGTATCTCAGGATTTCTCTCAACCTGTTGCCTAGCACATGCAAAACATTCAGCTATCATACGCTGACTGAAGCCTTAAAAGCCATGTAACTTCAGCACCAAGCCATGCTACTGTCCCATCTGAGTGACTGCCGCTTTCTTTGTTTTCGAATTAGAAATCTGTCTACATCTTTGCTCCTCTAACTCTCTCCCATTATTTGGATGTTTATAGTGCACACCTAGCAATGTGGATGCCCCATTTCTTTGTTTTGAGCTCGATCCATAAGGCTTAATCTGATGCTTCATTTAATTCCTCATCCCTGGGAAGGTGCTGTCTCAGTATCTTGGTGAATCACCACGGTACATGCTGTAGAAAGTACACACTGCTGCTACTGGTCTTTGGTGGTTGAGGGATTGGATGCTTGTGGATGCAGTGCCCATCAAGTGGGCTGCTTTGTGTTGGATGGTGTCAAGCTTCTTGAGTGTTGTCGGAGCTACACTCATCCAGACAATGAACGGTGTTTGTCACACTCCTGATTGTGTCTTGTCGATGGTGGACAAGCGCAAGGGAGTCAAGAGGTGAATTACTTGCCGCAATCTTCCTAGCGTCTGCCCTGCTTTTGTAGCCACAGCATTTATGCAGGGAGTCCAGTTAAATGTCTGGTTAATGGTAACACCTAGGATGTTGATAGTAGGGGATTCACTGATGGTAACACTATTTAATGTCAAGGAGTGGTAGTTAAATTGTTTCTTTTTGGAGATGGTCATAGCCGGGCATTTATGCAGCATGAATATTTCTTTCCACTTGTCAGCTCAAACCTGGATATTTTCCAGATCTTGTTGAATTTGAACACGAACTGCTTCAATAGCTGAATACTCATTGGCAAACATCCCCATTTCTGACCTTACGATGGAGAGCAAGCCATTGAGGAAGCAGCTGAAGACAGTAGGGCCGAGGAGACTACCCTGAGGCACTCATAGAGTCATAGAGTCACAGAGATGTACAGCGTGGAAACAGACGCTTCGGTCCAACCCCTCCATGCCATCCAGATATCCCAACCCAATCTAGTCCCACCTGCCAGCACCTGGCCCATATCCCTCCAAACCCTTCCTATTCAGATACCCATCCAAATGCCTCCTAAATGTTGCAATTGTACCAGCCTCCACCACTTCCTCTGGCAGCTCATTCCATACACGTACCACCCTCTGCATGAAAATGTTGCCCCTTAGGTCTCTTTTATATCTTTCCCCTCTCACCCTAAACCTATGCCCTCTAGTTCTGGACTCCC
>NC_057712.1:75752756-75795675 GCF_004010195.1 Chiloscyllium plagiosum
GCCTCCAGTCTGAAAAACAACCCTCCACCACCACCCTCTGTCTTCTACCTTTGAGCCAGTTCTGTATCCAAATGGCTAGTTCTCCCTGTATTCCATGAGATCTAACCTTGTTAATCAGTCTCCCATGGGGAACCTTGTCGAACGCCTTACTGAAGTCCATATAGATCACATCTACTGCTCTGCCGTCATCAATCTTCTTTGTTACTTCTTCAAAAAACTCAATCAAGTTTGTGAGACATGATTTCCCACGCACTCTTGCAGAGTTGTCCTGGACTTGAGCTGACTGACCTCCAACAACAGTAACTCTTTTCCTACGTGCCAGGTGTGACTCCAACTAGTGGAGAATTTGTGCCTAATTCCCATTGACTCCAGTTTTGCTAGGGCTCCTTGATGTCACAATTGGTCGAATGCAGCCTCAACATTCAGGGCTGTCACTCTCACCTCATCTCTGGAATTCAGCTCTTTTGTCCATGTTTGAATCAAGGCTGTAATGAGCTGAGTGGCTTTGGTGAACCCCAAACTGGGAGTTACTGAGCAGGTTATTGCTGTGCAGATGCTGTTTGATAGCACTGTTGATGACACATTTCATCATTTTACTGATGATCAAGAGTTGACTCGGTTCGATGTGTCCTGCTTTTTTTGTACAGGTTATACATGGGCAATTTTCCTCATTGTGAGTAGATGCCAGTGTTCTGGCTGTATTGGAACAGCTTGACTAGGGGAACGGCAGGTGCTGGAGCACAAGTCTTCAGTACTATTACCTGAATGTTGTCGGCGCCGGTAGCCTTTACAGCATCCAGTGTCTCCAATCGTTTCTTGATATCATGTGGAGTGAATCCAATTGGCTGAAGATTGATATCTGTAATGGTAGGGATCATTGGAGGAGACCATGATGGATCATATGTTTGGCACTTCTGGCTGAAGATTGCTGCAAATGCTTCAGCCTTGTCTTTTCCACTGAAGTGTTGGGCTCTTCCATCATTGAAAATGGGGATATTTGTGGAGCCTCCTCCTCCAGTGAGTTGTTTAATTATCCACCACCATTCACGACTATATGTGACAGATGCAGAACTCAAATGTGTTGGTTGTGGGATTGCTTAGTTCTATCTATCACTTTCTGCTATTGATGTTTGGCACACAAGTAGTCCTGAAAATGTGTTGCTGGAAAAGGCACACAAGTAGTCCTGAAAATGTGTTGCTGGAAAAGCGCAGCAGGTAAGGCAGCATCCAAGGAGCAGAAGAATCGACGTTTCGGGCATGAGCCCTTCTTCAGGAATGAGGAGAGTGTGCCAAGCAGGCTAAGGTAAAAGATAGGGAGGAGGGACTTGAGGGAGGACCGTTCAGAAAGACCACTCCCTCCGTGACTCCCTTGTCAGGTCTGCACCCCTCACCAACCCAACCTCCACTCCCGACACCTTCCCCTGCAACCGCAAGAAATGTAAAACTTGCACCCACACCTCCCCCTTACTTCTCTCCAAGGCCCCAAGAGATCCTTCCATATCCACCACAAATTCACCTGCACCTCCACACACATCATTTACTGCATCCACTGCACAGTCCCAACCCTCGAACTCAGCACCACCTTCCTAACCTGCAATCGTCTTCCTGACCTCTCCGCCCCCATCCCCATTCCGGCCTATCACCCTCACCTTAACCTCCTTCCACCTATCGCATTTCCAACAGCCCTCCCCCAAGTCCCTCCTCCTTACCTTTTATCTTTGCCTGCTTGGCACACTCTCCTCATTCCTGAAGAAGGGCTCATGCCCGAAACGTCGATTCTCCTGCTCCTTGGATGCTGCCTGACCTGCTGCACTTCTCCAGCAACACATTTTCAGCTCTGATCTCCAGCATCTGCAGTCCTCACTTTCTCCCACACAAGTAGTCCTGTTTGGTAGTTTCACCAGGTTGGCACTTCATTTTCAGGCATGCCTGGCACTGCTCCTGGAATTCCCTAATGATTCAGCAGTCCCGATGAAAGTCTTATGCCCAAAATGTCGATTCTCCTGCTCCTCAGATGCTGCCCTGACCTGCTCTGCATTTCCAGCACCACACTCTCGACACTGATCTCCAGCATCTGCAATCCTCACTTTCTCCATGCTATCTGTAAAGTATGATTCTGTGAGTATGACTATGTCAGGCTGTTGCTTGGCTAGTCTGTGGGACAATTCTCCCAACTTTGGCACTATCCCCCAGATGTTAATATGGAGGACTTTGCAAGGTTAACAGGGCAGTTTCTGCCATTGCCTTTGCCAGTGCCTAGGTGGATGCCAGATAGTCCGTCTGATTACATTTCTTTGTTGAGACTTTGTAGCGATTGATATAACTGGGTGGCTTGCTAAGGCATTTCAGAGGACAGCTGTGGGTCTGGAGTCAACTGTAGGCCAGACCAGGTGAGGAACATGGATTTCCTTCTCTGCAAGGACATTAGTGAGATGGATGGATATTTTTTCCCAATAAATGACAAAGGCTTCAAGGTCATCAGTGGATTCTTAATTCCAGATTTTGTTGTTGAATTCAAGTTCCACCATCTGCCGTGATGGGATTCAAACCAAGGTCCCCCGAACGTTAGCTGAGTTTTGGGATTAAAAGTTCAGCAATATTGCCACGAAGCCATCATCTCCCCTGTGGCACCAATAGCAACAGAGAACCTGGGCCTTGATGGAGTGAATTTTTATTTTGGATGATGCAATCTTTAAATTGGTGAGAACGCACTTCCAAGCAATTGGATGCATTTAATAGAGCCTAGAACTGGGGGAAGACAATGAGGTTGCAGAATTCATTAGCTTGAGCTGCTCCTCCAGGATGTAGTTGGTATAATCTGGAAAACGTGGCATTATTGACATCCGAGATTCAGATATGGGCCAGGAATTGGTAGATAGATGCATGTAGGCCAGACCAGATAAGGATGGCAGTTTCCTTCCCGAAAGGACATCGGTGAAACAGATGGATTTTTCTGACAATCGACACTGGATTCATGGTCAACATTATTTCCAGATATTTATTGAACTCAAATTGTGGCCAGATGCGAACATGGGTCCCCAGAAGACTACCTGGGTCTCTGGATTTACAATCCGGTGATAATGCCACTAGCCCAAAAAAGAAGCCTGGGCGAAAGTGAGGACTGCTGGAGATCAGAGTCAAGATTAGAGTGGTGCTGGAAAAGCACAGCAGGTCAGGTAGCATCCGAGGAGCAGGAAAATCGACGTTTCGGACAAACGCCCTTCATCAGGAATGAGGCTCGGAGCCTCCGGGATGGAGAGATAAATGGGAGGAGAGGGGGGATGGGGAGAAGGTAGCTAAGAGTGCAATAGGTGGATGGAGGTGGGGTAAATGTAATAGGTCGGAGAGGAGGGTGGAGCGGATAGGGTGAGAAGGAAGATTGGCAGGTGGGATAGGTCATGAGGATGGTGCTGAGCTGGAAGGTTAGAACTGGGGTAAGGTGGAGGGAGGGGTAATGAGGAAACTGGTTAAGTCCACAATCCAAACTGTGCTAGTCTGAATGTAGTTCGGAGTCCATGTCCAGTTTCCTCATTTCTCCTCCCCCCACCTTACCCCAGTTCCAACCTTCTAGCTCAGCACCATCCTCATGACCTGTCCTCCCTGCCAATCTTCCTCCCCCCCCCATCCACTCCACCTTCCTCTCCGACCTATCACCTTCATCCCCACCTACTGCACTCTTGGCTACCTTCTCCCCAGCCCCACACTCCTCCCATTTATCTCTCCACCCGGCAGGCTCCCAGCCTCATTCCAAAAAAGAAGCCTGCCGAAGGCATAAGGTATTAGGTGTCCCTTTCACCCCACCAGTTTCTGCATTCAAGTTAGACTCCACCATTTCCACTACCTCCAGCAGGATGTCACCACCACTTCCTTTCCCTTCCCCTCCACTGTCCACAAGGACCATTTCATCCAATACACCCTGGTCCACTCCTCCATCACTCCTAATTTCACTTCCACACTTCCCCATAGCATATTCCCATGCAGTTGTAGAAAATGTAATATTTATCCATTCACATCCTCCTTCCCTCCTCACTGCCCAAGGACCCAAATATATCTTCCAGGTGAAGCAGCCTTTTCCTTGTCCTCCTTTCATTGGTGAGACCAAATGCAGACTGGATCAATCATTTTGAGGAACACCTCCATGCTGCCCATAAAAATTATCCTGATTGTCTTGTTGCATACCATTTCAATTGGGCCATCCACTTGTTGTTTCTTCTTGATGTCATGTTACCATATTAGGGGATGGGCTTGGTAAGAACACAGCACACACCAGTTCGATGGTAACCACTGTAAGTCACATTGACATTTGGAGACATGAGGAACCAAACAGCCACCTTCACTGGTGTGCTATTCTGTCATTCTATTCTATTTACACCACGGTGAGCTGACTCCAGGGTTAGGTGGATTGGTTGTGATAAATTGCCTGTTGTGACCAGGAATGTGCAGGTTAAGTAGAGTAGGAGGACTGCAGATGCTGGAGATCAGAGTTGAGAGTATGGTGCTGGAAAAGCACAGCATCCAAGGAGCAGGAGACCTGATGAAGGGCCTATGCCTGAAACGTCAATTCTCCTGTTCCTCAGATGCTGCCTGACCAGCTGTGCTTTTCCAGCACTTCACTCTAGTCTAGGTCAATTATCCATGGGAAATGCAGGGTTACAGGGATAGGGTAGGTCTTGGTGGGACTCAATGACCTGCTTCCACACTGTAGACATTCTATGATACTATGGCTTTAGTGGCAAGTGGGTGGTAGGTTTGAGTTCTTTTGACTAAAAATCAGAGGTTGCCTTGTACAGAAAATATATGAAAAATGAATGATTCTGTGGCCAAAAATCAAAAATCAACTTTACATGTGAGACCTACCATTATTCAAATACGTATTGTATTTGGCAAATCGTACATCCTTGGCAGAGGGAAGAAGTGGCATCTTGTGCCTACAAAGTTATCTCAAAGCACAACTCACCTTCCTGCATCTTGTGTTTGTTAACAAGCGCAAAAGGTTGCCAAGCATGTGTCCATGAAGATTGAATCATTTAACAGTACACAGGTAATATTTCACAGAACTTAAATTTGTTTCCGTCCTTTTGCCCAATAGCTGTCAGGAACAGATAGCCATCTTGCTGTGTGACAATTATGAACTTGGCGTAAATCTCCAAACTTTAAAGCACAGTTATGATAATGCAACACACATTTATACATGTTGTGTAACTTAATATCTATCCATTTGGCATACTTTCAAAACAGTCAATCATTGTGGGCGAATGAAAGAGACCAAAACTACTCAGGATAAAACAGTCCACAATCAGCTGGTTATGTGCGCATTGTGTCTTCTACATTAATCCGCCAAAAGGCTTTCAAATTCTAAATCATTAATCAGAAGGAAATCAAGACAGTGTGCTGTGGAAATGTCTGCAGTGCTGTCTGCACAGAATGTGTGGCAATGGGTCTTTTTTTTTTGGAAAGGTGAATGCCTATTTTAACAGAAAATTTCAAAGCCTGTAACAGTTATATCACACAATGTACTGTTGCAGAAAGTCGAAACTTCTGCAGCAATTTCTGACTAATTAAAATTGCACAGCTTCAACAGGGCAGTCTCATGAAGATAAGAAAATCTGCTTCCTATCCTTAGAAACAGAGTTATACATCCTGTCCAACTCGTGGGTCCATGTGCCTCTGGGATTTGTCCTTGACAGTCTATCCTCTGGCAAAATATATTTTCTGAGTTGAGCTATGAGCCAAGACACAGATCACCACAGGAAATTCCACCATGTATTATCTCAAACATTCTGAAACCCTGGCCAATATGATGGGATAATATATTTCAATGTCCCACGTGGCATTGCTTAATATGAAAAAGGAGACAAAGGATAATGGAGTGTAAATCTGCAAAACAAAAAATGCTTATTCTGATGCATGAGCAAAAGCCATGAGAAGAGGTTAAAAGAATAATAAAATGATTTTTGGTAATATGAAAAAATGCAAAAAATGTTACGTTTTAGAAGTTTTTTGTCAAGTATGAAGGTTACAGGTCAAATGGAAAATCATTGTCTCAATATGTACTTTAGCTCTTTCATTCTTCACAGAGGTAGTTTGGGATTTGAAACACAGTTGTTGAAAGTTGTGTGGTCCCATTACAGCTTAAACATGCAATGCTTTCCACATTCCTACATTAAATTTCCTAAAACATTGGATCGTGTGGTTTATGGGAAGAAATTTCATGCATTGTTGATACGGGCTTCACAGATGTAAACAGCACAAGCCAATTTTCCCATCAATGCCGAACATCTCTTAAAGGTGGAAGACTACCTTCAGTCAGAAATCCCAAGTGGATGACTATCTTAGGCTTCTTGTGAGATTCCCAGCAATATAAATTCCAATCTTCAAACAATTTGATTCACTCCATAAGATACTACAAAAGATTCGAGCACTGACAACATTCCAGCAGGAGTAGTGCTTGAGCTCCGAAACTGCATCCTTCGACAATCTGCAGTACAACATTGACATCTACCCAGGAATATGGAAAATTGCCGAGGCATGACTTGTACACAAACAACAAGAAAAATCCAACTCGGCCCACTGTTGCCCCATTAGTCTGCTCTCAACCATCTGCACAGAAATGGAAGGTGTCATCGACATTGTTATCACAGTAATAGCCTGTTCATTGACACTCAGTTTGGGATTTGCCAGAGCCAGTTCTTTCCTAATATAAAGGCAAAGTACTGTGAATACTGGTGATCTGAAACAAAAATACAAACTCAGCATGTTCTTAGTATTCTGAAGAAGAGTCGCATTGATTCAAAATGGTAACTGTTTCTCTCGCCACAGACACTGACAGACCTGCTAAGATTCTCCAGCACTTTATGTTTTGCTATTGTTGCCTCCAAAAGTGCCAAACCTCCTGGAATAGTGAGGAGCCTTTTGGAATTGGTATCGCTGCTATTAAAAGTTATCGTGAAAATAAAGCAAATAAATTAACATTCACAATAAATTGAACACATGAAGCTCTTACATCAAAAAATAATGATCTCATAGTGTTCCTGGCATCATGTTGACATTTATAGATCATTTCTGAGTCCTGCACTTATAAACAGCATTTCCTGTGTTTTTTCCCCCAGCCAAATAAGTTAAAGTTCTCATACATTGTTGCAGAAAAGAATAGGCAGTTATATTGAACTTGCCTCTCGATTGAAGGGAACACCACTAATCAGTTTTGATATCAGTAAATGTTTTGGTATATACTGTGATCCCATTGCCCAAAATCCCTCTATGATCCCAGCATATAAACTACAGGACTAGCTGTGGAAGTGACTCTGATGAATGAAATGGCGACAGTCATGTCTCTGGGTGCTGGTTTATTTAGCACGTGGCTCATAGTGCTGTTGACAAGCTGCCCCAGGCCAGTGACCCAAATGCAACATAAGTAAAGGAACCATTGATGATTATGCCTGAAGGAGGCACAGGATGTAAGAGCATGGAACCGGGGATAGAGTGCAGTCTCGTGATATGTTCCACCCAGGCATGAGTCCATTTTGCGATAACATTGTAATAAAGAGCATCAAATTTGACAATGGCAGATCTGCTATCAGTGAAACTACTCAGAGGGGAAAGTACCAGGGCCATTGTTGGCCAGACAGTTGAACAAGAAGTGTCTGCTTGTCAGTGCCCGATGAGTGAGTGCTTGGGAGATCTTCTTTCAGGAATTACTCTTTATACATGTAAGGCAAGGAGAGAGAGACCAGGGCCTAAGCCAAGGAGGTGGTGGGATTCTATACAGTCAGCTGATTCATGTTTTAACAGTCACTTGGGGCTTTGGACATTGCAATCATTCCACTCCCCTTCCCCTTTGGATAGGCTCATGCAATGCTCCTGATTTACATGACAGCAAACTCTGACATGGAGTCAAAGAGTCATAGAGATGTACAGCATGGAAACGGACCCATCGGTCCAACTCGTTCATATCCACCAGATATCCCAACCCAATACAGTCCCACCTGCCAGCACCCGGCCCATTTCCGTCCAAACCCTTCCTATTCATAAACCTATCCAGATGCCTTTTAAATGTTGCAATTGTACTAGCTTCCACCACTTCCTCAGGTAGCTCAGTCCATGCACGTACCACCCTCTGCGTGAAAAAGTTGCCCATTAGGTCTCTTTTATATCTTTCCCTTCTCACCCTAAACCTATGCCCTCTAGTTCTGGATTCCCCAACCTCAGGGAAAAGACTTTGTCTATTTATCATATCCATGCCCCTCATGATTTTATAAACCTCTATAAGGTCACCCCTCAGCATCCAATGCTCCAGGGAAAACAACCCTAGCCTATTTAACATCTCCCTATAGCTCAAATCCTCCAACCCTGACAACATCCTTGTAAATCTTTTCTGAACCTTTTCAAGTTTCACAACATCTTTCCGATAGGAAGGAGACCAGAATTGCACACAATATTTCAACAGTGGCCTAACCAATGTCCTGTACTGCTGCAACATGCCCTCCCAACTCCTGTACTCAATACTCTGACCAATAAAGGAAAGCATACTCTTTCTTCACTATCTTATCTACCTGCAACTCCACTTTCAAGGAGCTATGAACCTGCACTCCAAGGTTTCTTTGTTCAGCAAAACTCCCTAGGACCTTACCATTAAATGTATAAGTTCTGCTAAAATTTACTTTCCCAAAATGCAGCACCTCGCAATTATCTAAATTGAACTCTATCCGCCACTCCTCAGCCCATTGGCCCATCTGATACAGATCCCATAGTAATCTGAGGTAATCATCTTCACTGTCCACTACACCTCCAATTTTGGTGTCAGCTGCAAACTTACTAACTGTATCTCTTATGCTTACATCCAAATCATTTATATAAATGTTGAAAAGTAATGGACCAAGAACCGATCCTTGTGGCACTCCACTGGTCACAGGCCTCCAGTCAGAAAAACAACCCTCCACCACTATCCTCTGTCTTCTACCTTTGAGCCAGTTCTATGTCCAAATGGCTAGTTCTCCATGGACTCCATGTGATCTAACCTTGCTAACCAGTTTCCCATGGGGAACCTAGTCGAACTCCTTACTGAAGTCCATGTAGATCACGTCTACCACTCTGCCCTCATCAAGCCTCTTTATTACTTCTTCAAAAACTCAGTCAACTTTGAGGGACATGATTTCCCACACACAAAGCCATGTTGACTGTCCCTAGTTAGTCCTTGCCTTTCCAAAGACATGTACATCCTTTCCCTCAAGATTCCCTCCAAAAACTTGCTCACCACCAATGTCAGGCTCACCTTCTATAGTTCCCTGGCTTGTCCTTGCCACCTTTATTAAATAGTGGCACAATGTTAGTTAACCTCCAGTCTTCTGGCACCTCAACTGTGAATATCGATAATACAAATATCTCAGCAAGAGGCCCAGCAATCACTTCCCTAGCTTCCCACAGAGTTGTCAAGTACATCTGATCAGGTCGTGGGGATTTATCCACTTTTATGCATTTCAAGACATCCAGCACTTCTTCCTCTGTAATATGGGCATTTTTCACCATCTATTTCCCTACATTCTATATCTTCCATATCCTTTTCCACAGTAAATACTGATGCAAAATACTCATTTAGTATCTCCCCCATTTTCTGTGGCTCCTCACAAAGGCTGCCTTGCTGACTTTTGAGAGGGCCTATTCTCTCCCTAGTTACACTTTTGTCCTTAATGCATCTGTAAAAACCCTTTGGATTCTCCTTAACCCTATTTGCCAAAGCAAATGTCCCCTTTTTGCCCTCCTGATTTCCCTCTTAAGTATAACTCCTACTGCCTTTATACTCTTTTAAGGATTCTCTCGATCTATCCTGTCTACATCTGACATATGCTTCTTTCTTTTTCTTAATGAAGCCCACAATTTCTTACTCATCCAGCATCCCCTATACCTACCAGCCTTTCATTTCACTCTAACAGGAATATGCTGTCTCTGGACTCTCGTTATCTCATTTCTGAAGGCTTCCCATTTTCCAGCCGTCCCTTTACCTGCGAACATCTGCCCCCAATCAGCTTTCGAAAGTCCTTGTTTAACAACCTCAAAATTGGCCTTTTTCCAATTTAGAACTTCAACTGTTAGATCCGGTCTATCCTTTTCCATCATTATTTTAAATCTAGTAGAATTATGGTCGCTGGCCCCAAAGTGCTCCCCCACTGAAACCTCAGTCACCTGCCCTGCCTTATTTCCCAAGAGTAAGTCAAGTTTTGCACCTTCTCTAGTCGGTACATACACATAGTGAATCAGAAAATGTTCTTGTACACACTTAACAAATTCTTCTCCATCTAAACCCTTTGCACTATGGCAGTCCCAGTCTATGTTTGGAAAGTTAAAATCCCCTACCGTAACCACCCTGTTATTCTTACAGATAACTGAGATCTCCTTACAAATTTGCTTCTCAATTTCCCTCTGACTATTAGGGGGTGTTATTTCTCAGTTCCACCCAAATAACTTCCCTGGAATATGCTCCCTCAGTACAGCTGTAATGCCATCCTTTATCAAAAATGCCGCTCCCCCTGCTCTCTTGCCTCCCTTTCTATCCTTCCTGTAGCGTTTGTATCTTGGAACATTAAGCTGCCAGTCCTGTCCATCCCTTAGCCAAGTTTCTGTAATTGCTTTGATGTCTCAGTCCCATCTTGCTATCTATGCCCTGAGTTCATCTGCCTTCCCTGTTAGCCCCCTTAAATTGAAATAAATGCAGTTTAATTTATCAGTCCTACCTTATTCACTGCTTTGTTCCTTCCTGCCCTGACTGTTTGACTCGCTTCTTTTCTCAACTGTACCAATCTCAGGTTGTTCTCCTTCCTCAAGATCTCCCTGGGTTCCCCCACCTTACCAGTTTAAATCATCCCGAGCAGCTCTCGCAAATCTCCCTGCCAGTATATTAGTCCCCTCCCAATTCAAGTGAAATGCGACTTTCTTGTACAGATCACTTCTACCCCAGAAGAGATTCCAATGATCCAAAAATGTGAATCTTTCTCTCATACAACAGCTCTTCAGCCACACAATCATCTGCTCTATCCTCCTATTCTTACCCTCCCTAGCTCATAGCACTGGGCCTCCTATTCTTACCCTCCCTAGCTCATAGCACTGGGAGTAATCCAGATATTACTACTCTCGAGGACCTCTTTTTACATTCCTGCCAAACTCTCTATATTCTCCCTTCAGAATCTCATCCTTATCCCTTCCTATGTCATTGGTACCAATGTGTGCAATGACCTCTTGCTGGCCCCTCCCCCCGTGAGAACATTCTGCACCCTCTCTGAGACATCATTGACCCTGGCACCAGGGAGGCAACACACCATTCTGATTTTACACTGCTGGCCACAGAAATGTTAGTCTGTGCATCGGACTATGGTGTCCACTAACACAATCGATCACTAGGACAGCACAATGGCTTAGTGGTTAGCACTGCTGCCTCACAGCACCAGGGTCCCAGGTTTGATTCCAGTCTCGGGCAACTGTCTGTGTGGAGTTTGCACATTCTCCCCGTGTCTGCATGGGTTTCCTTCGGGTGCACCGGTTTCCTCCCACTGTCCAAAGATGTGCAGATTAGATGAATTGGCCATGCTAAATTGCCCGTAGTGTTAGGTACACTATTCACGGGTAAATGTAGGGGAATGGGTCTGGGTGGGTTGCTCTTTGGAGGGTCGGTGTGGACTTGTTGGGCCGAAGGGCCTGTTTCTACATTGTAGGGAATCTAATCTAATCTAATCTAATCTAATCAAATCACTTGGAACCTGACATACCTCTCATTACGTTAGAGCTAAACTTGATATCAGAAACTTGGCCATTCATGCTACATTCCCCTGAAAAACCCATCACCCCCTACATTTTCCAAAACAGCATACTTGGTTGAAATGGGGATAGCCATAGAAGACTCCTGCACTACCTGCCTACTTCTCTTACCTTTCCTGGAGTTAACCCATTTACCTAACTGTATCTGCAACTTTTCTTCCTTCCTATGATTGCTATCCATCACACCCTCTTGCTCTTGTAAATTCATTATTGCTTCTAACTGTCTCTCCAACCGATCCATTCGATCTGATAGGATTTGCAACCAATTACATTTATTGCAGATATAATCCTCAGTAGCATGTAAACTCTCCCTAAAATCCCACACCTGGCAAGAAGAGCATATCACTCTACTAAAGGCCATTTTTGCTTCTTCCAATGTGCAGACCCAGAAAATAGAGTCTTGTTCCTCTACTAAACACTGCTCCAGGCTAACTTACTTATAGCTTATAATTTAAGTTTAATCAAGAGACATATCTCAATAAAACATACATTCTAGAAAGAACCCATTTTACTCACTACTGTAGATTTACAGCAAGGCCACATTTAAAACTATTCACTTATCTGTTTCTGTGCTGTGACCTCTCCCAAATAGGTTCTTCCAATTCAGTTGTGAATTTCACTGTCTGTTAATGTTTCTCGATGCTCTCCGATGCCCAGCGATACATGATCTCAAACAGCAAAGATAGTAATTGTGCAGGTTCACTGCTGCATCAGTTAGCAATGTGGGTTTCTTGCTCGCTCTCTCTCTCTCCTGCACTGACCTCACCATGTGCTGCCTTTCTCTGTTCCTCTCCTTTTAAAAGTGCTGTTGTTTTGACTTTTTTCTACAAAGTTCCAAATCAATGCAACTGCATATATGACAATAATTGCTGCTCCTGGAATTCGAGGAAATCACCTCCAACACCTAAAATACTCCAAAAAAGCAGCAGCCTGTTAGAGCCAGAGAATTTTCCCATCTTCCATCTTGGATTACCCTGAGCATAGCCAACTGGAGTTGGCAACACTGTTGACTCGAATTTCCATTATAGCCTTGGTACAAACATAGACAGAGGAGCTAAATTTCAAGAGGTGAGATGATCATGACTGTCTTTGACACCAAGGTGTGGACAATGCCTACAGTAGAGTATTTGTACCTGATATCGCAATGCTTACAGTAGCTCCAGTGATGTAAGAATTAAACCTGGGTAATACAGTTTTGAGGGAATCAACAGACATTTAATACAGCTCCTGGTATAATCATACATTACAGTTGCAGGGTCTTCAGTGTCAAGCTATTTGGTTATCAGCTTGTTATTCCTCAAGTGGCCGAATTTAAGTTAAGGTGGAAACTGAAGCCTTTATGCCCTCAGGCCAGATGCTATTATATAGTGATGATATCTTGAGCATGTCTCTTGAAAGCATACTGACATACTAACAGTGAGGCATAAACATCATCCCTATATTACCAAAGATAAAAGAGTTATCCCAACAGATATATTTGGTTTTACATGCATTGTCATTTCAATAATTACACAAACAGGCAAACCAGTGTTCACAATTCAAACATGAATGTATCACTTTGGTAGTTTAAAACTAATTCAGATCTGGTGATTGTACACTCATCTGGAGAGGTATGTGTCATTCTTGATTGTCTTGTTACTGGTTGTTGTCACTCAACATAACCGCACAGTTATTGTCTGAGCGCCCTTCCTCACTTTCTTCATGCATGATTGGTGAGCTGTGCATTAGTCTGAGCTGGCTTCTGTTCCTTTGTTAGGCAGCAGCATGTTCAGTAATCACTTTGTATGATCTTGGCTGATTGCATATTCTAGAAACCTTTGCTGGTATCTAAGTACTTACATTTGGATTTCTGACCTGCACTTTTTACTGGGTGTGCAATTGTGAGAAATCTCTACCTGCTGGAAAGTATCTCTTTTGTTTTCATTTGTTTGTGAAGCAGGATGTCCTGTCTTTCAGAACGATTGCATAATTGGTTGCTCGGCAAGATCATTCATAATTGCTTTCTGAGTATAAATTGTGCTGGCAATGGAAATCCCTTCTTTATTGGTATTGCTCCAAAATGCAAAGATGCAATATGCAAAGGTTGCTAGGTATTAATGAGCATTGATTTGATAACATGGGCCACACCTTCTGCAAACTTTATGGAGTAACGATCATCAGGAGACAATGTGGTAAGGATCACTCACCACAGTAAACATGTCTATAAGTGGATCAAGTCAGAAATCACAAGACACCAGGTTGTAGTCGGACAGGTTTATTTTAAATCACAAGCTCTCAGGGACTTCACTGTCACTTCACCTGACGAAGATGCATAAGCTTGTTGGACCATAACCTGGTGTCATGTGATTTCTGCCTTTGTCCACCCTAGTCCACATGGGCACCTCCACATCATGGCTACCATCGACACTAAAAATGGTTAATCAGTGAACTGTGGTCTGTTGTCAGACATTATCAGTGATATTCCTGACATCCACTTTCCTGTATTTTTGCCATTACCTGACTCCCCTACTGACTAAGAATCTATGTCTCAGTCTTAAATATGCATGTGGCTCTGCCCAGCAAATGTCTGAGGCATTGAGTTCCAAAGACTCACAATCCTTGGAGAGAAGTCGCTTTCCCTCACAGTTGTAAATTGGCACTCCTTTATTTGGAGACTAATCCTTCTGGTCTAAGACTCTCCCATAAGGTGAAATTCACAGCATTTGCCCTGTGAGAAAAATTTTGTTAGTTGTCATGTTGAAAAAACCTTTAAGAAACTTGTAGAAACTAATACTTAGCCAAAAAAATGTACAATTCAGATTCCAGCTTGAGTCAATTTTAAATCAGATCGGTGTTCATTCAAATTACATAACGTATTGTTCAAAATATATAAAAATATCTTAAGTAATAATTTATACTATGACAAATAATAAATGCACGTGTTAGTTGTTCTAACCTGCACTTCGTTAGCGGCACTTCGGGTGCTCTGTAGTTCAGAGCAAGGATTTGTTGATATGTAGTCAAAGTTCTAGAGTGTAAATGGCACCTTGACAGCGTGGGTGGGACTTCCAAACTGTACAAAGTAATGTCAAATACAGTCAAATACAGTCAGGTTACACTGAATGCAATGAACATAATCTGCATGCCTGAAAAGGCAACAAATCTCAGCATTGAGAGCCATTTTAGAATTCAGCATCAGAGGACAAAAACATTGAGCATAACGGGGAAAATAAAGTACCAGAATAAACTTGCAGGGAATATAGAAACTGACCATGAAAACTTCTATACAAGCGTGAAGAGCTAAGTATTATTAAAGATAACTGTGAATCCCTTACAGTCAGAAGTAGGAAAATTATAGAATCATGAAGTCATAAAGTACAGAAGAGGATCTTTGGCCTGTTGAATCTGTACTGCCAAAGTTACACTAAATCTACACTGTCCCAATTCCGGCACTCGGCCCATAGCCTTGAATGTTATCACATTTCAAATATTCATCCAAGTACGCGTTAAAGGATACAAGGTTACCTGCCTTAACCTCCCTCCCAAGCAGTGTATTCCAGACCCCCACCATGTCCTGGGTGAAAGGTTTGTCCTTAATTTCCCTCTAAACCTCCTGATTTTCACCTTAAAATGTGCCATCTCCTTACTGGTCCTTGACAATAAGGTACATCTGCTTTCTATTCACCTTGTCCACGCCCCTCACATATACACCTCTATCAGGTCTGCACTTAATGTTCTCTGCTCCAAAGAAAACAACTCGAGCTTGTCCAACCCCTCTACATTGTAAAGCTGTTCCATCTCAGACAACATCCTGGTCAATCTCCATTGTACTCTGTCCAGTGCAATTACACTCTTCCTGTTGTGTAATGACCAGAACTGCACACAGTATTCCAGCTGTGGCCTAATCAAAGTCCTGTACAGCTCCAACATAACCTCCCTGCTCTTATAATCTATGCATTGAATGATAAAGGCAAGTGTACCTTATGTTTTCTTAACCCTACTAACCTGCCCAGTCACCTTCAGGGATTTGTAGACAAGCACCCCAAGATTCCACTGTTCTTCTGAACTTCTCTGCATTCTGCCATTCATCGAATAATCTCTTGTCTTGCTATTTATTCCCAAATGGATCACCTCACACTTATCAGGGTTAAATTCTATCTGCCACTGATCTGACCATATTACCAATCTATTGATAGTCCACTGTATCCTAAGATCTTCTTCCGCAGTGTCAACCACCTGGCTAATCATTGTGTTATCCACAAGCTTAATTATCCTATTCCCCCCACCTCCACACTGCTCCCCACCACCACATTCTCATCGTTATCAAAGAAAAACTGGAAGAACTGTAAATCAGACACAAAACAGAAATTGCTGGAAAAGCTCAGCAAGTCTGGTAGCATTGATGTTGCCAGAACTGCTGAGCTTTTCCAGCAATTTCTGTTTTTGTTTCTCATCTATATCATTAATATATATATAAAAGAAACAATAAGGGACCCAATACTGATCCTTGAGATGTACTACTACTCAGATGCCTCCAGTCACATAGTCTTCTACACCATCCTAATTAGCGAACAAAAAAATGTACACAAAAACACTTCTCAGAAATGGTAAGGAACCAAGGATCTACTGAGAGGATAGAATTGAAGGAAATCACAATGATTAAGAAAATAATGCTGGGGAAATTAATGGGATAAAATTACCAAGGCCTGATAACCTATATCTATGTTTGAGAATGGAACTTGTATAAGAGATAGTGGAGAACCAGTGGATGTGGTATGTTTGGATTTTAGAAAGCTTTTGATAAGGTTTCTCAGAGGTCATCAATGGGCAACATTACAGTTCATGGATAGAAGGTAATATATTAACATGAATTGAGAATTCATTAACAGACAGGAAACAGAGTGGAAATGAATGGGTCATTTTCTGAGTGCCAGGAGATAACTATTGATTTACAGCAGGCATCTGCGTTTGGGCCACAGTTACTCACTATATAAAAATGACCTGGATGACAGAACCAAATGCAATATTTCCAAGTTTGCTGAAGACACAAAACTGGGACAAATTGTGAGTGTGAAGAGAATGCAAGGAGGTTTTAAGACAATTTGGACAAGTTGACTGATTGGGCAAACACATGGCAGATGCAGTACAATGTCACTAAATATCAAGTTATACACCTTCGTGTGGAAAACAGAAAGAGTATTATTTAAATAGTAGTGTATATTGGAAAGTGTGGATGCACAAAGGGAGTCCACATACACCAATCAATGAACATAGATAGGCATGTATAGCAAGCAACTAGGGAGTTAGATTGCATATTAGCCTTCATTTCAAAAGGATTTGAGTTCAGGAATATCATATTACAGTTAGAACATAGAATAAAGAACAGTACAGCACACTACAGGTCCTTCGGCCCTCAATGTTGGGAGACCAAACCTGGAGCTAATGCTGAGGATGGCAGGATTGTTCTAAGAGGAGAGATTGGTTCAATTAAGCCTATATTCAAGAAAATTTGGGAGGATGAGAAGGAATCTAAATAAACTTGCAAAATTCTAACAGGGCTGAACAGACCAGATACAGTGACTATTTTTTCTAGGGTCTAGAACCAGGGAACCCATCTCCAGATAAGGGTAGAACATTTAGGACCACGATGATAAAAGATTTCTTCACTCAAAGAGTAGTGAGCCTGTGTGATTCTCTACCAGAGAAGGCTGTGGAGGCCAAGTCAATGAATATATTCAAGAAAGAGAAAGGTAAGTATTTAGATTTTAAAGGTATCAAGGGGCATGGGAGAGAAAGCAGGAATGAGGCATAGAGATAGAAGATCAGTCATAATTATATTGAATTGTGGATCAGATTCAAAGGACTGAGCACACTACTTATGTTCATAGTTTCCACATTTCACTGCTTTAGAATTCCCTGATGCAGCGGACCTGTACTCTGTATAATCATAAAAAAAACTTACAAAATCAGTTCAAATTGATTACTCTGTTTCCGTGCTTTACATCAGCACGACTCTCGGATAACAAATAGTGTAATTCACTTCAGTTTATGCAGAATTTTACAATTATTTTTATCAAAAGGAAGTGCTCTTTCCCATTAATATTATCAAATTCAGTATTTTAAACCAATTAAATTAAAATTATTGCAGATTATGATGTTAAGTCAGTGCCTAACTGAATTAAGAAGGCAAATGTAATATTGTCCTTCATTTCTGAGGAATAGAGTTTAAACTTAGGGAGGTTGTGCTGCAGTTGTGTTGGGTGCTGGTGAGGCCACACCTGGAGTACTGTGTATAGTTTTAGATCACACAACACCAGGTTATAGTCCATACAGGTTTAATTGGAAGCACTAGCTTTCGGAGCACTGCTCCTTCATCAGGTGACAGCATCTAACAGATGAGCGACTTAACATACAATCAAGGTATTTTTCAGAGAGGGTTGGCTTATGAGAAGAGATTGAGTAGATTTGGACTACACTCATTGGAATCTAGGTGAATAAGGGGGATATTATAGAAACATATAAAACTATGAAGGAAATAGATAAGGTAGAAATAGGGATGTTGTTTCCACTGGTGGATGAAACTAGAACTAGGAGGCATAGCCAAAAAGTAAGGGGGAGCAGATTTAGGACTGAGTTGAGGAGGAACCTCTTCACCCAAATGGTTGTGAATCTGTGCAATTCCCTGCCCAGTGCAGCAGTTGAGGCTACCTTGTTGAATGTTTTGAAGACAAAGATAGATTTTTGAACAGTAAAGGACTTAACGGTTATGGTGAGCAGACAGATAAGTGGAGCTGAGCCCATGAAAAGATCAGCCATGATTTTACTGAGTGCCGGAGCAGATTCAAGGGTCCAGACTGCCTCCTCCTGCTCCGAGTTACTATGTTCATATGTTCTAACACAGCATTGTTGGGTACTAGTGGTTGCAATAAACATAATTAAGGAATTTTGGAAGAAAATCAGATAGAAATGTTTAAAAGTATGGAATTAATTAATATTGACAAACAGATAGCAAAGTAACAAATTCAGTGCAAAAGTAAAAAGTGGAACAGTAAAATATTTATATGCATGTAAGAACCAAATGGACATTGTTACACATCTTAACCAATGTCAATTTTTTAAAAATTGATAGGCATTAAAAACATACAAAATACATACAGGCAAAAATTACGTAAATTGGATTAAAGTGTATTGTAGTATTGTAGAATTTGCATGAGGACAGATATCATAGGTTAATATTATTTCATTCTTTGATGCTAATGTTTTTTTCTGATTCTATGCTTCCAGTTGCTACATGTTTGAAGCTTTCTTTTTGTATTTGGATAATCTCCATAAACATAGGTCACATACTGTCAACTACACTTAAATCTGACACCCATAACATAGTGTTCTGAATAATAATTCATACGTTTACTTTGCTGAGGTAACATTATTTATCAGATTTTCTTTAACTTGCATATTTTTTAAGCATCACTACCTCTACAATTTCTGATAGGTCCAAAAACAGGTAGTTGCCATGGCACAGTATGGATTCCAGGATGAGAGAATATCATGTGACTCCCACAGCACCAAGAGTACACTGCACTGAAAACCTCCCCTGAACATTAAAATACATCAGTGCATGTAATTCCAGGACATATCAGTTTCCTAGCACAGTTTGTCGTATGCAGTATTCATTTCATAAAATCCATTAAGTATGCAAATCAAAAGAAATGGAAACAATTATGACATTTACAGAAATAAATTGCATGAAAGATCTTAATAAAATAATGCTGTGAAAGTAGAATACTGTGCAAATATAAATCTCAAATAACATTTTGATACAGTAGTTTGACAGCAGCAGTCTGTAAAAAAAATTAACGTTAATCTAGTGACAAAGTATTCAGGAATATTTTCTATAAATGTATAAAAAATGTATATTTAGGAAAATTATATATTTCTTAATTTAATATTTCCATTCCTTGTGTTGTTATGATCATAACTAAAACCTGGAGATCACATTGAAAAGGATGCTTATATTTCCAGTTCAAATGCCTTTTTATATTAAAAAAAATCAATGTCAGGTCGCCATTTAAGTTGCATGCAATTGTCCAGTGAGTCCACTTAATTGTCCTGCAGCATTTCTAATTTAATTTACCTGATAGATATTTACAGCTAACTATAATAATGTTTCCATTGAAAGAATTACTATATTGTAAAATCTGTTCTGCAATTCATACCAAATAAACATCATTTCTATTTTAGATTCCTGTTCTAATATGGCACATTAATGTTTTTGAAATTTTTATGCTTATTGACATGAAAAATATATTTCAGACATTTAAAGAAAAGCAAACTGTCTTCGAGTGCACAGTTCAAAACATGAGATTGAAGACCCCCCAAGTGCAGACTGCATATTACTGGAAGGAAATTACAATGATTATATAAAAAATTCCACATATCTACATTTATTTTTCATAATGTATTGCATTATTGATACTTTACAGAGTCATGATTGTTTCCATGCCTAAAACCTGTGCCCAGTGATTAATGGTCATTCTTTGGGAATTTGACCAGGATGTTCCTTATTTGGCATGATCCCTATTAGTTAAGGGCAACTTGCAAACACCAAATCTGAAAGGCCAAACACAGCCCTTTCAGCTTCAGAGAAACTGTAGCCTGCCATTGATAAAGAGAGTGTTTAACATCAAGTACAGAATTTATAGGGTCCTGAATCATGTGGACAACGGTGCGATTTGTGGCAGAATTGTGCCATATGTCAAGCAAGGTTTATTGTCGTTGGAACTCATTACATCTTTTATCCAATGGCTGGTCACCAAGGCAAGACTTTTGCCAGAAAGCAATGGATGGCCTATTCAGGGGGATTTTTGCTATTATCTGCCTTATTACCTGCACATCTCAGTTCATTAATTATAATTTGGGGAAAAGTGAGATTTGATTTCCAGCATGTTAACCCAGTGTATTGAAACAGTATGAAGTTTGAATGGGTCAGGAGATTATTTAATCTTTCTTTTTATTTTCAAACTGACAATATTCAGTTTTATTGATTTGCTGAAGACCAAAATACAAGGCTGTTGCCTGTTCAAATTGCTAGATGGACTACTGCTGATTGGCATGAAGGAATTGTAATGCAGTGTTTCCTACATATATTTACCAATCAATTCCCTTGTGAGGTATCAGTTTCGAATTCTTTTGCCCTTCCAGATGTGCGTCATTCATTCAGTGAACTAAGAGGAATATATTTATCATGCAAGTTGTAAAACTCTGAAAATATGAAGAGCCTTATATTCACCAAAATACAAGGCTTCCCACATAAATATTCCAAAGCAGTGCACTGGTATTTTTCTGAATTCAGAAAATTCAGACTTGATTGATGCCCATAAGAATCCTTGTGTCAATTATGGTGACTTTAGTTATGGTCACTAAAGTAAAAGGGAGCTAATTCAGAAGATTGCAACTATTTTCCAATGTTTTCACTCACATGAAGTAATTGTGCATTCCCACATTAGGCATCAAATAATGTAAAATGACGTTTACCGACATGAACTTTCCATTGATCATTCTTCAGGTTCATTTGTGTCAGACTGCCAATTTATGCCTAATAATTTACTGGTGATTTGGAGTTAGTTGTGACAAAATGGTCTTATAGCCTATGAACAAGGAAACATTCAACCATGAACTGCAACACAACAGATTTGGCTCAGTAGTAGCAGACAGCTCTGAACCAGAATTGGTTCATATTGGCCTTGCTTTAATTGATGAGCTGACCAGCCACATCCCACCTCACCACTGAAGGTGTAGAAGAGAGACCAGAATGAAAAAGTTATTCTGACTTAATCACAGTGTCATCATATTTTGTTCGATAAAGTGCTCTGGCGCTGTGAGGCAGCAGTGCTAACCACTGTGCCACCGTGCCGCCCCAAATTGATGAGCTGACCAGCCACATTCCACCTCACCACTGAAAGTGTAGAAGAGAGACCAGAATGAAAAAGTTATTCTGACTTAATCACAGTGTCATCATATTTTGTTCGATAAAGTGCTTCCCGATTTCACTTTTAAATGGGCTAATTTTAAAATTATTCCCCCTTGTTCTAAATCACCTCATTAGAAGAAGTAATTGCTTTGTATGCATTCTATTAAATGATTTGACATTTTATGCAGCCCATTTAAATCATATGTTGACTTGGGCTCTTATGACATCAGCATGACCACTGCTGATTCAAAACAGGTGTGTTTTAAGCCATAAACTTGACATAATTTTTCTGGGCAATCTGCAGCAGACCCTTTACAATAAGCAACTCAATATGCATGTCAAAATATAACAAAGTGCTGTGGATGCTGGAATACTGAAACAAAAGCAGAAATTGCTGGAGAAATGTAGCAGTGAAGGAGGATCACTGGACATGAAATGTTAACTCTGCTTTCTCTCCACATTTGCTACCAGACCTGCTGAGTTTCACCAGCGATTTATGTTTTTGTTTCAATATACACACCAATGGGTAGAGAGTAGAGGGTGCATAGCCTGCCTACTGATGCTTGCTAGTTGTATGGTGACCCTTTGATAACATAAACACCCAACTCCCATACTGCACATTCTTGTTTCAAGCAGGTGTTTAGTAGGCATCCCATGTCAAAGACCTCCGCAAGGTGGCAGAGCATCAATGTCAGTAAGGATGGGACACCATGTTCTGTTTGTCATTTTGCTTTCGCTGTTCCTGGCTGAAAACAGGAACAAAAACTGCATGACACAATGTTGCCTTAAAGTTTTCTCTGAACTCTAGTAAACCTTCTTGAGGTATCAGGGATGTTTCTGTGAAACTGGACAGCTGGTGAAAGACCCATGCTGCCTCTACCAGGGAAGAAGCCAAACAATCCAGCTAGAGTGGTTGGTCAATTAGAAGCTGGCTGCTCCTACTCTCAGCAGTAACATGGCCAATGCCGTGGCAGATGCCACAAGAACAATCCGGAATACCAGGATTGTGGAGAATCAAGAACAAAGATAAATGATGAGCTGGGCATTCCTGAGAGAAATGCCATAGTTTGGAAGCAAGAGCAGAAAGGTAGGTCAGAGAGTACATACCTCTGTTCAATGTACAGTCCCTGCATCGGGCACTGAATGATCTTGTCCCCTTCTCCATTCTCTTCAAGGTCATAACTTGCCTGCATAGCTACAGCTCACAGAGATGTTTGTTTGCAGCTCAGTTAATCTACGCAGCAGCAGAGGCTGAGCCTCTTAAGCGGTCCTTAATTGACCAACTCAAGGCCTCAACTAGTGGCAGGGTAGGAAGGTTGACTATGGCCTTCATGCCCTGAACGTGTAAAAGATTCTGGTGGAGCTAGACTAATTACATGTGGTCCTCTAATTAAATGCCAGTCCCACCTCCTATCTAGCCGAATCTAAGCGCACATTGTTCTGCCCAACATCTCAATGTCAGTGAGTGATCCTCTGAAGGCACATAGCGCAGCAGTCTTGGGCAAGAAGTCATATACTGAATAAAACAATGTGTATCCAAAAATCATTAGATTAACTGCATTATGTTTGTCTGTTGAATTAGAGAGACATTTGCACACTTCAAAGATTTTATATTTAACTTTCGTTGTACATTAAATTAATGTGGAAAGATGTTTAAAGTGTTTGTCTAAAATTTCCTTCCCTGTTACTTGCTGTGATAGAATAAAACCTTAGATAAAATAGATATAATGCTTCAAATCAACATTTTTGTGAAGGTGTGTAAATAACTTCAGAATTTCCTATCATTAGAATAATTTTCAGATCAATATTAAATGAATGGTGTAACAGAAACAGGGTATGTTACTGATCACTCAAAAAGCCCAAGTTACTGTGTCATCTTTTATGCTTACTCTAATCTTATGATGGTGATGCCTCCAACTTTATCTTCATTGCATGGTTGACCAGGAACCTCTCCTACTGCCAATAACATGTGATGGAAGGACAGTTTGACCCTTTTGACCATATTATGAACACATCTTCCTTGGCAGTCAAGTCCTGGAGTGAGACTCAAACGAGGGGCTTCTGTTTCACTGGCAAGGATGCTTTCCACTGCTCCATATCACCTCAGGGACAGAGGACTGGATTGCAAACAAGGAAAAAAGAAAAAAAAAACACTTGTATTAATATAGCACTTGTTTATAATGTCCCAGGGAGGTTTAGTGCTAGTGAACTGCTCTTGATGTGTAATCATTGGGGAACTTAGTCAAAAGCAAAAGCTATTGCATTCCAATTTCCTTTGTATAGCAATTAATTGAATAGACTTACTTTGTTGCCTTCCTTGGTTCCACCTCTCAAATCTGTGATCTCTACTTCCTGGAAGGACAATGGCAGCCAAAATATGGAAGCATCATCATCACCATGCCTCACAATATTTTGGACATTGTGTTGGACAGTTCCAAGGAACCAAAATCACAGAATTTACCTCCCAGCACTTTCAGAGTAAGTTAATTATATGGATTGTAACAATGATTGGAAATAATTTTAGAGGTTTCATCACATAACCTCCAATATCAAACCAACCTGCCCTGCCACATTAACCTCCCCTTCCCCCACAGAACTCTGTAATTTATGGACAAGCTTCCAACTCAAATTGAAAAGCTAAAGGGATTTTAATTACATGTTTAGCTGATGTTTGATTATAAATCAAACAGCCTTTTTATCCATACACCAACAATTTTGTAATTAATAATGGTTTAATATAAATTAAACTATTATGCATCTTTCCTGGACTTCTCTGATTTATTTTCTAATTGCTGATATCCTGCTGATGATGTCTCAATTTGTGGAGACTCCAGGACAATCTTGGAGGTCTGGTAATCCTGCTTGAAAATGTGTCACTACATGTCAAAATGTCTGCTTCAGTATCGGAGGAGGTATCCTCCCACAATCTGAGCTAGCTTCCTGTGTGGTAGATATGATAAAAACCAAAGGAGAATATTCTCTCTGTTCTCACTGACTTTAGCTCTGTTCGGGCTACTTGATGTGACACTCTGGAAAATAATGCCTTGATGTCAAGAGCAGTCACCCATACTTCATCTCTTTTGCCTACGTTTGGATGAGGGTTGCAGTGAGGTCAAGGACTTAGTGGCACAATCATAATCCAGACTGAACATCAGTGAGCAGATGATTAGCGAACAAGTAACACAAAACAGACATTACGGGAAAAACTCAGTAACATCTGTGAAGAGTAAGCAGAATTAACATTTTGGTTCCAGTGACCTTTCTTTGCGAAGTCAGTGAATAAGTGCTGCTTGCTCAAACTTGCAGTGATATAGATTGAAGGATTAAATGTACCATTACTCTGACCATATCTACTGAACATTTGTGTGAAGAACAATGTCATTGGGCTGTCAGATCACATGGAACTGACACCAGGAGGCATGATCAAAACTGTGCTGTACCTTGATCCTTTGTATGTTTACAGCCAATAAATGGCAACAGTTTGCACTCAGCTTGTCTTCAGCTCACATATGTTTCAAGCTCCCTGGTGCTCCTAATAATATTTGTGAAAATAACATCTTCCGTCGCTTCGCTGATAATGAAGAGTCCAGTTGTGATGGTATTGGGATGATTGTTTTGGTCCCATTCTTTGTGAACACTCATATCTGAGTAATTTTTCACATGTTGTGAGGATGGGTCACTGAACTCAAAATGTTAACTCTCCACAGATGCTGCCAGACCTGTTTCTGATTTCCAGCATCCGCAGTTCTTTTAGTTTTTAATTTTCCACATTGTTGGGTATATTGCAACATTTGATATATGATGCAACAGCTTAGCTAGAACTACAGCTAGTTCAGGAACACAATTCTTTAATAGTAAAGAAGGGATGCTGTCAGGGCCCAAGGCCCTGAGAGATGATAAATGTGTGTCAGCATTGTGGGTAGCACTAATATAATGAAGGATGAAAAGAGCAACCAAGTCCAAATCTTTGATGGTCAATTTAATGAGATTCTTTTATATGTCAAAACATTGCAATTTACCATGATTTTGACATAGTATTTTGAAGTTTCCAATGGATTTCAATTTCATTTCATTTCATTTCTGATAAGGAAATGTAAAACTTATTGCAAATCTTGTGTGACCTCATTTGTTAACTTGCTTGAGAGGAACGATTCCTCCGCTGATAGACTGAAGTCTGTTTCAATTTGAGTTAAATGCTGTTGAAACTGGGAACTTTGCCAACAGTAAGAAAAGTACAAGCACTGCATTATGTCTTCCTTGCAAATCAAACAGTTTATTTTGCAGATTTTAAAAAATTAACACATTCATCACTAAAGACTGTTCTCCACTTCAATTACAAAGATTACTAACATCTGTTCTCTTCCCAGAATGTGTCTTGGGTGATGTGTATAAACTAAATACAATTTATGCAGTACAGGACTGCTATGAGTGATGGTACCAGTAGACAGCAGCAAGTACTGTTTCCTTAATGTTGGAAATTGAGGGGCTTTTATAACTGGAAGTACAGGTATGCATGAAGAGCAACTTTTTTCTGTTTGCAGTATGTGATAATGAACTTGTAGTTTTCTATTACTTTGGAACAGTATTTCAGTTAGATTTTAAACAGTACAATTTGGGAAACATTTTCTTAATCAACAACTAGAAAAACATGCTGAAATTTCTGCAAAATTGTAAGTAGTTCTGTGTTGATGATTTATATTCACTGGAATTTGGATTGGAGTCATTTAACAAGGATTTATAGAGAAAAAAGATTTTCACTCCATCATTGTAGAACGTAATCACACAGTTGACAAAAATATTGACTTATCCACTATAACATAAGTACTATCATTTGGATGTTAAAACATCTAGATAAAAATTCGATGAACCTAGCATAGACATATCAAGCAAATTCCATACATGGCAAATAAATATATTTTGGAGAAGGTACAATATGATAGCATGCTAAGCTCGCCAAAGTAAATCTAATTAGAAATGTCCTCAAATCTTTGATATTTCACATTTTGAAGTTGAAAAGTAAGAAGGGTGCATGTTTCAGGATAAAGTTTGTATCAATTACCATCAATTACCAATGTCCATTTAATTGAAAGAATCCAAAAATCTCCCCATGACATTCAGTGGCATTATCATCTTTGAATTGTCCACTATCGACATTGTAAAGGAATTCAGTGCCTGATTGTGAAACTGGACATTTTGTAAGATAGGGCCCACTATAAACATTTCCCTTGCCCTAGCTAACAACATTCCTGCATTCACTACCAACTCTTGGGATTCCCTAGTTGCTTTACTTGCAGTAGGTACAGCTCCCCTCCCCCCCATTTTGTGTTAATACTGACCACTAGAATGCTGGCCTTTGAGTGGCCAACAGCTTTTAGTAGGTGAGATATCCACACTCAGAATCTTGATTCCAGCAGAAGGACCAACTTGTGGACTAGCAACTGCCTGTTGGGCTTGTGGCACAGCAGGCTTTTCTGAGATCACACAATGAAGGTCCTTTGCTGGTTCTCCGACCAGATCCATCAACAAAATTCTGTCTGAAGCTTCAGCAGACAAGGAACCAAAGAGATGTTTTCAGACATGGGACGGGAATATATATATTATTAGAATGGAACAAGATATTGCTAAATAGCATGCACAAACTACATTGTTTCTTTTGCCTCAGTACTTTTCTCCTCATTGTTGCAGGATTTGCTTATGAACTAAAGATATATCTTCATTTCCTGCAATGCCGGTGTCAGAGTTCAAAATGTGGAAAATTCTTTACTGAAGTTTATTTGAGACTCCTATCAGTTAGTTAGAAAGCAATATATTTATTTTGTAAGTTGTAAAGACTCATTTGTAAAGGCTAACTTGATTAGTTAAATATATTTTCAAGTTGTATAGTATATTGAAACAAGATGCAACAGAATGCCAACAATAAGCAAATTTCCACAATAGACATTAATTTGAAAGAAATGTAGCAAAAATAAATATATTTGTCTCAGGTTTGGTATCGTATTTCATTTTCTTAGAGTCACAGTGCAATCAGAATTCAAATTAATTGTTATCACCATGCGAAGGAAGAAATAGACAACAGTTATATTAGTATGCATCTCTATATTCAAGTCTAAGTACAGAGAAAGATCTCCACCGATCTCCACAGATGCTGCCAGTCATGTTGAGTTTCTCCAGCAATTTCTGTTTTTGTTTGTTTCAGATTTCCAGTTCTTTGCTTTATTATTATTTGATGATGTAATGGTTGATTCTGAACCCAGCAGTGACAGGAGTAATGGTTGATTCTGAACCCAGCAGTGACAGGAGGAATGGCCGTTTCAGAACCCTAGCAGTGACAGGAGTAATGGCTGATTCTGAACCCCAGCAGTGACAGGTGTAATGGCTGATTCTGAACCCAGCAGTGACAGGAGTAATGGCCGTTTCAGAACCCCAGCAGTGACAGGAGTAATGGCTAATTCTGAACCCAGCAGTGACATGTAATGGCCGTTTCAGAACCCCAGCAGTGACAGGAGTAATGGCTAATTCTGAACCCAGCAGTGACAGGAGTAATGGTTGTTTCAGAACCCCAGCAGTGACAGGAGTAATGGTTGTTTCAGAACCCCAGCAGTGACAGGAGTAATGGCGAATTCTGAACCCAGCAGTGACAGGAGTAATGGTTGTTTCAGAACCCCAGCAGTGATAGGAGTAATGGCTAATTCTGAACCCAGCAGTGACAGGAGTAATGGCTGATTCTGAACCCAGCAGTGACAGGAGTAATGGCTGTTTCTGAACCCCAGCAGTGACAGGAGTAATGGTTGTTTCAGAACCTCAGCAGTGACAGGAGTAATGGCTAATTCTGAACCCAGCAGTGACAGGAGTAATGGTTGTTTCTGAACTCCAGCAGTGACAGGAGTAATGGCTAATTCTGAACCCAGCAGTGACAGGAGTAATGGTTGTTTCTGAACTCCAGCAGTGACAGGAATAATGTGAAGGCAGTGTTGAACTCTATAATATTGCAAGGAGTAAACAAGTACGTCTCAATGTGGATTTAAAGTTTGTGGGTGGCAAAGAAGCATCCTTACTATTTCGATTTTTAGAGGAGAATAGTAAAGTTTCTAAAACGTATAAGGCCTATAATTCCTCGCAGATTCTCCCAAACTTAAAGTTTAGCTGTGGTGCAGTACTGACATAATACAAGAAAAATGATTTAAATGGCCAAAGATGGTTACTAATGCTTTTCCTTTGACATTGTCCAACTGAAGTTATCATTGGAGATTAGAAGAAATCAATTTTAGAGCTACTGTTTTGGCTAAATATTATCCATATATCCATTTGTCACTTGACTTATAGCCTCAAATATATCCTGGTGAACTTAAGAACATAAGAAATAGGAGCAGGAGTAGGTCACTTGAGCCCTAAAGTATTCCCCATCATTCAGTAAGATTATGGCAGATCTGATTGTAGCCTTAACTGCACTTTCCTGCTGACCATTGTTTCTCCCCTTTCTCCTGTAACTTTTGAATACCCTGTAGATAAAAACTCATTTAACTTGGCGGACAGAATATTTAATAACTCAATGCCACTGCTCTCTGGAGGTAGTGAATTCCAATGATTAATGATACTCCAAGGGAAGAATTTCCTCCTCGTCTGCAGTGCATATTGCAGGTGTCGGTTAAGTATACAATGACTCTACCCAAACCCTCAATGTCATGACCCCATCCTGCACAGGTTTACCTAAATACTGGTTAGGAACACCACTTTCTGATTTGTAAGGGATGTAAGGGAAAGAGCCTCAAGTTCAATTATAGTTCGCCTCTCTTGGGGTCAGAAAACACTGTAGCTGAGCAAACAATATGGAGGCATGCATTGAATTTTGGCTCAGCATGTTTTGAGAAGCATTTAAATCAAATGCACAATGTTCAACTCACCCAGAGGAAGGCCAGAGATGGTGCAGCTGCGCAGGTTCCCCTAAGCACTAACAGCACAAACTATTTGTTCTGTCGTCACCCATGCTATTGCTGCATTGTGTTCGTCAGTCAGAAGATGACCGCAGAATGCAATTAAATATTTTACAGCTTGAGCACACTCAAAGAACAGAAGGGAGGCAATTTGAACATGCCAAGTGAAACCTAATACAGATCTGGGTGACATAGGCTAGGGCAAGAAGTTGTGAAACCTGAAAGGGTTCAGAAAAGATTTACAAGAGTGTTGCCAGAGTTGGAGGATTTGAGCTATAGGGAGAGGCTGAACAGGCTGGGGCTGTTTTCCCTGGGGTGTCGGAGGCTGAGGGGTGATTTTATAGAGGTTTATAAAATCATGAGGGGCATGGATAGGATAAATAGGCAAAGTCTTTTCTCTGGGATGAGGAGGTCCAAAACTAGAGGGCATAGGTTTAGAGTGATACGGGAAAGATATAAAAGGGACCTAAGGGCCAACTTTTTCACACAGAGGGTGATGCATGTATGGAATGAGCTGCTACAGGAAGTAGTGGAGGCTGGTACAATTGCAACATTTAAGAGGTATCTGGATGAGTATTTGGATAGGAAAGGTTTAAAGGGATATGGGCCAAGGCCTGGCAAATGGGTCTGGATTAGGTTGGGTTGGATGGATGAGTTGGACCGAAGAGTGTTTCTGTGCTGTACATCTCTATGATTCTATGACTCTAAGAGGTGTGGCAGAATCAAGCAACAAGTGTGCAAAGCCCGTCTCATGGTCATCTCCAGTCAATTTTTATGCTTTTTACAAATGGCATGACGAGATTCTCACTGAGCAATGGGAACATGCCAAATAAGGGGGTTATTGCTGAGTAAATGCTGCAACTCCCTTCGTTAACCTTCAGCCTTTCATCCAACAAACCCACTAAACAAGCTAGATGCCAGTAAAATCTGACAATGAAAGCAGAGCAGATACCTGACGAATTCAGCTCACCAAATAACCTACATGTTGGAAATTATGCACGAACATCTCAGGGCACACTCCATGGGCACAGGCCACATGCACCCCACACTTTGGCATCTGCCAGGGTAGGAATATTGAGAACCCTCATAGCACATCTCTGATTCACTGACGGGTCATTCCTGCACTTCAGTGCTGTATCTTAGGCTAAAATTGCAACTGTCATTGTAATGCTGCAGCAAGGACGCTATGCATCCAGTCCATGGACTGGGTCAGGTTGTATTTCCAGACTCTTTGCTTGCTTGCATAGTGCTAAATCACTCAGAGTCCACCAAATGCTCACAGTATCCCTGCCCTGCTTTGCATTTTTGTACTTCATCCCCTCAGGTAGAGATACCGTATCACTGCAGGCTTAACGTGCACTTTAATACAGCCACAAAGTCTAGAAGGTTGTCATAGAGTCAGTTGGCATCTGTCAAGACAAGGGAGATAGTCTTTCCTCAGGGGATCAAGGCACAGTAGGTGAAGGGCAGCCTCTGATACCAATCCATGTGTATTGTGGTGGTCATAATCAGGATGCTCTCCTCACAAGGTGTGGGGAGCTGAATGTTGGGCAGCACATTCGTTATGCCCTTTTGTATACATTTTCCTCATGGAATGAGAGAGAGAGAGAGACAGGTATTACACAAGGTAAAAGTGGGTCACAGCTAATACTGTCAATGCAGGTGGGGAGATGTTCCGACCGAGTGCACAGGCAGTGCAGAGGAGTTCATGGTATTACGGACTGCCAAGGGTGGGAATGAGTGAGGAGCATGTTGCAGGCAACAGAGATATTAGATTAGATTAGATTAGATTACTTACAGTGTGGAAACAGGCCCTTCGGCCCAACAAATCCACACCGACCCGCCGAAGCGCAACCCACCCATACCCCTACATTTACCTCTTACCTGACATTAGGGGCAATTTAGCATGGCCAATTCACCTAACCTGCACATTTTTGGACTGTGGGAGGAAACCGGAGCACCCGGAGGAAACCCACACAGACACGGGGAGAATGTGCAAACTCCACACAGTCAGTCGTCTGAGGCAGGAATTGAACCCAGGTCTCTGGCGCTGTGAGGCAGCAGTGCTAACCACTTTGCCACCGTGCCGCCCATATTGCCAGAGCATGGGTCTTTGTGGGTGATGGGTACAATGGGTGGGTTACAGCAAGTGTGAGGTATCAGAGTAGATGGTGACACATTCCCTGGCAAGGTGGTAAAGGATTCTGACCTTCTTCCCACTGCATTGAGTATTCTTCCAGATAGCTGGGATTTCATTAATCCCAGTAGCAACCTCAGACCAGGCTGACTTGATTTGATGTCATAGCCTCCACTGCTGAATCTGGACATTGAGGAAGTTCCTCAAGCTCCCTGCCCTTAATTTCTCCTTGTCTGTCATCTCTGTGGCAAATGCCAGGAACTATGTAGGGAGCTCTGGACTGATGGTGCTTTTCTGTGTGCTCAACAGATTCCCAAGGATGGCGCAGGTGCAAGGGATGCTGGTGTTTTGGTGGAAGTGATGAGCTGTTGTTCGAACAGTGTGGTAAGATGGGGTACAAATCGAACATGAAAGATGCTACAGGGGTATAGTAGGTAATTAATAACGCAAGTTTATCAACATAAAATATGAAAATGTGCACATGGCAGAAGTCCCTTTAAAAACTCAATGCATCTCAGACTTAGCCAGAAAATGTCATAGAGTCGTAGAGGTGCACATCACAGAAAAAGGCCCTTTGACCCATCAAGTCTGTGCCAGTCAAACACCTAACTATTCTAATGCCACTTTGCAACATTTGACCCATAGCCTTGTATGCCTTAGTGTCACAAGTGCACATCTAAATACTTCTTCAATATTATGCTGATCTCTGCCTCTACCACTCTTACAGGCAGTGAGTTCCAGGTTCCCACCACCCACTTCTTTTTTTCCCTCTCATCCTCTTTAAATCTCTTGCCCTTTACCTGTAACCTATGCCCCTGGTCAGTGATCCCTCCACTTAGGGGAAAAGTTGCTTTCTGTCTACCCTGTCTATGCCTTTTATATGTTTATACCTCTCAATCATACCTCTGCCACAAGAAAAATAACCCCTGTCTATCCAATCTCTCTTTTAATTTAAAACTGTTCAGCCCAGACAATATCCTTGTAAATCTCCTTTGTATCCCCTCCAATGCAATCATATCTTTCTGATAACGTGGATTCCAAAACTGCACACAGAGAATGTAAGATCCAGTCTACAGTCATTTAAATAAAGGCAAAATTTGTACAGAACGCCTGACACCTCAAATAAAAGGACAAAGATCAACTTCCTACAGGTTTTCTCAGCAAATCGCGATAGGAATAGAGTTTATGAACTTGTGCTTTTGATGTGAAGCTTTGTGTGCCAGAACATGCATTGGTTTTTCAGTGTTGAGTGAAGGAAAATCAGCCAATGCTTTTCTTCCAATTGTCATTTAATGAATGCTGACTGAAAATATTTGTGTTTGGTTATCAAAAGAAAACATGGTTAGGTTTGAGTCTGGTGCCTGTTACTCATTTTTTTTAGCCCATGTCAGTATATCGGATATCAACTCTCATTATCCAGGATTTTACCTAAAGGTTGTTACTTCAGCATAACTATTCGCCAATTCCTTGCAAAGGAAGAGACAAATAAGAGGGTTGAAATAAAGTTTGAAACTTTTTCATGGATGTTAAGGTTGTAACATTTTTTAAAATTTGATGTCATGTTAGTAAGTACAAGAGATGCTATTGCCAGTTTTAGTGGAATGTTACTTTTGTGTGAAAAGTGCCATTAGAATTTGACAAAATTGCCTGAAGAGTTTGTGAAAGCCTGGAATGCTTATTCAAGGTCTTATATGAAATATAAACCCCATTTTTTAAAAAGCCACTTAGCAATTAAGCTAAGGTAAACAAAACTGAGTGACTTGTAAGCTGCATCCAGTAGATCACTCAGCAAACAGCTGTATTCATTTATGTGGTAAACCACCAAAAATCCTCTCCTGGAGACCAAGTCTGACATTGGCGAGGATGATCAGTAGAATTTCAGACTTCCTTTTAGTCTGTGGTTAGCCTACTGTTTGCTTTCACTCACAGCAATAAATTCGTGGAGAAGGTATGGTCATGCAATAACATACAGTTCAGAAAAGCTTGATTGATGCTGTATTTATAAACATTCTATCTTTTTTCCTATTATTGTTCTAAAGCTTGTTACACATTATATAATTACAAGGCAAAAGTTTGTTAAGCACAGCCAATTAGCATTTTTGCCTCATTCGTCACAAAATTTTGAACACTTAAAAATATCATCACTGAACTTCCTCCATCTTCCCAAAAGAAAACATGCAGATATGGCAAACACTTTGGAAAGCAAACAGGATGATTTTTTTTATGGTTGAACTGCTCACGTTAACAAAGCAGGAACTAGATTCTTTCTCACGTTTTTGAAAATGTTCTGAAATGTCTCTTGGTCTTTTTTTTTGGAAAGTACATTCACTATTATTACAGACATAAACAATTGGACAAATTATGCCCAGAAATGCCCCCCGCTATATACAGTAAGACTGATACTTGATTAAACTGTTCTGACAGTGCTTGATGATGACTCTTGTGTTGTTCAAATAATGCTATGGGGGTGACATATAGACAAGACCATAATTAAAGGTATCAACCAAATGAAAAGAAAATTAGCCAACCTTCTTTAATTTAGTACTCCTTCAAAATATCATCATATATTTAATTCCACTGAAAGGGGCTTGAGTTGAATGCATTTATAATTATGAAGAAAACACATTGTCATATGTCATAGCTGAGCCATAGGTAGCCACAGCATAAAGCACATAAATGTGTTAGAATTGGCAGCACATCAACTGTATCTTGTCTTTTGAGAGTTGAGTACACTTTTCTCGACACTGCCATCTATCCTCTGCTGGTGTTGTTCTGAAAAATTAGTTGACATTTTGCAATGGATACAGTTGACGTGCCTATGACATGACAGGGCCTGCCATCCAAATGACCCTGCTCCTGGACTTGAGAAGAGCTGTAATGTTGACACAAGATCAGGTGCGATATCTGCTCCAGCTTCCTGAAAACTTTGAGGATAGAAACAGCCCTTGAAACTTGAACAGTGCCAATTCAAGAGAAGTCAATTGTTGCGTAAAGTAATGCTGAAGACACTATGTTTCACCCAATCTGGTGATGTTATAAAGACTTGAGTGGGGAAAGGTAAAAGAGATCTGCACCTCGAGGGAGATGTACTATCTAAGTCACCGTTATGGTCTTTATGGTAATGTCTACCTCACTCACATAACTTGCACCTGATTGCTATCATGTCATAAATTACACCTTGTTTAAGACATGAACCTCCTTTCATTAGACTACCTAATAGTTTTCTGCTGCCACTTTAGACCAATCAGGTCCTGTAGACCCAGTCATAAAATGGGATGGTGGCGACTCTCTACCCAACCACATGTTGGCAAATTCTAATATGACAGGAATTGCAATATGTGATTGCCCATATCGATCACTTCCAACATTGGCAGCACATATACATTATGCTGCTTGCTCATCACCATGATTGTAGAATGTAGCTATTGCTAAACAAAATACTGCTAGGTAACTAGACACCCTAATAACTGGTACAAAGTGATGAGAGGCTGGCAGGAGTTCAAGGTAACCTGTATTAGTTAACATCAATGTGAGATCTAATTTAGTTTTGCTAAGTTCTGAAGGTAGGCAGAGAAAGCAGTAAAAACATTGAAACATGGTATAGTTATGGAGCGATCCAGCTTCAAGGTTCTTGTTTGCAGCATTTGGAGGATTTGGTTTAGGAAGTGGAGAGGAAGACAGATCATTTTACCATTAGACCTCCAAGTAAACATGCAAGGGTACTGGGAAAAGACAGGCATCGTGATCAATATCGGTAGCCCTGCGACCTGGTTGCAGTGCCATGCAAAGAACAATCAATATCCAAGTATGGTGAAAGTCAATGAATATCCAGAATGATTTTTCCTGCTTGCCTCATAATTGCTCAATAAACCACCCCTTTACATGACAACCAATACTCTCTGTCAACTGTGAACCATGCTTCCCAATCCCAGCTTCACTTCACGCTCACTGACTTCATATTTCTACAAACCTCGCATCCACCTTTCTCAGCTTGCACACAATGCCACTATTCAATCAAAATAGATAACACGTGACACCACATTCATTGATGCATTTCCCTCTCTCTTTTAGAACAAAGGGGGACATAGTTTAAGGCATCTAGTGGCTCAGTGTTTAGCACTGCTGCCTTCTTCAAAAAAAATTACGAGGAAGATTGATGAGGGCAGACTTCAGTAAGGCATTTGACAAGATTCCTTATGTTAGCAAGATTAGATCACATGGAATACAGGGAGAACTAGCCATTTGGATGCAGAACTGGCTCGAATGTAGAAGACAGAAGGTGGTGGCGGAGGGTTGCCTTTCAGACTGGAAGCCTGTTACCAGCAGTGTACCACAAGGATCAGTGCTGGATCCACTGCTTTTCATTATTTATATAAATGATTTAGATGTGAACATAGGAGATAAGTTCGCACATGACACCAAAATTGGAAGGACGTTGTGAAATTTGAAATGGTTCACAAAAGATTCGCAAAGATGTTGCCAGGGTTGAACGATTTGAGCTATAGGGACAGACTGAATAGACTGGAGTATCGGAGGCTGAGGAGTGACCTTAAAGAGGTTTATAAAATTAGGAGGGGCATGGATAGGTTAAATAGACAAAGTCTTTCCCCAGGTTTGGGGGAGTCCGTAGCTAGAGGATATAGGTTAAGTTGAGAGGGGAAAGATTTAAAAGGGACCTAAGTGGCAAATATTTCAAGCAGAGGGTGGTGCATGTATGGAATGAGCTGCTACAGGAAGTGGTGGAGGCTGATTAGATTAGATTACATTAGATTAGATTAGATTACATTACAGTGTGGAAACGCCCTTCAGCCCAACAAGTACACACCGACCCGCCGAAGCGCAACCCACCCATACCCCTACATTTACTCCTTACCTAACACTACGGGCAATTTAGCATGGCCAATTCACCTGACCTGCACATCTTTGGACTGTGGGAGGAAACCGGAGCACCCGGAGGAAACCCACGCAGACACGGGGAGAACGTGCAAACTCCACACAGTCAGTCGCCTGAGGCAGGAATTGAACCCGGGTCTCAGGCGCTGTGAGGCAGCAGTGCTAACCACTGTGCCACCGACAACACTTAAAAGGCATCTGGATGGGTACATGAATAGGAAGGGTTTGGAGGGATATGGGCCAAATGCTGACAAATTGCATTAGATTTATCCAGGATATCTGGTTGACATGGATGAGTTGGACCAAGGGTCTTTTCTATGCTGTACATCTCTATGACTTTATGGCATATGAGCAAGGTGGTTAAAAAGGCATTTGGCACACTTGCCTTCTTTCCTCAGTCTTTTGAGTATAGGAGTTGGGAAATCATGTTGATGTTGTATAGGACATTGATGAGGCCTCATCTGGAATACTGTGTCCAGTTCTGGCCACCCAGCTATAAGAAGCACAATACCAAACTGGAGAGGGTTCAGAAGAGACTTACCAGGACATTGCTTGGAATGGAAGATTTGAATTTTAAAGAAAGGCTGGGTAGGTTGGGACCTTTTCACTGGAGCGTAGGAAGTCCAGCTTACATCGATAGATGAGAGGTTATCATCATTATCAAAGTAGCCATGTGCAAGGTCAGGGCCAGTGACAGGACTGAAAATATCAAAAGTGACAATCGACTCAAAACCAATCATCCTTTTCACAACTTAATTCCTGTTTAACCCACAAGGACCAGAAACGACAAGGATGAGAAGTTTAAGTTTGAGATAATTCTGGATGCACTGTAGATTTGGATTAGTAAACAATGATATGAAATAAATCCAGAAACATTGTTACTCGTGTAATTCTAAATTTTGCTTTAAGTAAAAATGCTTTTGCTTTATTGATTTTTACCAAAAGCAATTGCAATCAATTCTCCACAGTTTTTGAGTCCACTGGAGATATCCTAATTTTATATTTTAATTATTCACTGAATTACTGAATGTTTTCTAAAGGAAACTAATGATTATTGTTAAGTAAAACTGATTCAAGAATTTTCAATTGTTTAAGGCCTGCACAGAACAGAAAGAGGTCATCTTGAACTTTATTATTACTCTGTGTTGAACCACTTTGCGCTAGAAGCTAGCATCCTAACACTGACGCTGTGGTTTAATTATTTTGCAAAATTGTTGAGAGTTAACTGAAAAGGTTCTGGGAACCCAGATCTGAAAGACTCACCTTAGCTTCTGGCAGATTTGATTTTCTTTGGTAAGAGCAGTAGGACAGTGTGACTGAAACATGAGAGAAACCCAACTCAGTATGACCATTTTTACAAAATGCTGAGTTCACATGGACACCATTTTTACTACAAAGAAGATCCTATCCTGCAAAATGTGAATGTTCAATTTTGAAAGTAGATGTAAATTATTATAAAGGATGGTTAAGAGCTTTGGTACTGTCAAGTTATCAAGTGATATCAATTTAACAATGTGTAAAATATAATTTTCTACTGTCTATAAATTCAGAAAGAAAATCTATGTGCGATAGTTTCAACAGCTGTTTGTTGAATTTTTTTCTTGTCTTGATTGCTTCCACAACATATTATTGTCACAATGAAAGGCTATATATTCACTGTTTTGTTGAAATTTCTATGACGTAAAGATATTACCTCACTTTCCAGGGCACAAGGTTACGTGAGTTTACATTCATTAGCAGTAGTTGATTAGCAGCTATAAGGGAGCATTGGCGTGGATGGGGTGAGAGGAGTGGCTCGTGAGCTAGCATGAAGTTGGCATAAGGACAATAATGGTTCATGGGGTTGTTGGGGGACCATTAGTTAGTATGAAATTAGCACAGGGACTGTAAGGAACCATGTAGGGTGTGTTTCAAATGTTGACATAAATTGGCTGTAAATTGGAATAGGGCTGTAAAGGATATGGGGATTGGAGGGAGCACAGATTGGCATGAGTTAGCATGAGGACTTCTGAGGAAGGTGTGGAGTGAGGCCAAGAGGACCTCATGTCAATTAAACAACTGCAATTAAGTTCTGGAGAACTGAGGCAGGTCTTTTAACCATTCTGTCCAGGAAGTCAGTAAGGAAGGCCTCTGTGATCTTCCACTGATCTACACATCTGCCTTGAGATCAAACTCCAGGCCTGAGATCAAACTCCAGGCCTGAGATCGACGCTGCACATGTGCTGGAAACACTCCACTTGTGATGCTTTACTAATAAACACAGCCAAAACAGTAAAAATGGAAAATTCTCCATCAATGCAGCAGCATCTTTTGCTATAAATTCTGTGTCTTATGATCACACTCCACAGCTACCTAATGAAGGAGCAGCACTATGAAAGCTAGTGCTTCCAAATAATAAACCTATTGGATTATAATCTATGTTGTGTGATTTTTAACTTTGTCCACCCCAGTCTAACACAGGCTCCTTCGCATCATGGCTAGAATCTGTGCAGACAGACAGAGTTAATGTTTTAGGTTGAGGATCTTCCTTAGAAAGGGGCACGGATTATTGGTATTGATTTCAGATATTGATTTCAGGCTTAAGTGTACAGTCTTTTGATGAAATAGGTAACATTTTGAAAGCTGCCACCCTGAAAAATCAAAACCATGAATGCCCTGTTCCTAATATCCAACTCAGTTCAGATTTCTGCCTTGGACTAATATTAATTTACAATATTTGAAAAAGCAGTTTTCAACAAAAGACACATCCAGCAAATAGTTTCCCAATATTGTTCTATATAATGCAGAGGAAAGCCTTTCATATAGCCTTTGGATGTATACATCAAGATTAAAAAAACTTCCTGAAGAAATAACTAGACTGAAGGTTCTAAGTAGTGATCTTCGAATAAGTACTTCTTCCAAGTAATAAATTCTATGCTGAATGGAGTTTTTGAGCAGGTCTTTCCTGTCACTCTTAATGAATCCCAAGTCAAAGGCCCACTTGGCGGGTGATTACATTATGCAGCGTCCTGCTGACTGAAGCCCATTAAATGTGTTAGCAGAATTAACCTCTAAAGCCATGTTTCTACTAGTATATGTAAAATGTACTGAAGTTTAATGTGGTTGTTACCAGTGAATCAGAATACCTCAGTGCAACGTGTAACTGAGCTCTAAAGTTAACCTTGTATAATTGTAACAGATTGTCATAAATAGCACAGTAACACCTGACAAGGGTGTCTCTATTCATTCATAATAAGCATATCACAGTACTGCTGCAAGTCCTGAACACATAAACAAGACTGAATGTTCTACTCCTGTTTATTAAGATTTCACCTTTCAAGCATGCAGTTGAGTTTTTCTAAACTTGCTCACCTCAGAAAACAGTGTCAATATAAAAAAAAGTTGCATGATCTTGAAAGCATAATGCAAATTGTTCTGACCATCTAAGAATAATTTGATGGTATTCACTCATAATGGTGTCCATAAGTTCACTCAGTGATTTACCATATTGCTGAATAATGCTTCTCAAAAATACGTCAGTGAAATGAACAGCCTTTTCATATGTTTGACATAAAATTCTCAAAGTCAAGACTGTAATAATGTGTTTATCAAAATAAAGGCAAAATAACAATTGGATATGAAGGCGTATTTCATCCTTTAAAAATGCAGATTTGGTATTATCAGTTTCAGGGTAACATTTAGGGTGGCATGGTGGCTCAGTGGTTAGCACTGCTGCCTCACAGCACTAGGGTCCCAGGTTCGATTCCAGCCTCGGGCACCTATCTGTGTGGAGTTTGCACATTCTCCCTCTGTCTGTGTGGGTTTCCTCCCACAGTCCAAGTCTGTGCAGGTCACGTGAATTGCCCATAGTGTTAGGTGCATTAGGGAAATGGGTCTGGGTGGGTTACTCGTCGGTGTGGACTGGTTGGGCCGAAGGACCTGTTTCCACACTGTAGGGAATCAAATCTAATTGCAAAGCCATATAGTGAGCATTAAATAAACTAATTCAAATGAGCTTGCAAAACTGTTATTAGACAGTGCAGATGTAAAGAATCTACTTCACAGTGGGGTGTTTTTGCACCTTTCCCAGGATATGCAAATATTTCAACATTCAATGACTTATTATTGGGAGGCAGCTGAGCTGGTTTCTCAGATTGTGCATGTGTCCACGTATTTTCAAACTGTTGTTACTTCAATGTTTTTTAGAATCCCCGATGGCCTAAAGATGTTATCGTGAGACTATAGTGAACAAAAGAACCGAAGAGGTAAAAACAACAAGAGACAGTTTAACCCCTCGTACAGGAAAACAGGAACATCCATTCTGAATAAGTGCACACTTTCCACACCTATTGATGCTCTTAGTGTCTAGTAATCTATATTTCTGAAGCATACTCAATGGTTTGGCCTCTAAGGTCTGAAATGGGAGAGAATTCTTTAAGATTACCACCGTCTAAGTGAAAATGTTGCTCATCATTTCATTCCTGAATGATTTATCCCACATCCTGAGACTGTCATCCCTTGTTCTAGATGCCTGGCCAGGAGAATCATCAACACTGCATACTCGCTGTCCAGCCTTGTCAAAATTTTATGTTTCACTTAAATATCCTCTCATTATAAAACCATAAGATCATAGGATAAAGGCTCCCATCAAGTCTGTTGAACTATTTGATCATAGTTAATGTGATTCTTAATCCCATTCTCCTGCCTTCTCCCCAGAACCTTTCAGTCCCTTACGAATTAAGGACTATCTCTATCTTAAATATAATCAATTACTCGGTCTCCACAGTTTTCTGTAGCAAAAAGTTCCAACGATTAATCACCCTCTAGCTGAAGAAATTTCTCCTCCTCTCAAGTCTAAAGGGCAACCTTTTACTCTCAGGCTGTGCCCTCAGGTCCTAGTCTCTCCTAAGAGTAGAAACATTGTCTGCACGTCCACTCTGTGCAGGTCTCTCAGTATTCTGTAAGTTTCAATCAGAACCCCCACATCATTCTGAACTTCATTGAGTACAGACCCAGAGCTCCTTATATGACAAGGCCTTCATCCCTGAGACTGTTCATGTAAATCTCCTCTGGAGCCCCTGCAAGGCACATCCTTCCTTAAGGAGCCCTAAATACTGATTACTGTTGGATATCCATTGCCCAATCTTGGTCATTCTATAAACCTGTGCTATAATTGTAATCATAACATAATCTTTTACAAGTAGTTACCCTGTTAATTTGACTTATTGTAAACGTTTCTCACATTTCCCCATAGTACGTGCGAATGCCCCTGCATAGATACTCGTCCTCATCCTGCTGGGGTGCAACCGATCTAGGTTGTCCAGATTCTAGCTTCCCAAAGCCTCAGGAATCTAAACCCTTGCCTTCTTCAATGTCTGTCCTGCCTACATTCATCTGGTCTATTCTGCTTTTCTTGATCCTGAAAGTAATTCTGAAATTCTGATTTTCAATTTATTTCCAATTTTCCTAAATTCTGCTCATCCATCTTTTAAACAATATCTATGTCCCTTGATGTCAATAATCTCCAGAAAACTATGAATTTCTACCTTGAACACGCTGAATGATGCCATTTTCACAGCAAACTCAAAAGGCTCACTATGCTCTGATTGAAGAAATTTCTCCTCCTCAGTCTTCAATGACTTACCTGAGATTATTTCTCTTGTTTTAGATTCACCAACCAGAAAAGTATCTATATTTCCCCTCATGGTGCCCTGTATGAATCTTGTAAGTTTAATAAAACTAATATTCTCTGAAACATCAGGGAATTAAGATCATACCTGATAATGAAATATCACTAGCACAGAGGTTAGTTTGGAGAATTTCTTCCACACTTCCTCATTGGCAGCAATATGCCACCTGACCTTCTTACCCATCCAGATGTTATAGAGTCATAGAGATGTATAGCATGAAAACAGACCCTTCGGTCCAACCCATCCATGCTGACCAGATATCCCAACCCAATCCAGTCCCACCTGCCAGCACCTGGCCCATATCCCTCCAAACCCTTCCTATTCACATACTCATCTAAATGCTTCTTAAATGCTGTAATTGTACCAGCCTCCACCACTTCCTCTGGCAGCTCATTCCAAACCCGTACCACCCTCTGCGTGAAAAGGTTGCCCCTTAGGTCTCTTTTATTCCTTTCCTCTCTCACCCTAAACCTATGCCCTCTAGTTCTGGACTCTCTGACCCCAGGGAAAAGACTTTGCCTATTTACCCTATCCA
>NC_057712.1:75798320-75815429 GCF_004010195.1 Chiloscyllium plagiosum
TATCCCTTATCAAAAATGCCACTCCCCCTCCTATCTTGCCTCCCTTTCTGTCCTTCCTGTAGCATTTGTATCCTGGAACATTAAGCTGCCAGTCCTGCCCATCCCTGAACCATGTTTCTGTAATTGCTATGATATCCCAGTCCCATGTTCCTAACCATGCCCTGAGTTCATCTGCCTTCCCTGTTAGGCCCTTTGCATTGATATAAATGCAGTTTAATTTATTAGTCCTACCTTGTCCCTGCCTCCCCTGACTGTTTGACTCACTTCTGTTCTCAGCTGTACCAGTCTCAGATTGACCTCTTTCCTCACTATCTCCCTGGGTCCCACCTCCCTCACCTTACTAGTTTAAATCCTCCCGAGCAGCTCTAGCAAATTTCCCTGCCAGTATATTAGTCCCCTTCCAATTTTGGTGCAATCCATCCTTTTTGTAAAGGTGACTTCTACCCTAAAAGAGATTCAAATGATCCAAAAATGTGAATCCTTCTCCCATACACCAGTTCCTCAGCCATGCTCTATCCTCCTATTCCTGCCCTCACTAGCTCGTAGCACCAGAAGAAATCCAGATATTACTACTCTCGAGGACCTCCTTTTTAAATTTCTGGCCTACTCTCTGTAATCTCCCTTCAGAATCTCAACCTTTTCCCTCCTATGTCATTGGTTCCAATGTGGACAATGACCTCCTGCTGGCCCCTCTCCCCTGTGAGAACATTCTGCACCATCTCTGAGACATCCTTGATCCTGGCATCAGGGAAGCAACATACCATTCTGCTTTTTCACTGCTGGCCATAGAAACCTCAGACTAGAGAATCGCCTGCCACAATTGTTCTCTTGGAACCCGACGTACCCCTCATTGCATTAGAGCCAGTCTCAATACCAGAAACGTGGCTGTTCGTGCTACGTTCCCCTGAGAATCCATCACCCCCTACATTTTCCAAAACAGCATACCTGTTTGAAATGGGTAGATCCACAAAAGACTCCTGCACTAGCTGCCTACCTCTCTTACCCTTCCTGGAGTTAACCCATCTATGTGACTGTATCTGAGACTTCCCCCCTTCCTATAACTGCCATCCATCACATACTGTTGCTGTTGCAAATTCCTCATTGCTTCTGTCTGTCTCTCCAACCGATCCATTCAATCTGATAAGATTTGCAGCCTACAGCATTTATGGTAGATATAATCCGCAGTAACCCTTAAACTCTCTTTAAACTCCCACATCTAACAAGAAGCACATATCACTGCAAAGGCCATTTTTGCTCCTTTACAATCTACAGACCTGGAAAATAGCACCGTCTTATTCCTCTACAAAACACTGTCCCAAGTTAAATTAATAGTTGTGGCTTATATTTTAAGTTTAATCAAGAGGCATATTTCCAAAAACATATAATCAAGAAACTTGAGAAACTTGAAAGGTTTTAGAAAACATTTGCAAGGATGTTGCCAGGATTGGACAAATTGAGCTACAGGGATAGGTTGAATAAGCTGGGGCTGTTTTCCCTGGAGGGTCAGAGGCTGAAGGGTGGCCTTATAGAGGTGTATAATGTCATGAGGGGCATGTACAGGGTAAATAAATAAGATATTTTCCCTGAGGTTGGGGAGTCCAGAACTAGAGGGTATAGGTTTAGGGTGAGAGAGGAAAGATATAAAAGAGACCTAAGGGGCAACTTTTTCATGCAGCGGGGGTATGTGTATGGAATGAGCTGCCAGAGGAAGTGGTGGAGGCTAGTACAATTGCAACATTTTAAAGACATTTGGATGGGTATATGAATAGGGAGGGTTTGGAGGGATATGGGCTGGGTGCTGGCACGTGGGACTAGATTGGGGTGGGATATCTGGTCGGCATGGACGGGTTGGACCGAAGGGTCTGTTTCCATGCTGTAACTCTGTATGACTCTATGACTCTATGAACTACCTTCTCCCTTCAGCCATTTGCCATCCTATCCCCTTTCCCACTGACCTTAAACATTTAATCTTCTGTCCATAGTTGCCCAAAAAATCTTTGAGACATTTAAATTCTTTACTTACCAGAATATAAGAGTGAGCGCTGTAAAACAGGTGCATGTGGCTTTCATGATGAACAATTGTTGGGGTCATTTCACTGATTGTTTCCCCCCAGAAATATCAATTTGCTGTGTGTATAATTAAGAAAAAGGGTTAGATCACAGTGAGCACGGGTCTATTGCGGAGATATTGAGGCAGAAAGAACAATTTCTGGCTTTTCTCCCCTTCCCTTCTCCTCCATCTATCCATGGGGTAGACAACTGTTTCATCTGATAGGGTTTTGAGGGCAGCTGAGATGAAACAAGTTCAATCTTACTGGTTATTAAATCACCCTGGGGTAAATTTCCGGAACAGCAGACAATTAGCCAGGAATGCCTTGCAATCTTGTTTAATTCTTAGCTAGGAATCAAACACTCATGGAGTTCTGGACCAATAAACAGCCCAGAATAGGCAGCAGTCATGATAATAATGAGCTGGTGCAACTGCCCTCAAGAAACTGCTACTATTTAGAATTAGCTTCAGGAAAATCACCCTCAATAATTTTACAGTACAGAAGAAGCCAACACTTCCTGAAGAACTGGCTCAAAGACAGAGGGTGGTGATGGAGGGTTTCAGATTGGATGCCTGTGACCAGTGGAATGCCACAAGGATCAGTGCTGGGTCCATTACTTTTTATCATTTATACAAATGATTTGGATGTGAGCTTAAGAGGTAAAAGTAGTAAGTTTGCAGATGACACCAAAATTGGAGGTGTAGTGGACAGCAAAAGAAGGTTATCTCAGATTAAATTGGGATCTTGATCAGATGAGCCAATTGGGCTGAAAAGTGGCAGATGGAGTTTAATTTAGATAAATGTGAGGTGCTGCATTTTGGGAAAGCAAATCTTAGCAGGACTTATACACTTAATGGTAAGGTTGTAAGGAGTGTTGCTGAACAAAGAGACCTTGGAGTGCAGGTTCATAGCTCCTTGAAAGTAGAGTCGCAGGTAGAATGGATGGTGAAAAAGGCGTTTGGTATGCTTTCCTTTATTGGTCAGAGTATTGAGTATCGGAGTTGGGAGGTCATGTTGTGGCTGTAGAGAACATTGGTTAGGCCACTGTTGGAATATTGGGTGCAATTCTGGTCTCCTTCCTATTGGAAGGATGTTGTGAAACTTGAAAGGGTTCAGAAAAGATTTACAAGGATGTTGCCAGGGTTGGAGGATTTGAGTTATAGGGAGAGGTTGAATAGGCTGGGGCTGTTTTCCCTCGAGCGTCGCAGGTTGAGGGGTGACCATTTCAAGGTTTATAAATCATGAGGGGCATGAATAGGATAAATAAACAAAGCCTTTTCGTGAGGTGGAGGAGTCCAGAACTAGAGCGCATAGGTTAGGGTGAGAGGGGAAAGATATAAAAGAGACCTAAGGGGCAACCTTTTCATGCAGCGAGTTGTGGTGTATGGAATGAACTGCCAGAGGATGTGGTGGAGGCTGGTACAATTGCAACATTTAAGAGGCATTTGAATTGGTATATGAATAGGAAGGGTTTGGAGGGATATGGGCTGGGTGCTGACAGGTGGGACCAGATTGGGTTGGGATATCTGGTTGGCATGGACGAATTGCACTGAAGGGTCTATTTCCATGCTGTACATCTCTATGACTCTAAGTGAAAATATTTTAAGTGAGTTCATCTGTTTTTCACTTTAAATTATTATTCTTAAAATAACACCACTACTTAGCCTTTTATGCTTGTGCATGAGCTCTTAAGCAATGCAAGATCTTTGAGTTCTGCCGGTGTAGCCAGTGACATCCACATCCCATGAATGAATAAAAATAATTTTTCATAAGTGATTGTTAGCTAAGTTTAAGCTCATGTAACTTTTTAATATTTATTCATCCATGTGATGTAGGGGGTCATCACTGACTAGGCTGGCATTTATTGCCCATCCTTAATTGTCCAAATGCCAGTTAAGAGTCAATCATGTTCCTGTGGATCTGGAGAGACATGTATGCCAGATCAGAAAAGGGCAGCAGGTTTTCTTCCCAAGAAGGCATTTGTGAATCAGATGGTTTTGTCCATTAGTGATTCCATGGTCATCATTAGACTCTCTACCTAAATTGTTCCAGATTTGCTATGATGGGATTTGAATCTAGGTCCCCAGAGTATTACCTGGGTCTCCAAATTTAATGGTTTAATGATAATGCCAATATGCCATCTGCTCCACCTGATTGAAGGTGGTTTATTGACCCAGCTGAATGGAAGGAAATGGAGAGTATAGTTCAAGAAAAGGCCTTCTAATTGGCAGAGTGTGACTGATCATGATCTGCAAAGGTTTATTTTGAAGCTTGAGTTATTCACACCATTTATTCATGACTTAGATGATAGAAGTGAAAGCTACATATTCAAGTTCTCTAGTGACCACAAAGTTAAGACCCAATATAAGTAGCGTAGAGGGAATAATTAAAACACAAAGAGATAAACAGATGAAGTGAAGAGCCAAAGAATGAAAAACGGAGTTCAATGAAGGCAAATATAAGGTCAGCTACTTTGGACTTAAAAAGAATAGATTAAAATACCTAATCAGAAATCTAGCCACACTTCCTTGCATTATGAACTACCACTATGCAGTGGTTGTATTGCATTTTATCTGGAATATTATCTGCAAACTCCTGTCTGTACCTAGGACCTCTTTAGTTTCATGGTGGCAAACTACTTAAAAATTTCAGGAGCTGAAAAGGGATCACTGGACTCAAAATGTTAACCCTGTTTTCTCCCCACAGATGCTACCAAAACAAGTGAATTTCACCAGGAATGTCTGATTTTTCGTTTGATTTAGTTTGATTTATAATTGTCACATGTACCTAGGTCCAGTGAAAAATTCTGTTTTGCATGCAGTACAGGCAGATCATATCATACAAAGTGTGTCAGGGTAATAGAAGAAAGTGAAGTATACATGTTACAGCTGCAGAGAAGGTGCACAAAGAGCGAGGTCAACATTAAATTTGAGCAATCCATTCAGAAGTCTAATAACAGCGGGGAAGAAGCTGTTCTTGAATCTTTTGGTCCATGTGTTTTCACATTTGTACCTTCTGCCTTATGTAAGAGATTGGAAGAGATTATGACTGGGGTGGGGGTGCGGGTCTTTGATGATGTTGGCGCCTTTCTGAGGCAGTGAGAAATATAGATGGAGTCAGTGGATAGAAGGTTAGCTTGCATGATGGACTCACAAATCTGTAGTTTCTTATGGTTCTGGGTGGAGCAGTTTAAGATTAGATTAGATTCCCTACAGTGTGGAAACAGGCCCTTCGGCCCAACCAGTCCACACCATGATACTAAATCATGATACATCCAGATAGAATGCTTTCTATGGTGCATCTATAAAAGTTTATCAGATGCTGATTTTCCTCAGCCTACTGAGGAAGTAGAGGTGTTGTGCTTTCTTGACCATTTTTCTTTGTTTCAGATCCGTTGCAGCAGCAGTTCTGTGTTTCATAGCATTTGAGATTCAGCTAAGCTTTGGAACTGTGCAAACCAAATTAGAATTGATTAACACTTGAAGATTTTTTTTCCTTTCTGTCCCTTTAATAATGGCCCATAGCCAGGCAAACATTGAAGTGCATATTTCCTAAATTTTATCAACACTAAATTCTCACAGCCTTGTGTGTTGTTTTTTCATCTATCTAGCTGGGATATGAGTTAAAAAATAAATAAATTTTCCTGCCAAACAGAATGGCAGAAAAACATAAGCTGTTGCAAAATGATATGAACCTCCCTCTAAACATTTTTGAAGACATGAAGTAGATGGTTTATGAGAAGCAAGAAAGTTATTTGAATTTTTATTTTATCATAAACAGTCACAGAATGCTCACATTCAGGAAACACCATCACTAATTACACCTTTGAGTAGAAGCAGAGGTGACTGGAAAGAACAGTGAATGGAAATATCAGCAACCTCAAACAACAGTCCCGTGTGTCTGTAGGACATTAGTATTATTTTCTGAATGAGCCAATTAAAAACCTGCACATAGTTTGGCATCTACTTTACACATTTAAAAAAAAGTGAGGCAACAGCTCTGTCTCATGCAACAGGAAATCCCAAAGCAGGCTTGTACGAAACATTTGGAATGTCAGATTGTGAGGAATGGGCTTGTTTCAGAAATTTCTTAATAAACCATAACACACATAACGGAAAACAGTAGTCACAAAAAGGATATTAAAATGATGGCACTTTCCAATTATGACTTTTTAGACAACTTTTTCCATCATATTTATTCCCACATCTGTATAATACTCCTTGCACAGCTTTGACTGATTATTTGCAAACCCCTTTTTGTAACACTTATAATAGTTCTTCATCCTTCAAACAAATCCTGTTGACAAGTACATAACACATGGTTTGACTTAATTAAAAGTTATAAGAGAAAGAAATTGAATTTTCTTATTAAAAGTTCATTTATTCAGCAAGTAAAACTGTCTAGTAACTGACAGAAATTCTGAAAGGAAAGTATGATTTTATATGGAAATTGTTTGCAAATATTCATTTGTACATTATGTATTGGCTGCCTTGCCAACATCAAGTGACTGTTACCTTTTCTGCAACTTGTATTCATTTTATTTGCTTCAGCCATTAAACACATCACATGAAACAAAAGGCTGAATTTTCCCTCACTTGTGTGGTGTGAGTTGTGCGAGAAAGGTGAGAAACTGTGAAGAGAATTTTTTAAAAATCCTTTGATGCTGAGAATTTATTTTCTGATATTCCTATCAATCCTCAAGATTATATTTGCTGGAATTCAGAAGAATTAGGGAGGATCTTATAGAAACCTATAAATCTTCCCATCAATCCTTAAATACAACTTCAGAATCTCCTCATTGAGGGGCAACAAGCTCATTTCCATGTATTTGCATCTCTTTTAAACCCCACTTCACATTATTTATGTACCACTTCCAACTCTTCTCTTTTCTACTGAAAAAAAATAGCCTAGATGACATAAATTCTCAATCTGTAACTCAGAGTGGGACCTGGCAGCTGCAGATTGCTGAGTGTTGTGCTGACCATCATGTAACTGCTTTTTCATAATAACATACATCCTTGCTCCATGACCTCGAAACATAGAAACAATGGACCCTTCAAACCTGCCTCACCATTCATTTTGACCATGCCTCATCATCAAGCTCAATAACCTTTTCCTGCTTTTCCCCATATCCACTGATCCCTTTAATCCCAAATATTACATCCAAATTCTTCTTGAAATCGCACAATATTGTGACCTTGAATGTTTTTTGTGGTAGCAGATTTCACAAACTCACCACAGTCGAGGTGAAGAAATTTATCTTCATTTCGGTCCTAAATGGTTTACTCTGTATCCTTAGATTCCGAGTTCTAGAATCCCTTGTCATCAAGAACATCATTTCCATACCCACCTATCTAGTTCTGTTAAAATTATACAGGTTTCTATAAAAGTTCCCATCATTCTTCTCAACTCCAACAAATATGATACTAGCCCTTTCAACCTCTTCACATACATCATTCCTGCCATCCCAAGAATCAGTCTGGTAAATCTTTACTTCACTCCTTTCTGGGAGGAATATCCTTCCTCAGATAAGGAGACCGAAGTTGCACATTATATTCCAGATGGAGCCACCAAGACTCTATGCAATTGCAGCAAGACATCCCTCCTTCTGTATTCAAATCTGCTTGCTATGAAAGTCAAATGAATCAATGGGAATCAGGGACTAACTCTCCTCTATTTGCTGTCATACCTGAAACAGGGCAACATGGCTAAGATTGTTGGAGGTCTGTCATCTGAGCTCCAAGACATATCAAGGTAATGACCTGTACCCAACCATCTTCAGCTGCTTCATCAATCATCTTCCCTCCATCATGAGTGGGGATGTTCACTAATGATTGCACAATTTTCAGCACATTTCGTAATTCCTCAGATACTGAAGCAGTCCATGTTCAAATACAACAAGACCTGGATAATGTCCAGGCTTGGGCTGACAATTTGCACCATACAAATGACCATCACCAATAAGAGACAATCTAATCACTGCCGCTTGACACTCAATGGCATTCCCATCACTGAATGCCCCACTATCAACATCCTGGGGGTTACTATTGACCAGAAACTCAACTGGGCTTTCCACTTAAAAACAATGGCTAAAAGAGCAGATCAGAGGATAGGAATACTATGATAAGCAACTCACCTTCTGACTGCCCAAAGCCCATCCATCATCTATAAGGCACAAGTCAGGAGTGTGATGGAATACTGGATGGATGCATCTTCAACAAGCTTGAAACCATCCTGGACAAGCAGCCATGTTGCCACAACATCCACTTCCTCAATCACTGATGCTCAGTAGAAGCAGTGTGTACTATCTACAAACTGTACTGCAAAGTTCACCAAAGATCCCCAGACAGTACCTTCCAAATCCATGACCACTTCTATTTAGAGGGACAAGCGCAGTAGATATATGGGAACACCACCACCTTCAAATTCTCCTCCAAGCCACTCACCATCCTGATGTGGAAACATATTGCTGTTCCTTCACTGTTGCTGGGTCAAAATCCTGGAATTTCTTCCATAAGGGCATTTAGATTTACCTCCAGCATGTGGACTGCAGTGGTTCAAGAAGGCTGTTCACCACCACCTTCTCAAGGGCTACTGGAGATGGACGATAAACACTGGGCAGCCAGCAAAAACCTACATCCTAAGAATGATTTTCTTAAAAATCCATTTGCCTTCTTTACCATTGCTGCAGCTGCATGCTTCAGTGACTGTTGTGTGAAGATACCCAGATCTCGTTCCACATTCCCCTCTCTCAATTTATAGCCAGATACTAATCAGCATGCCTGTTTTTGTGCTCAAAGTGGATACCTAACTTTTATACCAATATTGTGATCTGCCATGCATTTGCCCGCTCATTCAGCTTGTCTAATCACACTTGATCATCTCTGCATTCCCATCACTGCTCACCCGCCCATTCAGCTTTAAGGCATCTGTAAATTTGGTAAGATTACCTTTAGTTGCATCAATCACATCATCAATATATATTGTGAGCCCTAGCACTATAGTACCCCACTGGTCACTGCCTGCCATTTGGAAAATGTCACATTGTTCCTATTCTTCATTTCCTGTCTGCCAAACAGTTTTTCATTCATCTCACTATACTACTCCAAAACCAATGCACTTTAGTTTTACCCACTAATCTGTCATGTGGAACCTAATCAAAAGCCTTCTGAGAGTCCAAATAAACCACTGTTGTTTTTCTCTGGCCAATTTATATGCTTTTTCCTTGGCTCTAATACACTAATTTCCCTTGTAAGCCAGGTTTTGGTCACTTTTCTTGTTTTACTTTTGCACAAGACTACAATGAATAATTTTGAAGAAGGGTCACTGGATCTAAAATGTTAACTTGGCTTTCTCTCCAGACAGATGCTGACAGACCTGTTGAATTTTTTCAGCAATTTCTGTTTTTGTTTCTGAAGAGTGAATAATTGTTGCAGTTGACCCATGTGATCTTTGAATATTTGTCATTGCCTCCCCACAATCATTCTTTATGTAACATTTTCCAATTTAATTGTAGCCAACTCGCGCATTATGCCATCCTAATTTCCTCCATTTAGATTCAGGACTCTAGCCTCAGAATCAACTATACCACTCTCTATCTTGATTATCATATGATGATTACACATTCCCAAGGGGCTTTGCAGAACTAGATTGCCAATTATTCCTTTCTCATTACACAATACCCAGTCTAGGATGGTCTGTTCCCCAGTTGATTCTTCAATGCACTGGTCCAGAAAATTATACATTCCAAGAATTCCAACTCTACAATATCATTACTGATTTGATTTGCCCAATCCATATGCAGATAAAAGTCATCCATAATTGCAGATGTTCCTTTTCTTGTTTCTTGTTTAATCCATTTGTTTAGGGGTCTAGATGATACCACCATTAGTGGTTTTTGCCCTTGGTGTTTTTCAACTCAACACCCATACTGATTGCACATTGTCAGAGCTAATATCCTTCCTCACTATGAATTTTCTTTCCTCTTTAACCAGCAATACAACTACACTGCTTTTTCCTTTTTGTCTATCCTTCCTAAATACTGAATACATCTGGATAGTCAGTTTGCATCCACGCTCGCCCTACAGTCATGTCTACATAATCCTGATTATGTCATAGCTGGTTTTATCTATTTGTGCGGTTATCTCATACACTTTACTGTGAATGCTCCTTGCAATAAGACTTGGCTTTTTCGCAATTACTTATCACAATACCATTATTTTTCAGTGTGGCTCTGTTTGATCCTTAATTTCTCTGCCTATTATATTTCTTATTCCCCTTTCTGTCTTTTGAACTGATCCCTGGCTCCCCTTCCTCTCACTCCATGCAGAGGTTCCCAACTCTCTGCTATTTCAGTTTAAAGCCATCCCAACCACTCTAGCACATACTTTCCTGAGGGTATCAGTCTGAGTCCTGCCCAGTAAACTGACCAGTTTGTACTTGTACTAACTTATCGCAGCACCAGTCCCAATGCTGCAGAATTTGAAAACTTCTCTTCACCCAATCTCTTCAATCGGTATTCATCTCAGATGTCCTGCTAATTCTACATTAACTGACATGTGGCACTGCTAGTAATCGTGAGCGTTGAGATCCCCAACATTTCATTCACATAAGTCAGCATTGGGAAACCATCAGCCTCACCAGATCAATATGCCTGCCCTTTACCCAGCTCACAAACCAGTCCTTCCTCCAGGTGTCGGGTGGTAATGGTTTGGCAGTGGATGAGGCCCAGGACCTGCATGCCCTTGATGGAGTGGGAGGGGGAAGTTGAAATGTTCAGCCACAGGGTGGTGGCATTGGTGGGTGCTGGTGTCCCAGGTGTCTCTGAAACGATCCACAAGAAGGCGTCCTGTCTCTTCGATGTAGCGGAGACCACAATGGATGCAGTAGATAACATGGGTAGAGGGAGGGGAGATACTTCAACTACCCCTCCCACTCTGTCAATGACATGCAGGTCCCAGGTCTCCTCCACCACCAAATCATTACCACCCGACACCTGGACCCTTATATTCTGCCTTGGAACCCTGCAACCACATGGGATAAATGTGGATTTCTACAGCTTCCTCATTTCCCCGTCCCCCCACATTATCCCAGTCCCAAGCCTCCAATTCGGCACTGCCTTCCTGACCTGTCCATCACTGCCCCCTCTAACTTATCACCTTCTCCCTCACCTTCATCCACCTATGGCTTTCCCAGCTACCTCCCCCAACCTCACACCCCTCCCATTTATCTCTCAGCTCCGATCCACAAGCTTCATTCCTGATAAAGGGGGCTTATGCCAGAAACGTGCCCTGTTCCTCGGATGCTGCCTGACCTGCTGAGCTTTTCCAGCACCACATTCTCGACTCTGATCTCCAGTATCTGCAGTCCTCACTTTTCTCTAGATGTCACATTAACCCATATAACACATTGACATTGTCATTTCAAAAATGATAAATGATTTGTGACTGTTAGAATGGTGACTGCAATTGAGAATCAAGTGAATGTGAAGTGTCAGATAGACACCAGTGTTTCATGTAACATCATATGCTTTGCAGACCTATGGAAAGGGGCTCAAGTTGGTGACCCAAGGGTGATGTCCTTTAACAAAAAAATTGAAATTATTCCTCTAAAGAGGATAAATGAATTTGAGAGTCCAATGGAATGGGAAAATTGAATCTTAGGAGTTCCAAGTAATAAACCTTATCAATATTTATTCATCTCAGCTAAAGCAAATTTAAGGTTTGGATTGGTAACCCTTCACATGCCAAAAGAAATTTGCAGTTTTTCTCAAGCCACATGTTCAATCATTGCTGAATAGATTCTAAATGATTATATGGATGTTTTTAGAGGTCTTGGATTCTTCCTCCTGGATATCATCTAAGGTAGACGGAAGAAGAAACACAAACTTTGGTAAAGAAGAGTGATGAAGAAAGTAATAATTGGTACTGACTGGATTAGCAAAATGGTAGCAATGAAAAAGAAACTGGAAAATGGAGAGTGTGCATAGATCCAAAACACATCAATAAAGCTTTGAAGGGATCTCACTGCTACCTTCCAATGATTGAAGAATTTTTGCTACAATTTACTAAGAAAACGCGATTTACTACATTTTATGCAAAAGATGGTTACTGGCAAATAAGCTAGATGAAAGCAACACTTTACTAAAGATATTCTGGATGCCATTCAGGAGATACAGGATAGTTGCACATGCCATTTGGCACTTGTAGTGTTTTGGAAGAGCATCAGTACAGACAGTAGGAGACAGTGAGTGATTTTCCTTGAGTGGAAGGCTATTATGGATCCTATGCTAGTGTAAGGATATAGAGAGATAATGAAAGATATAATCACACACCACAATAAGGATCCAATGCAACTTCAAATAAGAGCTCATCAGAGGAATCTGAGGTGGAACAAAAAAATACAATTGAAGATTTTTGAAGTCAAATACATAGATCATATGCTGACAGCAAATGGACTTTGCATGGATCCTGATAAGGTGAGAGCTGTGGTAGAAGCACAGTGACCAATAGATGTGAAAGGAATGCAACAATTTGCTCCTTCATGAACTATTTAGCAAAGGTCTTGCCTAATTTGTTATTAGAGTGTGATCCTCCATGTAATCTCCCTGCTAAGGAGGTGCAGTGGTACTGGAGCAAAGAATAAGAAGCAGGTTTCATTGGAATCAGACAAGTAGCGGTGATAATGCCAGTGCTGAAATACTACAATGTTAATGATGGAGTCACTTGCAGTGTGATGACAGTGATACTGGAACTGAGTAACCCTTATGCTGCAACGGCAGCCAGTTACATTTACACCCATGGCATGAATGTAAACTACATGATATTACATTCAAATTGAGAAAGAGTGCCTGGCGATTGTCTTTGCTTCTAAGTTTTTATTTTATCAATGCCCTGCTTGAGGAAGAGAAAATGATAGTGGATTGTGACTGCAAGCAACTTCAAAATATGTTCCTCAAACTGCTTCTACTGCCTTAAAACATCTGCAAAGAATATTCCTTCATTTGCAAAGGTACATATAAATGAGATTGTCAAGTAAGGAAAATGTACATTACTGATGTGTTGTCACTCTCTGTGAAGAAAGTTGAGGATTTTAAGACAGTGTGTAATTCTCTATTCTTGATGAGAAATAAAAGCTTGACAGAAAGATTATGGATGAAGCTTGGAGTGTATGTCATCCTGCTCATAGAAACTGATGACCTTGGTACCAATGACTACTATACTAAGTACTAGATGTTAGACTGGCTGCCTTCAATGAATGCCAGTGATATTGTAGAATGCCTGAAAGTAAACTTCAGTTGTTTGAGTTCCAGACATTGTGATGAGTGACAAAGGCCCTCAATTCAGCAAAAGAATTCAAGTGCTTCGTAAAGTTCAGGAAGTTCAACACCATATATAATCTTCACAACATCCCCATTCAAATGGTAAGGTGGGATGGCAGTGAATAACACCAAAGGCTAGCACAGCTATTTACAAGTCAATCCTTGAGTGGAGAAATGCACGTACTGTAGACTTTGAATGTCACATCATAGCTAAACACTTCCAATAGTGAAACATTTGTTGAAACCAGAAGCACCAGCTTTTAAGTAGAGAACTATACTTATTGAAGACATTGGAGTGTAGGCCAATCAAAAGACTTATGTCATGTCAAACCTAACTTACTCTTACAATTGTGAAAATTCTGTTGAAGTCAGAAGTAATAACATGAGGAAGTGAAAAAAATCAAGGTGAAATGACAGAAAGTCAAATTTCCCTTTGATAAAACTGGTAGATTATTACTACAGTTGAACGTTGGAGAGACAGAGTGCAAACATTCAATTCTCTCAACAAGAGTCAGTCTGTGTGGCATCTTGATCCAACATTGTCACCTTGATCGTATTGAACAACCAAACATATAATCACAACTACAAGCATATAGTGTACAGATAGAGAAGTTGCTCTTCTCACTGTAGACAGCTGATCAGGAAAATACACACTACAGAATGACCTTCAATCTCAGACCTCCTCAGCAATAGAAATGGATCAATAATAAAAGCATTCAGTCCCCAGGAACAACTGTCCTGGGAGAAGGAACATTACCCTAGGAATGTGAAGATATCAGATGACCAATTGATGATAATGCACACACGTGCCAATAGAATATCTGCACAATTTAAATATTATATATGTAACACATACTCAGAGACTAATTAAAAAGTGGAAATGATTAGAATTACCTCAGCTTCATTAAAGAATATTCATTTTATTTAATAACTATGGATGATGGGTAACTTGGGTGTCTTGATGCAGCAAATTCGAGAAGATGCACTTGTTTAACGAAAATGATGTGTTTGAAGAAATGCATTGTATCTAAGTTGGCTTATTATAGTCATGTGACCTCCAGATCTACTATGACTTGCTTCCACTTTAGGTTGTGGCAATTCGGTACAGCTAATAAGTTCGCAGATAACACCAAAATTGCAGTTGCATTGGACAGTGAAGAAGGTTAGCACAGAGTGTAACGGGATATTGATCAGATGGGCTAATGGGCTGAGGAGTGGCAGATGGAGTTTAATTTAGATAAGTATGAGGTGCTGCACTTTGGTAGGGCAAATCAGGGCAGAACTTATGCCCTTGATGGTAAGGTCTAGGGAGTGTTGCTTAACAAAGAGGCCTTGGAATGCAGGTTCATGGTTCCTTGAAAGTAGAAACATGAATAGATAAGGTAGTGAAGAAGATACTTGGTACACTTCCCTTTAATGGTCAGTTCATCGAGTAAAAGAGTTGGAAGGTCACATTGCGGCTGTACAGATCATTGGTTGGCCACTTACGGATTACTGCATTCATGTCAGGTCTCCCTGCTACAGGAAAGATATTGCGAAAGTTGAAAGGGTTCAGAAATGATTTACAAGGTTGTTGCCAGGGTTGGAGGGTTCGAGCTATGGGGAGAGGCTGAATAGGCTGGAGCTGTTTTATCTGGAATGTGGGAGGCTGAGGAGTGACCTTATAGAGGTTTATAAAATCATGAGGGGCATGGATAGGGTGAATAGTCAAGGTGTTTTCTCCAGGGTAACGAAGACCACAACTAGAGGGCATAGGTTTAAGGTGAGAAGGGAATAGTTTAAAAAGGATCTAAGAGGCAACATTTTCACATAGAGGGTGGTGCGTGTATGGAATGAACTGCTACAGGAAGTGGTAGAGGCTGGTGCAGTTACAATATTTAAAGGCATCTGGATGACGATATGAATAGGAAGGGCTTTGAGGGGCATGGGCCAAATGCTGGTGAATGGGACTAGATTAATTTAGAATAACTGGTTGGCATGGATGAGTTGGACTGAAGGGTCTGTTTCTGTGCTATACATTTTTATGACTCAAATCACAAATGCATTAAATGAAGTAGAGGCACTTAAGGATTGTTTCAGAGAATATTGCTCAAAATAAGCTTGTAACCCAAAGGTTATCACAGGGTATTTATTTTTTAAGATCTCTCAATGATCCATGTGTTATTCTTTCATCTTTGCTTAATTTATTGTATTGACTTTATTTAGCTACCTTTATTTTCAATATTCAAGTGTTCCAGTAATATGGAGAATGTCAGCTTGGATACTCCACTTCTCACGAGAGTTTTAATTTTAAGTGTTGACAAACAATTTAAACCTAATCAGTAAAAGCAGCCCAGGTCAGTTTTGCAGTTCCCATTGAACAGAAATTCAGAGCTTAATAATGGCACTTCATTGAAACCCTGACTAAAATCAACTAATTCAACATAGACCATTGATTGATCAAGATGGGAATATTACATGATGCTTCAATTAGCCTTCAGAGGGTTCATAAACACAGTGTACTGATCATATAGTTCCTAGTAACAGGAATACTTTTCTAATTTTGTGTTCTCACAAAAGATTTATGATTAAAAACAAGACATGGCAAAAGAGGAGGAGATTAATCTGGGGTTTTTGATAACATCACCAAACAAGCCACAGGTGCCAGGAAAGCTGTAGCTGGGATGTATGCACCAGGCCTGGATCTCCCCTTCAGGAGAGCTGAGTCAGAGCATACCAATCTGCTGCCTTCTCTTGGAGATGAGGTATTTTAGTACAGCTTTTCTCTCATTCATCTCAGAAGAGACAGTCATGGAGGAGACACTGACTGGTGATTTTTCATTTATGGAATACGAGCATTGCTAGCAAATTCACCATTCTTCGCTATGTGTAATTGACCTGGAGAAAATGCTGATAAGTTGATTTCTTAAATCGTGGTACTCCACATCAACAGCACTCTTAGGTTCAAAAATCTCACAAAGTGTTATGGTGCAGTGGAAGATCATTAAGCCCATTGTGTCTGCACTCATTCTTCAAACGATCATCATTTCTACTGCCAATCTCCTGCACCTTCCCATAGCTTTGAATCCATTTCTATCCAAATGATCATCCAACACTCTCTTGAAAGCCTTGCGAAGAGAGTTCCAGGATGTTGATCCAACAGTAATGATGGAAAATTGACACCGTTTGAAGTCAGGATGTTGTGTGCTTAGAGAGGAACTTGGACACATGGTAAGACTTCCTATGCATTCTTACCATTGTCTTTCCAAATGGTAGAATGCATGGGTTTCAAAAATGTCGGTAAAGGAAACTTGGTTATGTGATGCAGAATACCTTGAAGATAGTACAAAATATCGTCACATGTTTCGGTGATATGTCAAGTGACTGTTGAAGGTGGTGGACTTTCAAGTGAGTTGTTTTCTTCTTGGATAGTATCAAGCTTTGTGAGTACTGCTGAAGCTATAATTAGATAAGTGGAAAATTATCCGAGACACTTGATCCAGATTTGTCACTGGTAGATTGTGGACAGCATTTGAGATGTCAGCTGATAGGACAGCCTGATACAGAATGGTTACAGCACAGAGAGATCATTCATCATATTAGAACATAGAACATAGAAGAATACAGCGCAGTACAGGCCCTTCGGCCCTCGATGTTGCGCCGATCCAAGCCCACCTAACCTACACTAGCCCACTATCCTCCATATGCCTATCCAATGCCCGTTTAAATGCCCATAAAGAGGGAGAGTCCACCACTGCT
>NC_057712.1:75819127-75889032 GCF_004010195.1 Chiloscyllium plagiosum
CACTTCCTGCAAGTGTTTTCAGCAGGGACGTCCATGGCATCCCTCACCTCAAACATGTTGCAAGAGGAACATTGCACTGCCTTCACTGCCATCCCTCTGAAAGTAACCTTTTATTAAAAAAACTGGGTCTAAAGTATACAACAAGCAAAATGCAGCACTTATCTACTTACCACAACGGGTCTTATTATTTAGGTTAGAGGAGGAGGGCGGGTGGGAGACACTACCTCTGTAGTGCCTCGGGTTCTTCTCCTGCGCGCTTTTAAAGGGAAAAAAAAACCTACCCGGCTGCCCCTCTGGTCTTTGTCACTTCCCCCTGCTGCTCCCGCTCTTTCTGTAAAGAGAGAAAAAAAACACCGCCGCCCGCTACCGGTAAGTAATTTTAAAACAAACTGTCTTACCTTAGCTGCTGCTCGCACTCAAAGTGACCGTTGGCATCGAAGGGTGAGTATTTATATTCACTGCTTTCCTTCCCGGCTGCCCCTCTGGTCTTCGTCACTTCCCCCTGCTGCTCACGCTCTTTCTGTAAAGAGAGAAAAAAAATACCGCTGCCCGCTACCGGTAAGTAATTTTAAAACAAACTGTCTTACCTTAGCTGCTGCTCACACTCAAAGTGCACTCATGGCACTCATTGTGTCCATGCTGGCTCTCTGCAAGGGAAATTAGCCAAGTAGCATAATCCTGCTTTTTCTCAATAATCCTGCAAATGATTCATTTTTCATTAAACAATCTAATTGCCTCTGAATGCCATGATTGACCCAGTTTTCACACCACTGTTAGACTGAGCATGTGTTATCCATCTAAATGTTCTATTTTTTTGTTCTCTGTGTCCCTAAAGAAAGGATCCCATACATTTTACTAACGGTTGTCTCAACCTGTCGTGTCACATTCAATGATTTGTGCACATATAACTTGAGGTTCCTTTTCTCCTCCATGCCCTTTAGAATTGTATCCTTTATTTCACCTTGTCTCTCCATATTCTTCCTACCAAAATGAACCATTTGATACTTGTTTACATTAAATTTTATCTGCACTTGTCTGTCCATTCCACCTGACTTTACTCTTTGTTTAAAGGTCGATACCATTCTCCATACAGTTCACAATGTTTGCAAATTTTGGTTTATCTGAAAGTATTGAAATCATGCTCCATGTATCAAAGCATAGCTAATTAACTAATATCAGTAAAGTATTGGGAAGGGTCATCAACCAAGCAGCAGTTGTTTATTAATATCCCGCTCACTGATACCTAGTCAGAGTTCTGCCAGGGCCACTGGCTCCTTACTGCATTACTTGCCTTGATTCAAACATGGAAAAAAGTGCCAAATTCCAAAGGTGAGGTGAGAGTGACTACCCCCTGCCATCAAAGTCACATTTGACCAAATGTGGCACCAAAGAACCTTAACAAAACTAGTGTTAATGAGAATCAAGGGCAAAAATCATACCTAACATAGAGGAGGATAATTTTAGTTTTTGGAGATCAGTCATCTCAGCTCCAGGACATCTCTTCAGGAATTCTTCAATGTAGTGTCCTTAACCCAGCCATCTTCAGCTGCTTCATCAATCACCTTGCCTCCATCATAAGATCAGAAGTAGGGATGCTCGCTGATGATTGCACAGTGTTCAGCACCACTCTTCTGATACTAAAACAGCCTCTGTCCAAATGTAGCATGACCTAGGCAATATCCAAGTTTGGGCTGACAAGTAACATTCAGGCCACATAACTGCCAAGAAAATAGAATCTAAACACTGCCGCTTTACATTCAATGGCATTACCATCACTGAACACTACCCCCACCGCCCCACCCCCAACACATACACACACTCAACATCCTGGGGATTATTAACCAGAAACAAACTGGATTATACGTATAAATACCACACCTACAAGAGCAAGTAAGGACCTCTGTGGTAACTTATAGCCTGACTCTCCAAAGCCTATCCAGCATTACAAGGCACATATCAATGCATGCTTCTCCACCTGCTGGTTAAATGCAGTTCCAATAACACCGAAGACTTTTGACACTATCCAAGACAAAGTATTTGATTGGCACATCATCCACAAACATTTGTTCCCTTGATTACAAATGCACACTGGCTGCAGTATGTACTACCTATAACATGCACTACAGAAATACATCAGCCTTACTTCCCACCACAGTCAGCTGGAAGGACAAGGGCAGCAATTACATGGGAACACTACCATCTGCAAGTTCTCTCCAAGCCTTCAATCATCCTGATTTGGAAATATATCACCATCCCTTCAGTGTCACTGCATCAAAATCCTGGTACTCCCTCCCTAATGACGTTGCCTACTGCAAGTAGACTGTAGCAATTCTTGGAAGGAACTCACCAGCACTTTCCCTGGGGAAACTAAGGCAATAAATGTTAGCCCAGCCAATGAAGCCCATATCTTATGAATGAATTAATAAAAAAAGAGAGGACCAGCAATTGTAAATACAATGTCAGAGGAATTCAACTCAAAACTGCTCTCCAGAATGAAAACCTTTCACCAGGGTTATCATTGGCCTTGATGCTTCTCATGTTTTCAAGCCCTTTATGTCTCCCTTCCCCCACTACATTTTAGCCCTTAATACGTTTTCTTGAGTAACCTGAGATTCGAGGTCAATACAATCGTGAAGAACAGAAGACCATATAGTCCATGCCAGTTCTTTTGAAAGTACATCGAGTCAGTCTGACCAATGCCCCATCTTGTTCTATACCTGTTCTTCCTCTTTCCTTTCTGTCCATCTATTAATTTAATGTATTTTGAGTAATTTAAGTTTGAACATCAATTTGAATTGGACTGTGGGAGGAAACAAATGCACCTAAAGGAAACCCCACAGACAGTTGCCCGAGGGTAGAATCAAACCCATGTCCCTGGTGCTATGCGGCAGCAGTGCTAACCACTGTGCCACCATAACATTTGATTGTTTATATAATGTAATCAGCTCCACTTCTTTGAAATTTACGCGATGTCAAAGCAATTTTGATTTAGGGCTCTTGAGATTTTCTCAAGGGCTACTTTATAAAATTTAGAGACTACCTTTTACTTTTTAGGTGGGTCCTTTTACATTCTCATTAATTAATTTATCCTGGGATGTAAACCTTCTATGTTTGACTAGACTTACAGTGTATTTGGATTCAGCTAGAAACAGAATTAGAAGAGTTTATTAATATCCTTAATTATCAAGGCTCGGCTAAACCTACAGTCACAGCTCACAAGGATAGCATTAACTTCCAAGACACCACAGTGTATAAATTACAAGACACAAAAAGCCATTTCTTTAAACACATCTTCTGCAGAACATTGAGGTCACAGCTAATGCATTTCCATTGCACATGCAGAAATTTGGATCATTTCAAACAACCAGGTACCACCCTATTTACTGCATCACACCTCTTCATCTCTGATATACATTTGACAATTGACAATGCAGGTCACAATAACATGCTCTACGTTTTTCCCCAAGAAGTAGCTTCTGATCTTATGAGACCTTGAATTATAGACTCCATATTCATTTTGGAGTATACATTATCTCAGAGATTTCATGTTTTCTGAGCTCCCAGCTAACTGAGTACTTAACTGTCAACAGGTTTTAAACTGTTTTCCCTCATTTCCAGCCTCCTCCTTCTTCATCCCACCACATTGCAGACACCACTTTCCATGCAGCCTCCTCCACCTCTTCCTCCTACCTTGGAGCTTCCTCTTTTCCCCCAGTCTTTGCAGTCTCTTTTTTCCGCCCTCACTTTTTCAGGCTTCTCCTTAATCTGCAACTCCGTTCAGCCTCCTCCCTATACTTCGCATCCCTACTGCCTCCTTCCTCTTTCCCCACTTCCAGCAGGCAACAGCCCCCAAAACCACACTTGGTAACCTCTGAAGTCAGGGCTCATGTTTCCCAAATCCTGGTGCTGTGTCAGCAGAAATCCTAATGATTTGCTTACTGCACTCACTTCCCTTGTGAGGGAGGCAACAGCCTAGTGGTGTTATTGTTGGACTGTTCATCTGGACACCAAGGGAATGTTCTGGGGACCTGGGTTTGAATCATGCCATGGCAGGTGGTGGAAGTTGAATTCAATAAATCCCAGGAATTGAGAGTCTAATGAAGTAAGTCTTTCCAACATACATCAATGCCAGCTCGTAAGAGCAGGAGTCATTGTTAGCTAGTGATGTGGTGGAAAGAAATTCGATCCTGAACCATCAGTATCCACCAGCAGCCAGCTAAACCACATATATAACAGTGAACATTGCCACAGTAACTTTGCACTGCAGTTTGGTTGTTTCTGATGACTCAGTGGCTACGGTGCACCAGGCAAGTGCCAATACCCCTGAGTTCATTCCCTGAGCTGGCTGGGGTCGATTTGGAATGTGGCTCCTTGCCCTACCTGTGGTGGAGATTGTAGAATTATGAATCAAAGTTGTCCTTGGGAATGAATTGAAGATGAAAATTATTTCTAAAAGCTTACCCAGCACTGAATTAAACTAACTGGCTTATAGATATTGGGTTTAATTTCCATCATTTTTCCATACAAAGGTAACACCTTCAGTCTCCAGTCCTTGCATTTTACTCAACAGCAATGTCCAGTTTACTCCCAGCAACAATTATGCATGCTACTGGGAATGAACTAGTCATGGTTTCATTTTGCTGATTATGTACCTACCTCCCTAATTCTGACTGCTGGACAGCATCCTTTCTTCCAACCATCTGTCAATCCATCCATCCATTCATCCATGTTGTTGACATCCTATCTACCACAACCCTGGTTGCAGAATTCCCAGCCTTTGATCAGCCCTTGAAATCACAATATCTGTATGGCTGGTCCAATTACATTCCTGACCAATGATGACTCCAAGATGTTAGCAGTGAATATCAATGAGAGTTGCACTGATTTTCTCTTGCTGGTGACTGTCATTCCTTGACAATTGTGTAATGCAAATGTTACTCGTTACTAATGTTCTTCATGTCTTGCTGCATGCAGGTATCCACTTCTTCAATATCTGGGGAGCGGCAAATATTACTGAACAACATATAATCATCAGTGAACATTCTCACTTTTGTTCTAATGCTGGAGGGAAGATCTGTGATAAAGCAGCCAAAAATGATTGTATCATAGACACTATTTTGAGGATATCCTGTGGGGGCCTTGGTTTGATATGATTGTCATCTCCAATGTGCTGTTTATAACTCCAGTTCATGGAGTATTTTCTCATTGATTTCAATTGACTTTAGTTTTATTTTGGCTCCTTGTTGCCACTCTCATTCAAAAGCTGCCTTTGATGTCACAGATAGTCTCTTTCACCTTGTCTCTGGAGTTCTGCTCTTTTATCCATGTTTGTATCAAGGCTATAATATTTTGTTAAATCAAATAGTCCTTGCTGAACTCAAACTAAGCACCTAAGATAATTACCTGCCTTTTGAAATGGCCTGCTAGGCCATTCAGTTGAATCAAAACTACTACAAAATCTAAAGAGGACATTGGAACTGAATAGGTATCTCAGCAGCACCCAAGGTACCAGAAATTACAATGACCACCCCAGCCCTGGCACCTGACAAAGTCCTCCTTACTAATTTCACGGGAGTTGGGAGAGCTGTCTCACAAACTATTCAAGCACCACCCTGACATAATCATACTTATGGAATCATACCTTACAGACAATGCCTAAGACACCACCGTCACCAGAGATGGTCAGACAGTGGTATACAGCTTGGACAGAATTGCCTTGGGAGTCTTAGCATGGACTCCAAACCCAATGTCATCAAATAAAACATGGGTGAGCCGAGCTCCTGCAGGTTGACCACTTCTATCCCTCCCTCAGCTGATGGATCAGTACTTTTCCCTCTGAAACACCACTTCCTGAGGATGGTGAACACACTCTCATGGGGCATCTTAATGTCCTTCACCAAAAATGGTTCTGTAACAGCATTATAAACCAAGCTGGCAAGTGTAAAGGACATAATTGCCCAACTGCATCTCAGATATACACTTAAAAATTGACGATGTCCAAGCAGTCATATGGTATCAAGAATCTTGTCAAGAATCACACAATTATAAGGGTACTTTGGTGAAACAATAAACAAGACAGAAAAACCTAATTGACCTCATGCTCACCAATCTACCTTTGGCAGTTGGGTCTATTCATGTTAGCAATGATAGGAGTGAGTACCTCACAGTTATTGCAGAGACAAAGATCTGCCTTCACACTGAGGATAGATGCCATCATATTGTGTGGCACTACTGCCTTGCTAAATGGGATAATCTATCTAACAATGCAAGATTAGGAATCTATGAGGCAACATGGGCCATCAACAGCAGCAGAATTACATTCAACTATCATCTGTAACCTCATGGCGCACCATAACCTCCACTCAAATATTACCAATACTAGGCTTATCTAAAAATGAGGTGTCCACTTGGTGAAGCTACAACACAGGATAAATTGTGTACTGAACAAGAGAAATAGTGTACAACAGACAAAGGTAAGCAACCCTATAATCAATGGATCAGATCTAAGTTCTACAATTCCAGTTATGATTCATGGTCATATATTAAATAACTAAGAGGAGGAGGAGGCTCCAGAAATATCCCCACTTTCAATAATAGAGGAGCCAAGCACATCAGATTAAAAGATTAGGTTGAAGTTTTTGCAACAATCTTCAGCCAGAAGTGCCAAATGGATGAATTATCTCAGCCTTCTACAGAGATCCCTAGCATCATGGATGCTAGACTTAGCAAATTCCATATATTACCAAGAAATGTTGAAGGCATTAGAAATAGTAAAGGTTATAGGCCTTGACAACATTCTACTAAAAACTGATTCTCCTCAACCTGTGCACCTCCATTCTGTTTGAAAACAGATACAATTCTGGCATCTACCCAAATATATGGAAACTTACCCAGATAGGTCCTGTTCGAAACAAAACACGATCAATCTAACATGGCTAATGTACCATTCTAACAGTCCACTCACCAATGTCAGCAAAGTGATTGGAGGGCTCACTGATGCTCAGTTTGGATTCCACTAGGGCTAATCAACTACTGATGACATTGCAGTTTTGGACAAACATTAACAAAGTATTTGAACTCCAGAAGTGAGGTGATCTTGGTATCTAGGCATACTTGACCAAACATAGCATCAAGGAGCCCTAGGATAAATGAAGTCAATGGAAATCACTTCAAGGTAATGTCTAAGTACAACCATCTTCAGCTGCTTCATTGATGACTTTCCCTTCAGCATAAGGTCAGAGGTGGTGATGTTTACTGATGACTGCACAATGTAAAAACCATTTGGGCCTCCTCAGATACTGACACAGTCTATGTCCAAATGCAACAAGATGTGGACAAAATCCAGGTTTGAGCTTATAAGTGGCAATAACATTTGCACTTATCAAGACTGAGTCAATAATCTTCTCAAACACTGGAGAATCTAACCATAGCCTCTTTGTGTCAATGCCATTACTATCATTGAATACCCACTATCAATATCTTGGAATTTACCATTGGCTAGAAACTGAACTAGACAAGATATATTTCTTCACTGTTAACTGGATCAAAATTTTGGAATTCCCTTCCTAACAGCGTTATAAGTCTACATACACTCCAGGGACTACAACGATTCAAGAAGGCAGCTCCTGGCCACCTTCTCCAAGTCAATCAGGCATGAGCAATAAATGAGCAAAACTCCTGATGAAGGGCTTTTGCCCAAAACGTTGATTTTCCTGTTCCTTGGATGCTGCCTGACCTGCTGTGCTTTTCTAGAAACACTCTAATCTAAACTCTGGTTTCTAGCATCTGCAGTCCTCACTTTTGCCATGAGCAATAAATGCTGGATCAGCAAAGCCTACATTTCATGAACAAGTAAGATAAAAAACAGATGGAGCAATAATTTGGCCAGGTTGGGTTTAGTCTTGTTTTCGATAAATGGGACACAGCTTGCTAATTTTTCACATGTTAGATAGATATTATAGTATAAAGGTAATGCATATATTAATGACATGATGCCCAAGCAGTCATATGGAATCAAGACTCTTGTCAAGAATCACACAATCACAGAACTGCTGAAGCACAGAAGGAAGTCATTTGGCCCATCAGTCTGCACTGGTTCATCAATTAAGCACTACGAAGTAGTGGCAGTCTCTTGCTTTCTCCCCATACCTTCGCACATTATTATTATTAGCTAGGCTGAGGGGTGACCTTATAAAGGTTTATAAAATCATGAGGAGCATGGATAGGAAAAACAGACAAGGTGCAGAACTAGAGGGCAGAGGTTTAGGGTGAGAGGGGAAACATTTAAAGTGATCTAAGGGGCAACTTTTTCATGCAGAGGGTGGTGCGTGTATGAAATGAGCTGCAAGAGGAAGTGGTGTAGGCTGGTATAATTACAACATTTAAAATGCATTTGGACGGTTATATGAATAGGAAGCATTGAGAGACATAGAGGTCAAATGCTGGCAAATGGGACTAGGTTAGTTTAGGAGATCTGGTCAGCATGGGCAAGTTGGACTGAAGGGTCTGTTGCCCTGCTGTACATCTCTGTGACTCTAAATAATCATCTAACATTGTTTTCAATGCAAGGATAAATGGAATAACCTGTACTAAAAATGTATTACAAAGATTAACAAGTACTAAATGCAGCATTTGTTGGATTTCCCAAGAATCAGACAATAAGTTATGGTCTTAAATAAACAGAGGCCAAGATGTACCATGTTAAAGTGGGGACAATGTAATCCTGGGGAGCAGTCAGTCAGCAGTGTAAGATATGACATTGAATCTCAAACCACAAGGCAGCCTAGCCCATGAACACTGATGAATGAATGATTTATTGTCCCGTATATCTTGAAGATACAGTGAAAAGTGTTTTGACGCCACAATCCAGTACCATTATGAGCTATAATAAGGATAAAAGAAATTACTTAAATAAGAAGTCATATTTTGTTCAAATGTGGATCTCAAGCACAGCTTGAGGGCTTCTGCACGGTCTCTACATGGTGTTTTAGTACTCAACAAGTGCCATGCTGGGCACAGCATTGGTGACGTCGATGCCACTAGACTCCAGTTCTGCTGCCATTGCTGCCTCACTAACACCACCAGGAGTCCCCACTCCAGTCACTGCCACCAGCAAGAATCCAGGCTCCGGAACTACTGCAGCCAGGAGTCCTCACTCTGGGCACTGTTGCTGCCAAGACTCCAGACTCCAGGCCTACCACCACTGGGAGTCCAGGCTCTTGGTCTACCACTGCCAGGAGTCCAGGCTCAGGCCTACTGACACCAGGAGTCCAGGCTCTGGGCCTATCACCACCGAGTTCAGGCTTTGGGCCTACCATCACTGAGTCCAGCGCCACCACCACTGTTGTCACTAACAGTTCAGGTCTACATTGCCAATGCTGTGGCCATTGCCCGCCTACACCATCCCAGCCTCGAAGTTGAAGAAGAAAATAGAATAGATGAAAAATACATTGAAAAAGCAATGCTGCTTGCCTGGAGTGGATAGGCTCCAATGAGCCTGATCACAACCGACTGCAGCTGGCGCCATCTTGGAGATGGAGCTTGATGAATTGAGGGTTCTATCAGTAAAGACAGCTCATCCAGTTGACAGTATTGCAGTTGTTCTGAAACACCTTGTGGAATGGTACGGTTAGTTCAAGATCAGATGTCTTCACCGCAATCTTGGAATATTCTGAGGGACCAAACCCAATTGTTGCATCTTGATATCACATGGAGTAAATAATATTGGTTAAAGACTGAGGTTAGGTAAGGCAGCCCCAATCCCTGCACACTTTGACAAGGTGAGTGGCAATGCTTCATGTTCCAATCGGTAACTTCTAAGCACTTCAATGCCTGACTGTGGAGAAAAGAAAAATAGTTGCAAAGATTAGATTAGACTTCCTTAACTTTGTGTTTGTTCTGTTTTTTACTCACTAGTATAATTTAAAGGATTGCACACTAACATCGACAGAATATTCCTTCAGTAGGCTGCCATTTGTCTTGTATACGATATTACCAGTGAGGCGTTCTTTAACAGACACTCAAAGTGGTTGGAAAGGACCCGAGCCCAGGCACTCAGTGGTTAGCTGGCAGGAGTCCTTGCACGCAATATGATGGATTTAGCAGATAGGCTTACGTAGAGTACAGCCAGGCCCAGGAATGGGCAGCAGGCCAGGGCTTGGAATACTTTAAGACCTCTGCAGTAAGTAAAGGGGATAATCACAACTTTCTGTTTCTCCTCTTCTTCTCACCATTGCAGCAACCCGTTGTTCTGCAGCCTGAGAAACAGCTGGTAACTCACCTTATGCCAGTCTGATTATCAAAGGTGCTGTTGGAGTACCTTTCTTCATCTCAGAGGCATATTACAGCCAATAACACAGTCACTGACATATTGTAGAAAACACAGTAACCAATTTGCTTTGTGGAAACTTGCTATGCCATGTAATAATAAGAGATAAGCATTAGCCAGGTCACCAGGAAATTTCTTTGAAATAGTGTTGGGATAATTTTCAATGTTTATCTGACAGAGTCTTGAGTTAATTTTTTACCTGATTATTGCCTCTTTAGTTTCTAATGAGCTTTGCATTCTGCACTTCTGACAATGAGATGCTAGTTTTGTGCTGACCCCTCTTGTGGTTGATACTACCTTGGAACTGATGCTCAGGTTGTGTAGCGCTCCCTGGGTATTGAACTTGGAGAGCCGTTGAAAGTTTGCAGATGACACTAACAATGGAGGTGTAGTGGACAGTGAAGAAGGTTACCTTAGAGTACAACAGGATCTTGATCAGATGGGCCAATTGGCCGAGGAGTGGCGGATGGAGTTTACTTCAGATAAATGCTCGGTGCTGCGTTTTGGAAAGGCAAATTCAGGGCAAGAATTATACACTTAATGGTAAGGTCCTGGGGAGTGTTGCTGAACAAAGAGACCTTGGAGTGCAGGTTCATAGTTGCTTGAAAGTAGAGTAGCAGGTAAATAGGAAAGTGAGGAAGGCATTTGGTATACTTTCCTTTATTGGTCACAGTATAGCATACAGGAGTTGGGAGGTCATGTTGCAGGTGTACAGGACATTGGTTAGGCCACTTTTGGAATATTGCACGCAATTCTGGTCTCCTTCCTATCAGAAAGATAATGTGAAACTTGATAGGGTTCCGAAAAGACTTACAAGGATGTTGCCAGGGTTGGGGCATTTGAGCTATAAGGAGAGGTTGAATAGACTAGGGCTGTTTTCTCTGGAGCGTCAGAGGCTGAGGGGTGATCTTGGAGAAGTTTATAAAATCATGAGGGGCATGGATAGGGTAAATAGACAAGGCCTTTTCCCTGCAGTGGGGGTGTCTAGAAGTAGAGGGCATAAGTTTAGTGTGAGAGGCAAAAGATTTAAAGGGAACTAAGGGGCAACTTCTTCACGCAGAGGGTGGTGTGTGTATGGAATGAGCTGTCAGAGGAAGTGGTGGAGGCTGGAACAGTTACAAAATTTAAAAGGCATCTGGACAGGGATATGTATAAGAAGAGTTTAGAGGGATATGGGCTAAGTGTTGGCAAATGGGACTCAATTAGTGTATGATATTTGGCTGACTTCGACGAGTTGGACCGAAGGATCTGTTTCTGTGCTGTACATTCTCTATGACTATGACTCTATATGTGTACTCATTTTATTATGTGTAACCATAGTTATTATGTAATTCAGTTCAGTGAAATTCAATTTTGATATGTTAAATATTGAATTATTTTGCTGAATAATTTGTGCTGCACTATTTACATAATTTTCTATGAGAAGCAAGGTAACACACTCACCACTATATTTTGTGGCATTTTTTCTGCATGTAACATCCATAACAGGAACTTTGGTTGATGGTAATTCACCTGTTTAAAGGAGTACTTGTGTGTTATATGATGTGGATCAACAAATGTGTTCACCCTCTGTTTGTTTTAAATGTCAGCACATCCAGGGCCTTTCTGCCCTTGTCCTAATATCTCTTCAAGAAGGCACCTCACTACTACCTTCTCAAGGACAACTAGTGATGGGCAATAAATGCTGGCCATCCAGTGATGCCCATGTCATAGAGTCATAGAGATGTACAGCATGGAAACAGACCCTACAGTCCAACTTGTCCATGCTGACCAGATATCCCAACCCAATCTAGTCCCACCTACGAGCACCCGGCCATATCCCTCAAAACTCTTCCTATTCATGTACCCATCCAGATGTCTTTTAAATATTGCAATTGTACTATGCTCCACCACTTCCTCTGGCAGCTTAGTTCTTGCACATAACACCTTCTATGTGAAAAAGTTGCCCCTTAGGACTCTTTTATATCTTTCCCCCCTCACCCTAAACTTATGCCCTATAGTTCTGGACTCCCCGACCCCAGGGAAAAGACTTTGTCTATTTATCCTATCCATGCCCCTCATAATTTTGTAAACCTCTATAAGGTCACCCCTCAGCCTCCGACGCTCTAGGGAAAACAGTCCTAGTCTATTCAACTTCACCCTATAGCTCAAATCCTCCAACCCTGGCAACATCCTTGTAAATGTTTCCTGAACCCTTTCATGTTTCACAACATCTCTCCGATAGCAGGGAGACCAGAATTGCATGCAGTATTCAAAAAGTGGCCTAGCCAATGTCCTGTACAGTTGCAACATGACCTCCCAACCCCTGTACGCAATACTCTGACCAATAAAGGTAAGCATACCAAACACCTTCTTCACTATCCTATCTACCTGTGACTCCACTTTCAAGGAGCTATGAACCTGCACTCCAAGGTCTCTTTATTGAGCAACATTCCTGAGGGCCTTACCATTAAATGTGTAAGTCCAGCTAAGAGTTGCTTTCCCAAAATGCAGCACCTCGCATTTATCTGAATTAAACTCCATCTGCCACTTCTCAGCCCATTGGCCCATCCAATCAAGATCCCATTGTAATCTGAGGTAACCTTCTTCACTGTCCACTACACCTCCAATTTTGGTGTCATCTGCAAACTTACTAACTATACCTCTTATGCTCACATCCAAATCATTTGTATAAATTATGAAAAGTAGAGGACCCATGTCCAATGAGTAAATAAAAAAAGAAATCACATTGTGGAGCATTTTCCCCAATGCTGTGTTTTGAAATTGGCAACTTGCTTCCTAATTGCTTCAAATATCACAGGTTTTCTTTTCTCTGTTAATTTTAACAGTATGTTAAACCGAGAATTCAGTGGAAAAAATTGCTTTGGATTCATGCTTACTTTCTTTGCCAGAATAATTGCATAAATTTAGCAGTATTTTGTTCTTATTTTGCTACTTTCTGACACAATTTCATATCACTTCTAAATCTAAATGTTCATCTTTTAATAAGTCTGTCATAATTTCATCAGCAGCGAAGGTCCAAGGACTGACCTCACATCACCGCTTAGATCACAAATGTCCAAATATAATCTTGATCATTAATCACTATTGTTTACATCCGATGATTTAACCCATTTTATTATCAGCTTTACAATGTCCTGCTTTCACTTTAACCAAAATAGTCTGTAAGAGATCATTTCAAATGGTTGCTAAAAATATCTGCATATCTAACATCCGCTACGATATCAGTTTTCAACAATTCTGCGAGATCCTCACGCTACTTAGATGTGTTTCCAGAGCTTGATCTGTTTTACCTCAACAAGGTGTACATTCAAGGAAATAACATATCCCAATATGCCTTACAGCTACATTATCACATACAAATTCACATCAAGCCACATGGGAGATATTAGGGCAAATTACCCAAACTTTGATATGAGGTTGTAAAGAGAAGAGAAGGTAGCAATGTTTAGCCAAGAATTTTCAGAGGTTAGGGCCTTGGCAGCTGAAAGCACAACTGTCAACAATGAAGTGATTTTATTTTCATTCATTCGTAGGTTGTGGACATCATAGGCTAGGGCAGCATTTGTTGGCCATTCCTAATTGTCCAGACAGCAGTTAAGAGTCACCCAAATCGCATAGGGTCTTGAGTCACATGTGTGTCATATGAGGTAAGGAAGGCCGTTTCCCTCCCTCGAGGACATTGATGAACCAGATAGGTTTTTCTGACAATCGACCATGGATTCATGGTCAGATTTGTAAAAATTGAAAAGCACCATCTGCTATGGTAGGATTTGAACTCATAATTCCAGAATATTACCTGAGTCTCTGGATTAATAATCCAGCAATAATACCATCAGGTCATCACTTCTCTGAATTAAAACTTGGGATGAGCAAGGAGCAAGAAGCAAGAATTGGAAAAGTACAGGGATTCCAGAGAGTTTCAGGGGAGCAAACAGCTAGAGGGTGCCAACGCCATGGACAGATTTGAACCAAGGATGAGAATTTTAAAGTTGAAGTGCTACCTGACCAGGAGCTGATTTAGGCCATTGAATTTAGGGTAGAAAATGAACAGTGCTTGGAGAGAATTAGGATGGAGACAGAATGTATGCTACTTACGTTATGTGGAAAATGTTAAAAATCACACAACACCACGTTATAGTCCAACATGTTTATTTGGAAGCACTAGCTTTCGGAGCACTGCTCCTTCATTAGGTGGAATGGGTTAGGGATCATATTCTTCAAAATGTTTTTGTTTCCTTAATTACCAGCAACCTCTATTTATCATAATTATTTTGCTATCTTTAACTGGGAATGCTAGCTATTTTTAGGTATCTGTGACTGCTTGGTTTTCAACGTCCTTGAAAATGCTCAGATATGGGTTTGACGTCTCCCTTCCTTTCCTGAATTTTTTTGGATGTAGTCCAGCTGATCTTATTGGTCAGTGCATAGCTTTGCACATTTTTATGATTATTCCATTAAGGATCATTAACAAACATTACTGCTTCTCCTGTTCTTTCAACCATCAAGATAAAAATATCACAATCTTTTGCAACAAAAATATTCAAGGATAAACAAAATACATTGGATACTTCCACCATTTATACACTCTCATTATCTCATGTAATATCCAATCTATTTGTTCTTACTGCACTCTCTAATGCACACATATCAAGAAGCTGATCCTCAGTTATTCAATCTACACTTCCTGCAATTTATTTTTCTAATTTTTTTCTTTCATTCCTGTGTCATCTGTCTGATAGTTTTTCATCAATTTATGCATATTTTCATTTCGTATTTTCAAAAATTCATTTCTTTTTCTTTCCCACACATCAAAGCACATTTGGCAACATGCCACTGTGTCAGGACATGAACAAGAAAAAGTCTTTTTTTAATTAGTGGGAAAAATATCTTAAAGGACGTACAAAAACACACCCAAAACCGGAGACATTGTACCACCTTGTCTCCTGATTTTTTGGCCTTCTTTCTATTCGTTCGTGAGTTGTGGGCATTAGTTGATAGGCCAACATTTATTGCCCCTCCCTAATTGCCTGGCAGAACAGAATAGTAAGCTCGGCAAAAGTGAGGACTGCAGATGCTGGAAACCAGAGTGTAGATCAAAGCACAGCAGGTCAGGCAGCATCTGAGCTCTATTCCTGATGAAGGGATTTTGCCCGAAACATTGTTTTTCCTTCTCCTCTGATGCTGCCTGACCTGCTGTGCTTTTCCAGCACCACTCTGATCTCAACAATAATAAGCTGCCTTCACAAACTACTGCAGTCCAGGGGTACTATCAGAAAGGGGATTTCAGAATTTTGACCTCATGACATTGAAAGAAGAGCAATAAAGTTACAAGTCAAGATAATCATAGAATCCCTACAGTGCAGAAGCAGGCCATTCAGCCTGTTGAGTTTACACCAACCCTCTGAAGAGCATCCCACCCAGACTTACCTGTAACCCTGCATTTCCCATGGCTAATCCACCTAGGCTGCACACCCCCACCAATTCACCTAACCTGGAGGAAACTGGAATATCCGAAGGAAATCCATGCAGGCATAGGGAGAATGTGCAAAGTTCACACAGACAGTCACTCAAGGGTGGAATTAAACTTGGATCCCTAGCTCTGTCAGGCAGCTGTGCAAGCCACTGAGCTACTGTGCTGCCCCTGAAGTATCACTTGGATGGGAACATACAGTTCTTTGTCTTCCCATTCATCTGTTGCCATTATGGGTTGAAGAAGTCTGGGTGAATTATCACATTGCTTCCTAAAATGATGGACACTGCCACCACTGAATGAAAGTTGAGGGTGATGGATGGATGGATGCCAATCAAACAGGCTTCTTTGTCCTGCATAGTGTCACGCTTCTTGAATGTTTTTGGAGCTGCATCATTCAGACAAATGGAGATGATTCCATCACACTCCTGACTTATGGTTTATTTATGGTGGACAGTTACTGGGGAAACAGGAGCTATTCACCACAGAATTCCTGTTCTCTATCCTGCTCTTATAGCCACAGTTTCTAATGCCTGATCCAGTTCAGTTTCTGGTCAGTGGTAGCCTCTAGGATGTTTATTTTTGTGATTAAGTGATGGCAATGCCATTGAACATCAATAACGATAGATTCTGCTTTATTGGAAATGGTCATTGCCTGGCATATGTGCCCTGTGAATCTTACTTCCCAGTCATCATCCCAAGCATAAATGTTGCTATGTCACACTGGACATAAATGTGGACTGTTTCAGTATTGAGGAGTCACAAATGATATTGAAGATGGTGCAGAGATATCGTGGAGCTGAGATAATGATTGAACTTCAAGAACTACAACCATATTTCTTTGTACTAACTAGAGGCCCCCTGAGTCCCATTGATTCCAACTTTGTGCAGGCTCTTTGATGCTATACCTGGTCAAATACTTCCTTGGTGTTAAGGGCAGTCACTCTCACCTCACCTGTTGAATTTACCTTGTTTGTGCATGTTTGAACTGAGGCTGTAATGAGGTTAGGAGCTGAGTGGCTCTGGATGGCAAAATGAGCGTCAGTGAGTAGGCTAGTTATTTACAAGAGCCACCTTATGGCACTGTCAAAGACCCCTTCCATCATCCCTTCATCATGAACCAAAAATAACTCTCTTTATTGGAGCATACAACTTTAGCAAACAGAAGAAAGAGAGAATTCCTAAATTACTGTGTGATTTAAGTGATACCACTTTAGAAATCCCAAATACATTCACACTCATTCATGATTAAGACAGATTGATATTTTAAGTGGAAAACAATATAGATGAGGAAAGCAAGTCCAATCAGAAGTCCTGATCTCAAGGAGGGGTTCAACTGTTCCTAACAATTCCTTTTGATTTCAGTAATGATGATGCACTGGTATCTCTAAAGCAATGGTCCTTTCTCAGGCTGGTAGCTGATCAGGTGGAATTTGTTGTTTTAACTTTCGTGGTTTCTCTGCTTTTCACTCAAAGAGGGAGAGAGACTGTAAAGAGGGAGATGTTTTCAGCTTCTAACCTCTGGATGTTTCGGGCTTTCCTGCAACCTTGTAACAAACAAATCCATCAATCGCAAGGCTATCATCAAGTAAAATATCCTTAACTCAAAGTGCCATTCTGGCTCAAAAATAAATTGAAAAGCAATATTGTCTTGCACAGTTAAAGATGTGTATCATTTGATTGGTATTTCAGCTATATAATTGTATCTAACTTCTAATTTAGTTAATAGTCCAAAATGAGAAATATTTGATCCTTTGCACCATATCACTACATCTGCCTGGCGTCACACTAGCACTGAGATTCATCTACCGTATTACTCAATTGTGTAATAGGAAGAACTTTTTTCTCCCTTGACATTAACATCTTATTAGTGGTATAAACTGTACATGTGTATACTGCATTGTAGCAACATGAAACAACTTCCAGGCTAATCTTAGGAAGACTGGACACTTTTCAGGACCTCGGGTGAATGCTTTCGGACTTTTATGTATTTGCATGAAATGCAATGAGAAATTATATGATCACAGTAGTCATTATCCAACAGGATTGCTTTGATGTACTCTATTTCAGCATTGCATATGCAGATTGAGCAAGAGACATGGGCCCTATTAACAAGCTTGTAGATAAGGCTAATCTTTCATTAAATTGTGTGATACCAGGTATGTAGGCTGTATGTCAAATGATTGGCAGATTATACCAAATAGAACAAGCTGTTTGATTCAGTAAGCAACTAATTGCTGCGTATTGTGCTAACTAGCAACAAAGTCAGAAGTCACTTCACCTGATGAAGGAGCAGTGCGCTAAAAGCTTGTGTTTTTAAATTAACTTGTTGGATTATAACCTGATGTTGTGTAACTTCTGATTTTGTCCACTCCAGACCAACACCAGCACCTCCACATCATAATTAGCAAACAGTTTAGTCTATTCCAAATTGTGGCAAAGTGACCAATTATCTAAGCAACTAGACCCAGCATAAAATTGGCTAAACAGTTTCTGCAAACAAGACCTGATGGAATACAAAAGGGCTGTGGTTACCACAGGTCAAAAGCAGACAAAGGAAACTATTTTGCACATTGAACAATGGGAGAGTCATTATAACCTGCAACTCATTAAGAAGTACTCACCCAGAACAATAGGGAGAGACATGATGTTTGTGTATTTTCCAGTTTTGGCCTGATCCCTTCGCACCATGGAGTAATCATATTATGGAAAGGGAATCGGTACACCCTAGGATGGCTGGCCTATCCTTATTGGTTACTGTAACCCCTGCTGTGTGACTTCATTGGCTGAAGTCAGGCAACATTCCAGAAGGGTTGAGGAAGGGGCAATCAAGAAGGGGCAAATGTTGGCAATTCCTGAGTGAAGACATCATGTGAGACTTAAGAAGACCCTAAGTGCTCTGTTGATGGAGATCAGTGGCCAAATCAAGTTCACCAGAGTGGCTACTGTATGTGTTTTTTAGGCAGTCGATCTAGCTTGGGAAAGGTTATCTTAATTTGTACAAAAATTCTTTAACTTGTGAGCATTTTAAAAAACAAAGCATCGAGGTAAACATATTTGATGAGTAATAAACTGGTCAAGGTATCTGTATAGAATATTTCACAGTCAACACAATTATCATGAAGAGGCAAAGTATCTAAAAAAGGCTGACCAATCGGTTATGATAGCTGTTTCACATTGCTATTGTGCAATGTTTGTAGAAGTGATATCTTCCACAAATGGATGCTGCCAACAGGCCAAAAGGATGTTGTGCCTACCACACAATGGAGCAATGTTGTGTATGAAATTATGAGCTGTTGCAATGTCAGGTATTCAGAATGTACAGTCCAGCACATAGCTGATCATATCAAATAGGTAATAGGCAAGAGTATAAGCCATAATTAACTATCTGGCACTTGAAAAACTCAGAACAAAATATCGACTGTTAGATATGATTCTACAATCTGACAGCACGTAATGACAAATTCTGAGTGTGTCAATATATACACTAACAACTAATTTAAAATAATCTTTCAAGCTTGTAATGTTCATTTATATTTGTTAGAAGTGCTGTACACATTCGCACACATACAAATGTTGGATTTGTGGAAATAAACTAAATATTTTGAATTCTTACACCATTTTTGAATTCTGTGAAAGTTTGGAGAGCCAATAGTTCTCTGTAATTCCTTCATTATAAATCAGAGTCCATATACTAACCAATCAGCACCCTTCCCCCCCCCCTTTTATAAAGTGATTTGATTATATTTTGTCTTTGCCTTAATGAATGAAACATGATAAGCTTTGCTATGATCTCTCACATTTCAGAAATATTCAAGTACTGAAATTGTGAAGACATACTTTAGGTATCTGGATCAGTTTGGGATGCTCTGCAATGTAGTACTGGCAAGTTGTACAGAGTACTGATGGGGTACTGAATGTTGCATAACTTGACCTCAGATGGAAAATTCTGATTGAGGGCGCAGAGAAATAAGATGTTTAAAGAGGTACAATCAGCAATATAAAGAGTAAAAAAATTTCACAAGTCATTGCCTGCCAGAAACCACAATTTAATACAAGAGACAGATGCTTGCTGCTAAAACAGTCCCTTCTACATGTTCTGTCTTTCCCATCATAAGTATGCTATCATCTACAAAATGTCTCCGCATGCTGTAACTCACTGTGTTCCAATTCATTCCAATCCACTTGAATGTTGTCAAAATGTTGTCTGTAACACACAGTGCTACCATCGTTTTTACAATCATGGTGTCCTTTGCAACTTCTTATTCCTATTGTGCTTCCCCTCAGATCGGCTGCCACTCTGCTTATTTAACAGCACTAACTGCACTTGAAAAGCAATTTATTCGTTGTGAAACACTTCAGGACATTCAAGGCAAGCATGAATCCTTTAATGTGCAGAATAGATTGTATTTCATTGATGTGCATCTTATCTTATGATTAAATAATGCAAGTAAATACCCCCAACCTGAAAACACTCATAATTCTGTATTTTGTGGAAACCTAGATAGTGCCATCATTATTTGAAGTGGCAGTAAAACTGAATAGAATGCTCCTTGGGACTCAAGAAATTCTTTACATCCCTGATTCAGTCTTCTCTCACCCTAAGGACAGTTACAAATGTTATAAAAAGCCACTGCCACCTAACTACAGCCTCACATTCCAACTCTGAACCCCCTATTGCAGAACCTACTGCCATGGTGTATCTAGATTCTATAATAAAGACTTTTACTCCTCTTCCCCTTTCTGTCTTTGTAATTGAAACAGCAAAACTTTCAGTTGCAGTATGTCATTCACAGTTAATTGTAAGCTAAACTCCCTGCAATCGGAGCTCAAGTGACTCTTTCTGCACTAGCCAATGCGTGCAGGATGTTTCTTTCAAAATGAGAAAAAATGATATGTGGTCAGCTGAGCAAGCAATACTTCTTGTGTACAAATCACAGTGGTCCTACCACTGTCGGAGGTTTTGCTCTGACACCAAGTTATGTTCTTAAGTACACCCTGTTAGAACTGTTTTAAATCTCATACTAAAACCTAGCATAACTCTTTTTATTTCTCGAACTTCAAGGTCTTTCTTTTTGCTTTTGTTGGCTCCACACTTCAATGGCCTTTCAGTAAGTTATATATATAAACAAACAGTTAAAGGGCCAGAGGGACTACTTAATTAACTAATCGTTTAAAACACTCAGGCTACCTTACTTGTTCCATCGCAAACTTGACTTAAACAGAATGGCTTGACCACATATGCTCCTAGACCCAAGCTGCATAATTCAAATATCGAAACCGCCCCTGACTTCCTGAAGAGTAAATGTCTGCCTGCTTGCTATGTCTGTGAACTCCAACAGGACCCTTGAGTGTAAGCAGAAATTAAATCCACTGAGACAGTGGCTTTCAAGCCAACAAAAATACAAAAATGCACTACATTTTACAATAAATGTAATAACTTATTGAAAACAAAGAGCTTCCAGCATTTCACAACAAATCTTGTTCTCTTAGAGTTCTTTTCACTTTAGCATATTGTTATGTTTATCTGAGTTGTTCAGAAAGAGTATCAAGGCCATCTATACATTCAAAATATGATTGTTGTAACAGTCAAATCAGGACCCTTTATGAGATATCAATTCCACATATTATACTGAAATTTACAGTCTCTTTTATGCTACTTTGTGGTCTTTTTTAGTCTGTATATTCAGGGTCTCAACGCCTTCACATTACCTGGGAGAATGCAGATCAGCTATCAGAAGCATGCAAAAAGACAAAAAAAGGCTTGCTTGTGAAACTGAAGCAAAATCTACATTAAAGATTATCATTTCACATGACAACATATTTCCAAATTCATTCAGGAGGTGTGGGCATCACTGGCTGAGCCAACTTCTTGAACTGCTGCAGTCCATGTGCTGTACACAAACCCATAATATTGTTAATGGTGAATCATGGGATGTGAATAATGGGGGATGCAGTGATGGTAGTGCCATTAAAAATCAAAGGTTGATTGTTTGATTCTGTCTTACTGGAAATAGCACTTATGTGGTGCAACTTGTGAGCCCTCTCCTAGATATTGTCCAGGTCTTCTGCATTTGTACAAAGACCTTTTCAGTATTTGAGGAGACAATGGTGCTGAATATTGTGTAATCATCAGCAAACATCATCACTTCTGACCTTATGATTGATGAAGCAGTTGAGCCTAGGACACTACACAGAGGAGCTCTTGCAGAAAAGTTCTGAAACTATGATGACTGAACTTCAACAACCACAACCGTCTTCTGTTGTGTAAGGTACAATTCTAATCAACTGAGAGTTTTCTCCCTAATCTCATTATCAGTATTATTGCTTACAAAAGAACATAAGAACATAAGAACTAAGAACAGGAGTAGGCCATCTGGACGCTTCAGCCTGCTTGGCCATTCAATAAGATCATGGCTGATCTTTCGTGGACTCAGCTCCACTTACCTGTCTGCTCATCATAACCCTTAGTTCCTTTATTGTTCAAAAATCTATCTATCTTTGCCTTAAAAATATTCAATAAGGTAGCCTTAACTGCTTCACTGGGCAGGGAATTGCAGATACACAACCCTTTAGGAGAAGAGATTCCTCCTCAACTCAGTCCTAAATCTGCTCCCCCTTATTTTGAGGCTATGCTCCCTAGTTCTACTTTCACCAGCCAGTGGAAACAACCTCCCTGCTTCTATCTTAACTGCTCCCTTCATAAGTTTACATGTTTCTATAAGATCTTCCCTCATTCTTCTAAATTCCAATGAGTATAGTCCCAGTCTACTCAATCTATCCTCATAATCCAATTTTGTCAACTTCGGAATCAACCTGGTGAACCTCCTCTGCACCCCCTCCAGTGCCAGTACATACTTTCTTAAGTAAGGAGACCAAAACTATGCATAGTACTCCAGGCCTCACCAGTACCCTACACATAACCTCCCTGTCTTTAAACTCAACCTGTTATGGGCCAGGCCAGACCCTCTCAAAACCTTTCAAAAAAGTAGCCCAGACCCTAACTTTGCGAGTTGTTGTAAACAGGTGTAATGCAAATATTCCAAGAGGAATGCAGCTGGTCAAACCACTTAGTTTTAAACAGAACAGCATCATTAAGTTGGTATAATTTGTTGGGTTTTCGGATTGGTTAAGTTATTCTGTATTCTGTTCTCTTTTGTTTGTGTTTCATTCGGTAATCTTGTAAATAAATTCTGTTCTAGATTAGATTAGATTACTTTGGTGGGCGGCACGGTGGCACAGTGGTTAGCACTGCTGCCTCGCAGCGCCAGAGACCCGGGTTCAATTCCCGACTCAGGCGACTGACTGTGTGGAGTTTGCACGTTCTCCCCGTGTCTGCGTGGGTTTCCTCTGGGTGCTCCGGTTTCCTCCCACAGTCCAAAGATGTGCAGGTCAGGTGAATTAGCCATGCTAAATTGCCCCTAGTGTTAGGTATAGGGGTAAATGTAGGGGTATGGGTGGGTTGCGCTTCGGCGGGTCGGTGTGGACTTGTTGGGCCGAAGGGCCTGTTTCCATACTGTAATGTAATCTAATCTAATCTAGAACAGAATTTATTTACAAGATTACCGAATGAAACACAAACAAAAGAGAACAGAATACAGAATAACTTAACCAATCCGAAAACCCAACAAATTATACCAACTTAATGACGCTGTTCCCAATATGGGCAACATTCCCCACAAATACGCCCTGGCACAAAGGGTAAAATCAAACACAGGGTCTTACAGGAGAAATGTCAGAGAGAGAGAGGATCAGCATGGACCTGCGTCTTTGGGTCCAGCAGCTTCAGAACACCACTGCGCTAAAACCAAACCAAACCAAACCAGAGAAAAGCTGAATGGGAAAACTGGCCACTCCCCTTTCATTATACAATTGTTTTTTAAACTTAGAAGTCTTTTGCCTGGGGCAGTATCTGTTAGCTATAATCAAACTAGTCCTAAAACCCTTCAATTTAGACTTTTCTGAGTCTGTGTCTTTTACAACCTCTTTGGAAAAAAAACCAAGGACAACATAATCTTGTTAAAGGAGCAGCATCATCACACCATCTCTCTAGCAATGAAGGGCAATATTTCATTGGCCTTCTTAATTATCTGCTGCACTTGCAAACCAACTTTTTATTATTCATAACTGGGTTCTTTGATGTCACACAGTGGCCTTGAAGTCAAGGGCAGCAACCTTGCTCTCATATCTGAAATTCAGCTCTTTTGGCCATGAGTGAAACAAGGCTGTAAATGAGGTCAGGAGCTGAGTGAACCTGACAAAACCCAAACTGGGCATTAGTGAGTAGCTTATAACTTAATAAGTATGACTTGACAGCACTATTGATGACATCTTCCATCACTTTACTGATGATCAAGAGTGGAATGATGAAGTGGCAATTGTCAGGTAAATGTCCATGCTGTAGCTGTACTGGACCAGCTTGGCCACAACAAGTTCTAGAGCAGAATTCCCGCACTATTGCTGGAAAGTTGGATGGGGCACATAACCTTTGCGGTATTCTGTACCTTCAGCCTTTTCTTGCCATCATGCAGAGTGAATCAGTTGAAGACAGGCATCTGTGAAGCCGGGTTCCTATGTTTCCTGTAATTTTTCCTGCCGCTCTGTGGACCTCCAAGGTCCTTGCAGAGCAGCAATATTTGGGACCAGAAGTCAATGCCGCAGCTGGCCAATCTGCATGTATGGATCTTCTGAGTAGCTGTGCAGTTCACTGTTAGGGTGAATGTTTCTGGGGAAGAGGATGAGATGGATCATCCATTTGGCCCTTTGGTTGAAGATCATTGCAAATACTTCAGTCTTTTTCACTGATGTGTTGGATATTCCCATCATTGAGGATGCAGATAGCTGAAGAGTCTCCTCCTCCAGAGACTTCAACGTTCACAAATGGATATGACAGGGCTTTAGACTTTAGATTTAATCTGTTGTTTGTGGAATTGTTTAGCCTTGTCTATTACTTGATGCTTTTGCTGTCTGTGGCACACAAAATATCTTGTTTAACATTTTCACAAAGTTCGCACTTCATTTTTAAGTATGCATTGTGCTGCTCCTGGCATGCCTTCCTGTAGTCTTTATTTCAACTTACAAAAAGAGGAAAACTTTATTAAAGGGATATATACATAATAGCTGAATGTTGTAATTGAACTACAAGCATGTTTTTGTAATTATTTAGTTATAGATATGTTAGCCTTCATCATTCAATTAAATGGGCTTTTGCAAATCTAAAACAAGCCAAAGCTAGCATTATTTAAATAAGTGCAAATGGAAACTCAGTAAAAGGTACCACATTAGAAGACAAAGATGCAACTAGCCTTGTGGTTGTAGGTGATCTCAGCTCATGACTGCAAGATGGTGGTATGTATATTGAAAATTCATATTTCTTCTTCATGTAACATCTGAAAGTTGCAGTAATAGAAATTACATGAAACTTTTTTGTTTGCATTCATTCGCCCTCTCTATCTCTGTAATCTCTCCCAAAACACTCTGGGATATCTGTAATCCTGTAACATTGGCCTCTTGTTCATGACTGATTTTATTCACTTCACCAATGATATATGTGTCGACTCCAGCTTCTTGAGAATTCTTTCTAAATGTCTGTGCTTTTCTGCCTAACTGTCCTCCCTTAACATACCCTTTAAAACCCATTTCAATCACCATGCAATCTTCACCATTACTGCTATTTACTCTGTCAACTTTTGCTTTCTGATGTTCCTGTAAAACACCTCAGGATAACTTGTTCTTGCAAAAGCACCATATAAATTGTTATTGTATTGTGAAGAATTTTAACCCCATAATGTGATGAGTAGCTCTTCCCCAAATGACTGATGATCAGTCTCATTTATTTGACTTTGGATAGATTCTATCATCCCCCTGATAGGTGAGGTACTCCATCTTTGGTTTTGGAAGGAGAATTACCATGAAGTGAGTCATCCTTTTTTATCTTTTGTATCTTGATGATGACTGACTGCCTATGGATAGCAATAATCAAGATCTTGGCCTGGACAACAGTCAAATTTATATGCGTTGGAAGTTGTATAGCAAACAGGGTAAAAGTTGAAATTAAGACAATCAAACTCAAATGCCAAGTTTAATAAAGAATTCTTATACTTACACTTTCTTAGATGTTCCAAGCTGCTACAAAATGTCAGCAATCATATCCCAATCTTCACTGGATTTTATCAATATTTTTAACAGAATTTATCACCAGTCCAGGTCAATAGTAGAGAAGCAAACATTAATTATCTTTAAAATGGATATTGTGGACAGTATCAGATGTTAATAGATTGGCTACAGAACATCTTACAGAGATTTGCAGCATCTGATGAATATTTCATCATATTCATCAAAGAAGATCCAGAAAAATAGTCTCCAAGTAGGTTGCCAAAAATGTTTCCTTCAGCATTAATGGGACAAAAAAAAACATTCAGTTAAGGATTCCCTTTGGTCTACATTATCCTAATGAGGTTTCTCTAAAATTGTTGAACAGAATGTAAAGAGTCAGCCATGATTGTTGGAAAAGGAACTGGTGAACAAAATATTTATTGGATGTTAATAATTTGGGACTTAATCCTCATAACTGTACTATTGATACCCTATTCCCTTTTAAAGTATGAGGGAATGGACTACCTGCCACCTGACTCCTTATGTTAGATATTAATCTGTAAATGTTTATTAGAGTCAAATTAGATTCCCTACAGAAACAGGCCATTTGGCCCAACAAGTCCACACAGACTCTCTGAAGAGTAACCCACCCAGACCAATTTCCCTACCTGTTATTTATCTCTGACTAATGCACCTAACACAATGAGCAATTCATCTGACCTGCACATCTTTGGATTGTGGAAGGAAACCCCAGAGCATCCAGAGGAAACCCATGCAGACATGGGTAGAATGTGCAAATTCCACACAGACAGTAACCTGAGGCAGGAATTGAACCTGGGTCCCTAACGCTGTGAGGCAGCAGTACTAACCAATGAGCCACCGTGCTGCCCCTTATTTATGATGATATATCCATTAAATCCAAATGAGTAAGAAAAATAAGTTTGAAACAACAGAAAGATAATCAAGAATATTCAACTCACTTAATGGAAAGGTCGTACAGAGTGTTGCTGAACAGAGACCTTGGAGTTCAGGTTCATAGCTCCTTGAAAATAGAGTCACATGTTGATAGGATAGTGAAGAAGGCGTTTGGTATGCTTTCCTTTATTGGTCAGAGTATTGAGTATAGGAGTTGGGAGGTCATGTTGTGGCTGTACAGGACATTGGTTGAGCCACTGTTGTAATATTGCGTCCAATTCTGGTCTCCTTCCTATTGGAAAGATGTTGTGAAACTTGAAAGGGTTCAGAAAAGATTTACAAGGATGTTGCCAGGGTTGGAGGATCTGAACTATAGGGAGAGGCTGAACAGGCTGGGGCTGTTTTCCCTGGAACGTGGGAGGCTAAGGGATAACCTTATAGAGGTTTATAAAATCATGAAGGGCATGGATTGCGTAAATAGGCAAAGTGTTTTCGCTGGGGCGGTGGTATCCAGAACTAGCTGGCATATGTTTAGGGTGAGAGGGAAAGATATAAAAGAGACCTAAGGGCAGCTTTTTCACGCAGAGGGTGGTGCATGTATGGAATGAGCTGCCAGAGGATGTGGTGGAGGCTAGTACAATTGCAACATTTAAAAGGCATCTGGATAGGAAGAGTTTGGAGGGATATGGGCCAAGTGCTGGCAACTGGGACTAGACTAGGTTGGGATATATGGTCAGCATGGATGAACTGGACTGAAGGGTCTGTTTCCATGCTGTACATCTCTATGACTCTCTGACTCTAATAAAACTTTAGAGATTCGCTTGATTGAAAATTGGAAACTTCCGTTAACACCTAAGGGCTGCAAATGGATTCACCTCAGCCTTCAAGATTGATGTTGGCAAACACATAAAGTAGAGTTAATAACATAAAACATTGCTTATATTATCCAGTTTACATACAAATTCTCTTAAATTAGTTCAGGATGACTCAAATCATCCAAAGTTTATACAGAAGGATTGCTGAACCAGATAATACACCGACTAGGATTTATGACAGCATTTATCAAATGACTGATCTGAATGATCACTTCCAGTTGAAATCAGCAGGCAACGCACATTTATATTTATATGAAACTTGTAACTTAGGTTAACACTGACATGAAACCGAATCTTGTTTGGGTAAAACCCACACTTCTTCCCTTTTCAGCCACTGCTGATCTGCTGAATATGCAAATAAAAGTACTTTTATAGTGTAAGTAGAGAAAATATAAGAATGTACACTGTGACAGCTCCCTGAAAGACTGATCATTGGCTTTAGAGATTTCAATTCCAAATCAGCAGGGAAGATTGAAACGTGAACTACAGTTGAGGCAGTGAAATATATCTAGTAAGAGTCAATGGAATCCTGACATGGCAATTGGAAATACAAATTCACTTTGTAAGTTTGCTCGCTAAACTGGTAGATTTTTTCTCAGACGTTTCATCCGCATGCTAGCTAATGTCATCAATGAGCCTGCGGTGAAGCGTTGTTGTTCTGTCCCGCTTTCTATTTATGGGTCTTGGTTTGTTAAGGTGGGTGATTTCACTTCTGGTTCTTTTTCTGAGAGGTTGGTAAATGGGGTCCAAATCAATGTGTGTTTGTTGATGGAGTTCTGGTTTGAATGCCAGGCCTCTAGGAATTCCTGCGTGTGTCTTTGTTTAGCCTGTCCCAGAATGGATGTATTGTCCCAGTCAAACTGATTTCCCTCTTCATCTGTGTGTAAGGATACTAGTGATAGTTTGGACCCAATTTACCAACCTCTCAGAAAAATGACTAGAAGTGATATTAACCACCACAACAAACCAAGACACATAAATAGAAAGTGAGACAGAACACCAGCGCTTCAACAGAGGCTCACTGATGATGTTAAGTGTTGAGAGTGTGGTGCCAGAAAAGCACAGCAGGTCAGGCAGCATCCAAGGAGCAGGAGAATCGACATTTCGGGCATAAGCCCTTCATCAGGAATGGGCCGTAAGCCATTTCTGATGAAGGGCTTAGGCCAGAAATGTTGATTCTTCTGCTCCTCAGGTGCTGTCTGACCGGCTGTGCTTTTCCAGCACCACACTCTTGACTCTGATCTCCAGCATCTGCAGTCCTCACTTTCTCCTCACTGATGATGTTACCTTCCATGGTGACGAACTGTCTGAGAACAAAACTAGCAGCTCAGCAAGCAAACTTACAATCTGAACCACAACCTGAGCTACAAATCTCAAAAATCTCAGACAGATTCATGGCGGAACAGACTGGACAGAGAAAGAAGGATTTGGAGCCAAATTTACTGAGATGCACATTGCATACAAACTACATTAATTAACTTTAAAGTCCATTAGCTGTGGTGAGATTTGAGATGATTATCCTAGATATTTAGCCTGGTTTTCTGGATTGCTAGCTCAGTGACATGATCACCACACTATTACCTCAACTACCTGTGGGACTTTGTCAAAGCCTCATTAAAATGCAAGAGGACCACAACAATTGTATGACTCTAACCTCAATAACCATCTAGTGTTTGATAGATCCTCATCATAGCTCAACATAAGTATCTGTTGGTAGATTTGCTGTCACCACGTAAACATAGAACAGTAGTAAATCATTTGAGCCCTCAACCCTGTTCTGTCATTCGTTATGATCAAGGCTGATTATCAAGCTCAATATACCAATCCCACGCTCCCTCCATATGCCTTGAACCCTTTAACTGGAAGAGCTATATCTACCACCTTGATGTTATGGATTAGACCAACCCCACTCAGAACTTGTCAAGGAGATAGCTGAGACTCTAACTTTTTCTTATTTTAAAGGCAAGTGCCAAGCATTGTTTTTTAGATACATTTGATTGGTCAAACTATCAGGCTTGAAGCAAAACACACTTCCTTTATCGACTATAATTAAAATACAGACAAAATAAAAATAAAAAGAATTGGCTTAACTGCACAGTGGCACAGTGGTTAGCACTGCTGCCCTCACAGCACCAGAGACCCGGGTTGAATGCCTGCCTCAGGCAACTGTCTGTGTGGAGTCTGCTCCGGTTTCCTCCCACAGTCAAAAAATGTGCAGGTTAGGTGAATTGGCCATGCTAAATTGCCTGTAGTGTTAGGTGAAGGGATAAGTGTGGGGGAGTGGGTCTGGGTGGGTTGCTCTTCGGAGGGTCAGTGTGGACTTGTTGGGCCGAAGGGCCTGTTTCCACACTGTAAGTAATCTAATCTAACTGTAAGGTATTGGAAAACTTAACAGAATGATAGATTATTTTACTACAAAACAGCAACTATTCCAATGTCGTAACATCTTGTAGGTATACCCTTGGCAGAGGAAAATTCAGTAAAATATATTGTCTCACATATAATTCTAGAAGCAGGAAGAAAACTTCAGTTTTTAGTTGCAACAGACAGAGGCTTAAGAGCTTCCACATCCAGCTTCATGATCCCAGCAACTGCTGAAAGCTAAAACTAAAAATCCTGGTTCTGTGGGAGCTTGTCCCCACCCATTCAGGCTGCTTCTATTATCCCAATTTCTTTACAAAAATTCTGAAAGCCTCACAAGCTGTTTACTTTATTAACTTTGAGTAGGCCACTCATTACCTCTGCCTCAATCTTTCTTCATAAAAAAAGGACAACTTACACCCCTTAAAGCAACAGTATTGTCACATTTTGTGGTAGTGAATTCCACAGGATCGCCACTCTCTGGGTGTAGAAATCTTTCTTCATCTCAGTCTTAAAAGGTTTACCCCTAATCCTTCAACTATAACCCCTGGTTCGGGACTTTGAGATCATTGGGAACATCAAACCTGTCTAATCTCGTTAGAATTTAATAGATTTCTATGAGATTCCCCTTCATTCTTCTAAAGTCCAATGAATCTTTCCTCATATGCCAGCCCTGCCATCCCAGGAATCAATCTGGTAAACCTTCGCTGCACCCTCTCTATAGGAAAAACCTCCTTTCGCACATAAGGAGACCAAAACTGCACACAATATTCTAGATGTAACCTTACCAATACCCTATATAATTGCAGCAAGACTTCCTTACTTCTGTACTTGAATCAACTTGCTCTTTAGGTCAACATACAGTTTGCCGTCTTTAATACCTGCTATTCTTGAGCATTTACTTTCAGCAATTGGTGCACAGGACACACAGGTCTTGTTGAACATTCTCCTCTCTCAATTTATAGCCATTCAAATAATAATCTGCCTTCTTATTTTTGCTTTTGAAATGGATTTGTCCACATTATGCTGTCTTCTGCAAATTTTGGGATATAACATTTAGTTCCCTTATCTCAATCATTGACACATATCGTGAATGGCTGAGACCTTATTGCTGATTCATGGGATACCCCACTGGTCACTACCTGCCATTCAGGAAGAGACCCAGTTATTCCCACTCTTTGTTTCCTGTCTGCCAACCAATTTTCTATCCATCTCAATACATTTCTCCCAATCTGATGTATTTTAATTTTACACATTAATCTCTTACTGGGAGTTTGTTGAAAGCCTTTTGAAAGTTTATATAAATTTATACAAGTGATTTGGATGTGAACATTAGTGGTATGGTTAGTAAGTTTCCAGGTGACACCAAAATTGGAGGTATAGTCGACAGTGAACAAGGTTACCTCAGAGTACAATGGAACTCAAATCAGATGGGCCAATGGGCTGAGGAGTGGCAGATAGAATTAATTCAGATAAATGTGAGGTGCTGCATTTTGGAAAGGCAAATCAGGGCAGGACTTCTACACTTAATGGTAAGATCCTGGGCAATGTTGCTGAACAAAGATACCTTGGAGTGCAGCTTCATAGTTCCTTGAAAGAGGAATCAACAGATAGATAGGATAGTGAAGAAGGTGTTTGGTATGCTTTCTTTATTGGTCAGTGTATTGAGTATAGGAGTTAGGAGGTCATGTTGCAACTGTACAGGACATTGCTTAGGCCACTTTTTGAATACTGCATGCAATTCTGGTCTCCCTGCTATAGGAGAGATGTTGTGAAAGGGTTCAGAAAACATTTGAAAGGATGCTGCCAGGATTGGAGGGTTTGTGCTATGGGGAGAGGCTAAACATGCTGGGGTTATTTTCCGTGGAGTGTTGGAGGGCTGACCTTATAGAGGTCTACAAAATCATGAGGGGCATGGATAAAGTGGATAGACAAGGCCTTTTCCCCAGTGTGGGAGAGTCCAAACCTAGAGGGCATCAGTTTAAGGTGAGAGGGGAAAGATTTAAAAGGGACCTAACGGGCAACTTTTTCATGTAGACAGTGGTGCCTGTAAGGAATGAGCTGCCAGAGGAAGTGGTGGAGGCTGGTACAATAACAATATTTCAAAGGCATCCGGGTGGGTATATGAATAGGAATGGTTTGGAAGGATATCGGCCAAATGCTAGCAAATGTGACTAGATTAATTTAGGATATCTCGTCAGCATGGACATGTTGGACTGAAAGGTCTGTTTCCATGCTGTGCAGCTCTATGACTCTGTGACTTTATGACTCTAAGTCCAAATAAAACACATCCTTTGGCTCCCCCAATCAACTCTACTATTTACACCCTCAGTGAATTCCACTAGATTTGTCAAGCATGTTTTCCCCTTTGCAAATCCATGCTGATTGTATCTGATTCTACCACTTATTTCTAAGTGCTCTAATATAAACTACTTGATAATAGTCTCCAGCATCTTCCTCACGACTGACACTGGTCTATACTTCCCTGTTTCCTCTCTAACTGCTTTTTTTAAATAGCGGGGTTACATTAGCTATCCTCTAATGTTCCAGAGTCTAAAGCATATTGGAAGACGACCGGCAATGCATCCACAATTTTTAGGACCACTCCTTAAGTATTCTGGGATGGAGATTATTAGGTCCTGGGGATTTATCAGCTTCAGTGCCATCAATTTCCCCAACATATTTTTGTACTAATACACATTTGTTTCAGTTCCTCCCTCATTGTGCTCCTTATCATCCTGTACACATTAGTCATGTCCTCCTTTGTGAAAACAGAAGCAAAGTTTGAATTTAGTTTGTCAGCTATTTTTTATTTCTTATTATAAGTTCCACCATTTCTGACTGTAAGGGACCAACATTAATTTTCCCTAATTTTTTTTCTTTACAAACCTCTTATGTTTCTGATATTTTATTTTCCCCTTCTTAATTAATCCCTTGGTCCTCCTTAACTGACTTCAAAACTTTCCCAAAACCTCAGGTCTATTGCTTTTTCTGGCCAATTTGTGAGCCTCTTTTTTTGCATCTAATACTAATTTTTGATTTCCTTGTAAGCTATGGTTTGGCCATTGTTCCTTTTGCACTTATTGCCAGACAAGAATAATTTTTTCTTTGTCATCTCCTCAGTCTCTCCTCACACATGTGCCATTGCCTCTCCACTGTCATTTGTTTCAGCAACTTTTCCCAGCCCATCATAGCCGTCAAGGTAAAGATGGTATCTTCTTATTTTTTGGTATCTTTGTTTGCAGATGGAATTTGGAAAAAAATAATTACAGCGCTTTAATCCAGAAAGTTACTGACAGTCATTCTAAGCCATGCTCATACTATGGCTATGTTCAGGCAAAGGTGAATTTGTGTGCAGAGGCAAGCACTGCAGGGGGTTTGGGGAGGGGACTGATGCAAGAGACAGATGTTGCGTCTTTCTCTATAGTAAAATACCTAAAGCCTGAAAACAGCTCATTTATTTTTTGTCACCAGCTGCTGTAAACTATGACCTTTAATCAGTAACTAAAATGCCACTTATCACAGCTTGAATAAATAATCCCTGTTCTTTTATTTGCCATACCAAATTAGTCCTTCTTGGAATCCCTTGCCTTTAACAAATTTTCAAAGATGTTTTGTGCCATCTACAAAGCTGACAACAATTTCATTGCTTTACGGTCTTTTCATGTATGTGTGTATGGTTTAATCAATTCATTCTGCCTTTACCATGTTTTTAAGTAATAATTCTCCTGCCTCTTCTGTAGCTTCATTAATCTTTGAGCTCTTCCCTTCCATTATCATTTGTCTGCTCATGTTCCTAAATGATCCCTTTACCACTTTAATTTTTAATCATCAATAATCCTGAGGTTGGGACCTTGTTTTAAATTTACTTCTGTAGCCCTTGTTTTCCATTTCTATTTGTGGGACGGTTTCTTTAATGGTGATACTTGATCTGAACTATAAGTATTTCTGCCTCAACCAGCCTGTAATTGAACCATTTTTTAAAAAAAGATTTCCGTACTTACTAAGGATTTTAACTTTATTTGCAGATCCTCCAAAGTCTGTTCCTATTCAGCTGAACCACAACTTGGGATGATACTTGGGATGATCAGATGACTGGCATCTAGTTTAATCTTTAACTATCTAAATGTGATTTGGGTTCCAGCTGTATGGAGTATCTAGCTCACACTTGCCTATACCAGAAATGTACTTTACAATTGACCGCTGATTCTATCTTGTTGACTCTTGCTATGACTCTCTTTATTGCATGGCTCTTGAAAGTTCAGTTCTATCAGCTGTTGTTTGTTGCATATGCAGCTTTTCTGCAGCTGTGTCTGAGGATTCTTTAGCCTACCCACTAGTTTTTGCCTAGCTGTAAGATAGAGCAATTGCCCACTGCTGGAACTTTTTGTCTGATGAATCCTCATCACAACTCAACATTGGTGTCAGAGACATTGTTAATAAGACAGTGCTTGGAGACCTTGATGTTGGGTTTTTGTTCTCCAAGGTCCAAAACTGTTCCCCTTCCAGGTCCACGTGACATCATCATACTGGGTGTGTGTAATGTACTTTTCAGTTTTAACCTTTCAGACACTGACACTCTGATACAATCGCTTCTACACCCTCAAAAAAACCTTTCCAATTAATCAGGCACAACTGTCCCTTAACAAATCCATATTGACTATTCTTAATTTCTGTCTTGCTAAATGATGATTAAAACTATTAGAAATTTTTCCAATAATTATTGCAATACTTAGGCTAAGCTGACTAGCCTATAATCTTTTGGTAGATTCTTTCTCCCCTTTTTAAACAACGTATTAATGTTAGCAGTCCTCCACTCATCTGGGACCTGCATGAATATAGAGTGGAACAGAAAATGATGACTAGACAATTATTAGTCCTACTTTTGTTCCTCTTAGCAGCTTGAAGTACATTTCTTCAGCCAAAGAGTGGTGAGCCTGCACTTTTTATATTTATCTCAACTCCTTGAAATTTTGAAATCTCACTGTCTGAGTCACGTTTCCCATTTTACCTTATCTTACCATGTGTGTTCTTTGAGATTGAAGACATCGAAACTTAAAGATCTCTTCCTATTTCACTGTGAATTCTTTCTGGTTCCCCAATGAATACCTTTTTTTTCTCTGAAACAGATTTACCTTTAATTAGCTGCTTCTAGTCCACTTTGCCAAATCAAATCCCAGTTGAATAAAATTGGTCTTTCCCCCACTTTTTCCTCTAGGATTATCTTTGTCCTTTTCCACAAAAAATGTTCTCCCACAGATACCCTTCCATATTTCCAGATTAATTTCCAATTCGGAAGACTACATCGACAAATGATAGATCATCGAAATGTAAATCACAGGAAAGAAAACAAGTAATTAGCCCATATTAATGAGGACATCAATCAACTAATCAATTGTATGAAGCACATCAATTTCATTAACCTCAACAATTAAGAGAGCCCTAATTTTTACATAAGTCATGATGCATTCAAGTCATGATGCATGATTGTGGCTGCTATTTTTCAAGTCCAAGAACATGATTACATTGACTGACTATTTCACTAAATTCCTTTTTGTGAAATTAATTAATTAAAGGTACTACTAGCTGTTCTCTCACTTAGAGCCATATTTAGTTTGCTTGGTGTCCCTCAAAAAAGTGTATCAGACAATAGTCCCCAGCACACTAGTGCACCGTTCCTGGACATGTGTAGGCAATGTGGTATTCAACATAAACAGAAATATCAGAGATATCTGCAAATGAATCATAAATTAAAAATTCAAAGTTGAATTCACATTGGAATTCACAGGCACATTTAAAAAGTTAACTCAAATCATGTTTTATTTTCTATAAAACTATCAAGGTGACTTCCGACTTATTTCAGTACCATAATGACCAATTTGAGGGAATAGGCCAGGTAAAATGGTTTTGGTTGCTCATTATGTTAATTTCAGGTGGGCATTACTAATAAAACAACATCCTTACAGACTCAATGCAGAGTCATTACCTTAAATGAAAGAATAGATTTAGTTAATGTTGGAAAATTACATTATTGAAATGTTCATAGTGGGTCTTAAAGGCTCTGTATTGATTATTGCAAAATCAGTATGGTATCAAAATCAGATTTATATTGTATTCCAAACTTGGAGAACCATATTGGATGAATTGGATATGAATTTGTCACAAAAACTAAACCTGTTAAAATGATATTGGCAAGTTTTCTTGTTTGATAAAGTCTAAAAAAAAGATATTGGCAAGTTTTCTTGTTTGATAAAGCCTAAAAAAAAAGTTTCTTTTTTGGATGGGCCTTATCAATGCAAAGTCATGTCAGTGAAATAAAAAAATCACCCCCAATGTTTTAACGACTAACCAATAAAATCATTGAAGGATCATGTAGCTTGTTGTCTATATTGACAATTTTGTTATTTTTCATTCAACTTGTGAAGGATATTTATACCATATCACTTTAACTACTCGATTGGCAATAAAGAGCCACTTTGCTTATATACTTGGTTAATAGTGAATTGATGCAAAATTGTGGGACAAGGCCATATAGCACGTAAAAACATGAAGGTATGAGCCATTTTGGATTTTCCCAGAACCAGGACAAAACATGAAACTTTGTGGCTTTAATAGATTCTATCCCAAATTTAATCTGAACTGTCAGTGCACCCTTAACAAATCTGTTGATAAAAGGCCTAAAATTATAAAGGCCACAAAAGCATCAAGGTGCCTTTGAAAACTTGAAAGCTGTGCTGACAACTTCACCAGATTTAGTCACACTGGATTATGAGAAGTCATTCAAGTTGGCCTTTGATCATGGGGATTATACAATCTGTCAATTATATTTCAGAGAAACTGACCGAACGTCAGGAGATATATTCTGCAGTGAAAAAGGAGACATTGATTCTTATGATGACTTTGCAACATTTTGAAATATGCATCTGCAGAAAAGTGGAAGGAACTGTTACTTATCTGGCTCACAACCCTTTGATTTTTCTTAGAAACATTTCGGAACAAGAATTTATGATTGTTTCAGTGGAGCTTACTTCTTCAACTGTATCACTTGAAAATCATTTATGTGCCTGGAAAAGAATATATTATCGAGGGCATTCTATTGAGAGCACATATGAAGGACACTTAATAATGTGATGCCCATGGTTTTAAGCAAAATGTGGCTACTGCATAACTTATTGAATATTTTATGTCAGCACGTTGTTACTGTTACCGTGACATAGTAGTGATTACACAGTTTTTGATGAGTAATGAAAGTACCTGCTAAGGATACATACTTATTCTTTTAGGGTGAGATGTGATGTAAGGTCTATGATTTATGTATATAATTTAGTATAGTTTTAGAGATTAGATTTGAGCTAGTGGTGAGTGAGTTTTGGTTTGTGTGTCTGAAAGGTTTCAATGATTAATTTGTACGTTTTTGTGTAGCCATGGTGATTGCATTTTAGAATTCTCTCTGGTGAGAGGAATACAAAGAAATGTTGCTGTGATTAATGATATTCCATTTGAATGGAAGTTTCTAAGTCTTTAAGCTTGTGTTATACATAAATAATTTGAGTTATTCCATTTTATCTTCATTTATTCTGCATAATAAACTGCGTTGTTTTAAAACCAAATTTGCAGTATTGTGTGTTTCAGTGAAAGACCATATCTTGAAATCAAAAAGAAAACAGAAATTATCTATTAAGCCAGATTTCAGTCTGGGATCTGTTTATCCAGTAATAATTTCAACTGGGATCGTAATGATATCCCTTGAGTTCTACGCAATCCTCCTCACAGTTTATAATGATTCAAATTTTTCTATCATTATCAAAAATTGAAATTGAACCCTATATACCAATATCTAAAACACTAATAGATGTCAGTAAAAGCAAAGATCACAATACAGACCCCCTGGGGAACTCCATTACCAACTTAGCTCCAACTTGAAAAATATCCATTGACCACTACCTTTCTGTTTCCCATTACTCAACCAATTTTGTATCCACTTTGAGTTGCTTCGCAGTTCTGAGGAAGCATCGCTTGACCCGAACTGTTAACTCTGATTTCTCTTCACAGATGCTGCCAGGTCAGCAATTTCTGTTTTTGTTTCTAATTTACAGCATCAAGAGTTCTTTCAGATTTTATTTTGTATCCAAGTTGTTACTGCACTTTTTAGTTCCATAAGGTATTATTTTTCTGTAAGTCTGTTGTTTGGCACTGTTTGCAATGCCTTTTGAATGTCCAACATTACCCTCATCAACCCTATTTGTTTCCTCTTCAGAAAAACTTCAATAAGTTAGTCAAACATGCTGACGTTTCTAAACATGCTGGCTTTTTCCCATGTGACTACTAATTCTAAGTTAAGTAATTCTTTCTAGAAGTTAGCCCACCAGTAAAGTTACATTTCCTGGAGTGATCAATTAGTTTATTTACATAAACTGGGAGACACTAGATGGGCTTTATTGTAGATGCTCCTTCTGCATTGTCTATTTGGGTCAGTGCTCCACACTCTGGAACCGTACTAGCCTTTGCTCGACTGAAAAGTCTCTGCTATTATTAACATATGAATTAAGAGTAGACATTGGCCATTTGGCCCTACAACCCTGCTCTGATATTCAATAAGAATATAAAATCAAAAAATATACGAAATGGAAATAGGAGTCAGTCGTTCAGCCCCTCAATCCTGCTCTACTGTTCAATAGGATTTGACACAAATCATGTCCACATTCTTGCCAATATGGCTGATCTGTTTGTGTCCTGAAAATCACGTTCCTGCCTCTCCCTTATAACCATTGTTGACCTTGTCTAATATACCTTTATTTGTTTCCACTTTAAAAATATTCAATCATTCTGCCTTGATTGCCTTCTGTAAGCTGAGATGACTGGAGAACTCATTTGCATTGCAGAGAGATGTTAACAGTACAGGTTCAATTTCTGCACTGGCTGAAGTTACCAGAAAGGTACTATCTTCTTAACCTCAAACCTTGCTTAAGATGTGGTGACCCTCAGGTTAAATCACCACCTGTCTGCTCTCTCTAATGAGAGAGCAGGACCATAGCGTTTACTTTATTTTCACTGACTTCTGATGCAGAGAATTCTAAAGTCACACAAACATTTAAGAGAAAATAATTCCTGTCAACTAAGCTCTAAAAGAGTGACCACTAATTTTAAAGCTGTGCCTCTTGCTCTGGTTGCACCTTCAAGAGGGAACATACAATCATCTCTACTTTGTTAAGGATGTTCACAAACTTGGAAAATTCAATCAAGTCATCCTTAAACCTCACATATTCAAAAACAGTATAGAAAATGAGCCCAGCCTGTCCAATCCTTCCGCATTAGACAAGCTGCTTATTCCAGATTTCAACTCCAGTGAGGTTTTTCTGAATTGCCTCCAACGAACTCATACGCTTCCTTAAAGAAAGACACCAAAAGTGCTCACAGTATTCAAGGTGTGGTCTCACTATTGCTCTTTATAACTAAATTATAACATTTATGTTCAATTCCTTTCATAATAAATGTTAGAAATGTAGCCCTTCCTGCCACATGCCTTGCAAAATGTGGTTGAAAGCTGGCTAAACCTTCTACATGTTTTGGATGTTCTAGTGATTGTGTCAACTGCCAAGTTTGTACCAGGATCTGTAAAGCCTTCATTGATCTGTGAGGATCACTTTGTAATTATGTTTATCACTTTGTAATTATGTAAATCTTTGACATTGTAAGTCTTTGCTTTGTTTAGTAAATCTTTCTGGAAAGCTCCCATGGGGATGTATGTGACCATTAACTCAACAGTTCAATTTGTTGATTCCCTATCTGAGAAATCACATTGTGAGTCCTTTACACTACATCTGCTCTCAAAGTGGTCTGTGGATACTATAAGCTTCTGACTAAAAGACATGAATTCAAGTTGGTGAATATTGAAGTTTAATCTGACTCTGAATTGATCTTTGAACATGGTCTTTTTCTATTAGGGATCTTTTAGCTCACTGGCTGTTAATCCTCATGTGTTAAGTCTGCAGAGACCATCATGCCAAATTGCTGAACAAATGTTTTTGGGTTGCTTTTCTGCATCAGACATACTGACCTAAAAGCCTTGGCAGACTCTCACTGGGTTCTCAGTGACATGAGTTATAGTGAGATTTGTGCCAGAATCAGACAAGGTGTCTGGTAAGACTCATCTCAATGTGCAGAACACCTTGTTCCATCTTTTATACTTTTGCCAAGCAAGTTTTTGTTAGGCAGTGGTGAGTTGCCAATTGAAGTGGATTATTATTTATTAAACTCTTTGTTAAAGACACTACTTGCCTTATTAATAATCAGCATTCTCTCTTACCAAATGTGTCAAACAAGCCAGGCATCAAGGCATCTCAACATGGACCAAAATGGGTACCTGGTGACTTCAACTCACTGCTGGCTGCAAACACTCTCCATGTTGCTCAATACCAAGCAACATCTCAGGGCAGAACGTTAGAGTACCAGCCACCCACACCCTTCATCCACATATTGGCATCTAACATTTGCCAACCTCTCACAGACACCATAGCACATCTCCAATCCACTTCGGAAGCACGGACCTGTACTGCAGCATGGACAGGCAGCATTCTGAGGGTTTGGACTAGGCTATATCTCAGAGCTTTACTGATAATTTATTGGGATAGTCAGAATGTAAGCAATTTAGAGAGGGACTAGATTTCTTGAAGAGCTTTTTCAGGAGAGCTTTTTATGTCAACACATAGAAGGCCCAGGAAAGGACAATGCTGAGTGGATCTAATTCTGGCGAATAAAGCTGGACAGATGTTTGAGGTGGAAATAGGAGAGCATTTTATTGAGAGCGACCACAACATCATGCAATTTAAGTTTGTCATGGAAAAGAAAAACGTAGTCTGTGAGAAAGAACTTTGGATGGGGAGGACAGGTAAGGTAAAGTAAGGTGGTATCTAGCCAAAGAAGACTGGAAGAACGACTTGTGAGGGAAAATCTACATCAGAACAGTGAGCGTTCGAAAAGGAACTGGGGAGAATGCAGGTCCAACATGTTGCTTTTGGGTGAAATGTAAAAGCAACAAATCCAGAGAATTCTGGATGTCAAGAAAATTCAGGGCTAGATAAAAAGGAAAAAAGAAGCTTTCAGCAGGGGCAAAGGAGCAAATCAACGGAGCTTTCATAGAATATAGAAAGTGCAAGGAAGATCTTAAGAAAGCAATTAGGACAGCAAAGAGGGAGCATGAGAAAACACTGGTGGTAAAATCAGGAGGAATACTAAGATATTCCATAAGTATATTAAGGGAAGAGGATAACCAGGGAATGAATAGGGAGCAAACTGTGTATCAAAGATATAGGTACAGAATTTGGAGAGGGGTCTATGAGGTTCTTGAGCAGATTGACGTGGGGGGTGAGGAGGTATTAGAGATTTTGGCTAAAAAGTGGACAAATCCCCAGGTCTGGATGACCCAGGTTTTATACCAGGTTGCTGTACAAGTAAGGGTGGAAATTACAAGGGTTCTGACCCAAGCTTTTTTCTTCTCTGGCCACAGGGGAAGTGCCAAAGGATTGGAGGATAGCTAATGTGGTTCTACTCTTCAAGAATGGTGGTAGACATAAACCAAGGAAATACAGACAAGTGACTCTCACATCGGTAGAAACTTTTAGAAATAATTCTGAAGATGAAAATTAATCTCCATTTGGAAAGACAATCTTTTAGTGGGATTATCAGCATGGTTTTTATCAGAGCAAGGTTATGTTTAACAAATTTGATAGAATTTATCAAGGAGGTGCATAGATGAGGGTAGTACAGTTGATATAGTTCATATGGATTTCAGCAAAGCCTTTAATGAAGTTACACATTGGAGACTGATGAAGAAAATAAAAGCAAATGGGTTCAGGGTAACTGCCCCAGCTATGCTTGTCTCTTTGTTGGCTATGTAGAGCAGTTGATCTTCCATAATTACACCGGCACCACTCCCCACCTCTTCCTCCGCTACATTGATTACTGCATTGGCGCCACCTCGTGCTCCCATGAGGAGGTTGAGCAATTCATCAACTTCACCAACAAATTCCACCCTGACCTTAAATTTACCTGGACCATCTCTGACACCTCCCTCCCCTTCCTGGACCTCTCCATCTCCATTAATGACGAACGACTTGACATTGACATTGTTTACAAACCCACCGACTCCCACAGCTACCTGGATTACACCTCTTCCCACCCTACCTCTTGCAAAAATGCTATCCCGTGTTCCCAATTCCTCCGCCTCCGCCGTATCTGCTCCCAGGAGGACCAGTTCCATCAAAGAACACACCAGATGGCCTCCTTCTTTAGAGACCGCAATTTCCCTTCCCACATGGTTAAAGATGCCCTCCAACGCATCTCGTCCACATCCCGCACCTCCACCCTCAGACCCCATCCCTCCAACCGTAACAAGGACAGAAAGCCCCTGGTGCTCACCTTCCACCCTACCAACCTCCGCATAAACCAAATCATTCGCCGACATTTCCACCACCTCCAAACAGACCCCACCACGAGGGATATATTTCCCTCCCCACCCCTTTCCGCTTTCCGCAAAGACCGTTCCCTCCGTGACTACCTGGTCAGGTCCACGCCCCCCTACGACCCACCCTCCCATCCTGGCACTTTCCCCTGCCACCGCAGGAACTGTAAAACCTGCGCCCACACCTCCTCCCTCACCTCCATCCAAGGCCCCAAAGGAGCTTTCCACATCCATCAAAGTTCTACCTGCACATCCACTAATATCATCTACTGTATCCGTTGCTCCCGATGCGGTCTCCTCTACATTGGAGAGACTGGGCACCTCCTAGCAGAGCGCTTTAGGGAACATCTCCGAGACACCCGCACCAATCAACCAAACCACCCTCCCACTCTGCCGAGGATATGGAGGTGCTGGGCCTCCTCCACCGCCGCTCCCTCACCACCAGACGCCTGGAGGAAGAACGCCTCATCTTCCGCCTCGGAACACTTCAACCCCAGGGCATCAATGTGGACTTCAACAGTTTCCTCATTTCCCCTTCCCCCACCTCACCCTAGTTCCAAACTTCCAGCTCAGCACTGTCCCCATGACTTGTCCGGACTTGTCCTACCTGCCTATCTCCTTTTCCACCTATCCACTCCTCCCTCTCCTCCCTGACCTATCACCTTCATCCCCTCCCCCACTCACCCATTGTACTCTATGTTACTTTCTCCCCACCCCCACCTTCCTCTAGCTTATCTCTCCACGCTTCAGGCTCACTGCCTTTATTCCTGATGAAGGGCTTTTGCCCGAAACATCGATTTCGCTGCTCCTTGGATGCTATCTGAACTGCTGTGCTCTTCCAGCACCACTGATCCAGAATCTGGTTTCCAGCATCTGCAGTCATTGTTTTTACCACCAAGATGGATCCAAAGTTGGTTCAGTAACAGGAAACAGAGGATGGTGGAAAAATGCTGTTTGTGTAACTGGAGGCTGTTTGTGTAACTGCAACTGGAGGAATCAATGCTGTGTCTCTTATTATTCATGATATAAATCAATGATATTGGTGAAAATCTTGGTGGAAGATGATAGGTAAGTTTGCAAATGACACAAAGATTGGCCAATAGTGAGAAAAAAGTTATCGGTTTTAGCTTACAGGAAGATATAGATGGGTTGTTCAGATGGACAAATCAGTGACAGGTGGAATTAACTGATGAGAATTCCAGAGTTGATGAATTTTGGAAGAAGGAACAAGAGAAGTGAATACTCAAAGAATAACAGGACACTAAGAAGCTCAGATGAACAAAGGGATCTTGGAGTGCTTAAGATTGCAGAAAAAGTTAGTAATGTAATAAAGAGCCATATGGGACTCATCTTTGTCATTGGGTTGGGGATGTTATTTTGGAGCAGTATGAAACTTTGGTGAGGCTGTGACTGGAGTGCAATATGCAGTTCTGGTCCCCACAATAGGAAGGATGTGACTGTAGTGGAGGGGGTGCAGAGGAGATTGACCAGGAAGTTACCTGGGATTGAGCATTTTAGCTCTGAAGACAGGCTGGATAAAGTCAGGTTGTTTTGTTTACAGCAGACAAGGCTGAGGGGTGACCTGATTGAGGTGTATAAGAGGCATCAAGAGGGTACAAAATAGCTATACTCCTTAATTGAAAGGCCAATAACAAGAGGGGCATAATCAAAAAGATAAAGGGCAAGAGGTTCAGAGGGGATTTGAGGAGAAAACATTTTCACCCTGAGGATGGTGGGAATCTGGAATACACTGTCTGGTAAGGTAGTAGGTACGGAAAAGCTCTCAACCTTTGAAGAGGACATGAATGAGCACTTGGAATGTCATAATATTCAAGGCTATGGGCCAAGTGCTGGAAGATGAGATTTGTGAAAATAGTCAGCACAGACTCAAAGGGCCGAAGGGCCTCTTTTGTGTTGTTTGATTCAATGATTTTATTCATGCCTCTATTTATTCGGCACTAACTTAGCTCAGTTTAATTCAGCATACGACTTTAAAGAGAAAAATATGCCAACTCTCACTAACCTGTTACTAACTGCACCTTATGTGCCACTGCTTGTTTCTTTTTTGTCTTTGGATTTATCAAATGTTTGTTGCAGCATGCACTCAGATCCATACTTTATCGTGGGCCTCATTTGCTACATTTATAGTTTCTAGTCTTTTAATTGCTAACTGGATATGTTTCAAGTTATAGGTAGATTAAGTTAGATGCAGTTATTAGATTAGATTAGTTTAGATTACTTACAGTGTGGAAACAGGCCCTTCGGCCCAACAAGTCAACACCGACCCACCGAAGCGCAACCCACCCAGACCCATTCCCCTACATTTACCCCTTCACCTAACATTACGGGCAATTTAGCATGGCCAATTCACCTAACCTCCACATTTTTGGACTGTGGGAGGAAACTGGAGCACCCGGAGGAAACCCAGGCAGACACAGGGAGAACGTGCAAACTCCACACAGTCAGTCGCCTGAGGCGGGAATTAAACCCAGGTCTCTGGTGCTGTGAGGCAGCAGTGCTAACCATTGTGCCACCGTGCCGCCCATGTTTGGATAATGAGCTGGACTCTCAGTCACACTGCAGTGAGGTCTGACCAACATTCATAAATAGTACTAGCACCTGGTCTGATGTCACCCCAATGCCATGATCAGTGCCTTACTGCCTACCCTGACTCTTCATTTCCAGATTAGAGTCATAGAGATGTACAGCATGGAAACAGACCCTTCGGTCCAACCTGTCCATATCCTTTTCCACAGTAAATACTGATGCAAAATATTCATTTAGTATCACCCCCTTTTCTGTGGCTCCACACAAAGGCTGCCTTGCTGATCTTTGAGGGCCCTATTCTCTTCCAACTTACTCTTTTGTCCTTAATATATTTGTAAAACCCCTTTGGATTCTCCTTAAGTCTATTTGCCAAAGCTATCTCATGTTCCCGTTTTGCCCTCCTGATTTCCCTCTTAAGTATACTCCTACTTCCTTTATCCTCTTCTAAGGATTCACTCGATCTATCCTGTCTGTACCTGACATATGCTTCCTTCTTTTTCTTAACCAAACCCTCAATTTCTTTAGTCATCCAACATTCCCTATACCTACCAGCCTTCCCTTTCACCCTGACAGGAATATACTTTCTCTGGATTCTTGTTATCTCATTTCTGAAGGCTTCCCATTTTCCAGCCGTCCCTTTACCTGTGAACATCTGCCTCCAATCAGCTTTCGAAAGTTCTTGCCTGGTCTATCCTTCTCCATCAGTATTTTAAAACAAATAGAATTATGGTCGCTGGCCCCAAAGTGCTCCCCCACTGACATCTCAGTCACCTGCCCTGCCTTATTTCCCAAGAGTAGGTCAAGTTTTGCACCTTCTCTACAAGGTACATCGCATACTGAATCAGAAAATTGTCATGTACACACTTAAGAAATTCCTCTCCATCTAAACCTTTAACACTATGGCAGTCCCAGTCTATGTTTGGAAAGTTAAAATCTCCTACCATAACTACCCTATTATTCTTACAGATAACTGAGATCTCCTTACAAGTTTGTTTCTCAATTTCCCTCTGACTATTGGGGGCGGTGGGGGGGGGTCTATAATACAATCTCAACAAGGTGATCATCCCTTTCTTATTTCTCAGTTCCACCCAATAACTTCCCTGGATGTATTTCCGGGAATATCCTCCCTCAGCACAGCTGTAATGCTATCCCTTATCAAAAATGCCACTCCCCCTCCTCTCTTGCCTCCCTTTCTATCCTTCCTGTAGCATTTGTATCCTGGAACATTAAGCTGCCAGTCCTGTCCATCCCTGAGCCATATTTCTGTAATTGCTATGATATCCCAGTCCCATGTTCCTAACCATGTCCTGAGTTCATCTGCCTTCCCAGTTAGGCCCCTTGCATTGAAATAAATGCAGTTTAATTTATTAGTCCTATCTTGTCCCTGCCTCCCCTGACTGTTTGACTCACTTCTGTTCTCAGCTGTACCCGTCTCAGATCGATCACTTTCCTCACTATCTCCCTGGGTCCCACCTCCCTCACCTTACTAGTTTAAATCCTCCCAAGCAGTTCTAGCAAATTTCCCTGCCAGTATATTAGCCCCCTTCAAATTTAGGTGCAATCGTCCTTCTTGTACAGGTCACTTCTACCCCAAAAGTGGGTAGATCCAATGATCCAAAAATGTGAATCCTTCTCCTATACATCAGCTCCTCAGCCATGCATTCATCTGCTCTATACTCCTATTCCTGCCCTCACTAGCTCATAGCACTGGGAGGAATCCAGATATTACTACCCTTGAGGACCTCCTTTTTAAATTTCTGCCTAACTCTCTATAATCTACCCTCAGAATCTCAACCTTTTCCCTTCCAATGTCGTTGGTTCCAATGTGGACAATGACCTCTGGCTGGCCCCTCCCCCCTGTGAGAACACTCTACACCCTCTCTGAGACATCCTTGATCCTGGCACCAGGGAAACAACACACCATTCTGCTTTTTCGCTGCTGGCCACAGTAATGTCTGTCTGTACCTCGGACTACATGTCACATGTCCAGCTTGGTACTTGTGATTATCCTTCTCTTCCCCAAATGGCAATGCTCTTCCCACTCTGCCACAGGGACCTGATGCACTTATATTAAATTTTGTCCATGAAGTGAGTATGTACAATTGTATCACATGAAGTTCAATAAGAGGAAATGTGAGATCTTTCACTTTGGATGCAAACAAAACAAATCAACATCTTTTCTTAGTGGTGAAGGGCTCACAGATATTATTAGAATTAAATAGTCAAGAGCATGTTATTCACATAGATAATGTTGGAAACCTGAAAACATCTCCACAAAAGGCTGGGGATTCTGGGTCCGAAACTGTAATGTTCAAAAATTGATTGTTTTTTTGTTAGCTAAGAGTGTGAACACCAAATGGAGTTGACATGTATGTTAACCATGATCTCACTGTAGGATGTATTGCCTCAAGTTTCTGAATGGCTTGCTCTTGCGCTAAGTTAAAATGATCTTCCCATATTCGTTCTTAGTTAACTGTTCGCAGGCTGCCCTATAGCAATATCTAACATCAGTGGTTCACATTGAAAATGTCAATCAATTTTCATGCTTTGAGAATAGAAAAGCTAGAGCAGTAGTGCTGATTAAAAAATGACATTGAGGAAAAATATATTGAGTATCGGTGTTTGTTGACTACAAGTACATGTTAAACTAATGTGCATTATGTATATAGTAATTTTACCAATATACTGAAGAAAACAGTAACTATTTGTTACACTACAATTAAAGATAATTCATAGTCAGGTTATAGGGTGAAATTAAAATCTTTTTCACAAACTTGCACATGTTTTACTTAACCTAATTTTTGGAAGGGAGAAAATGGAAACACAATTAGCTATTATTCCTTCTAAAGTCCACACCAATTAATTATGAGTGAATAAAACAAAAACATTGTATTTCCTTACAAAACACTTCATTATGTAAAACTTTCCATAAAGAAAATGCAATAGCCAGTTTGAAATTGCGAGTGACGATCTCTCTAAATAAACCCAGTGTACATATGCATTAAAGTGATTTGAAAGGTAAAAAGGCAATATTTCCAATTCATGTTACCTTGGGGTGGGCATGGTGTGGAGCAGGACACACTCCCTGACTTCTTGAAAGTAATTGTTCCTGAATAAACTTTTGCTTTGGCAGGTCATCAATAACGTAGGCAAGAAGAGCTAGTTATTTTTTGTTCAGGTGGATGACTGCCTCTCGGAGCTAATGCATATCTGATTGGAATTTCCAAACATTTTGACAGTTAATCGAAAGGAAAAAGGGCTGTACCTGAGAAAATAACTATGGACCCAACTAAAAAAATCGCAGAATTCTATGGCATTCAAGCAGAACCTCTTCGGCAGTTTTATTTAAAATGTATTAGAACTACTGCAGCTTGACACCGATGCATGGAAGGCAACACAATTGGAAGCAGCAATATAGAATGTTTGAGACAAGGTTGTTATTGAGAGAAGGCTCATTTCCAAAATCAGGAAAACGTGAACAGTATCAAAGAGCGGGCCTATCGTAGAATGGTTCATTCATGACCTTTGTGAAATTGAGCAATGGCCAAACTGGTTAAATCTATTGAGCGTCAAAATTAGATGAGGAATTTCTTACATCTATGCACAGCACATTGTTAGATAATGCACGCTTGCAACAGCTTTCACAGCCACAAGATTTAAAAGCAAGCACCACAAAGCAAATATGCAAAATAAAAGGGATAGTTAAAAAAAAAGAAAATGCCAGTGTACTTACCGCAGCAAAAAAAATCAATTTGTCTGAAGATATTCTTGATACCTCTCAGAGATAGGTGGGACTTGAAAACAGGCCACTAAACTCAAAGATTGGCAACTACCACTGCACTACAAGAGTCAGTTGCTGTGTCCAATTGTTCTGTTTTTGATCATTGGGTTCATTCTCCAAGCTCTTTATTGGTTAAGTCTGGCTGTGGATTCAAAGTAAAGTGAACAGACACCACAAAAGTCTTAGAAGCTGAGCTATGTACGTGAGTGAAAACCTTTTGTTCAATATCTTAAGAAGCTTGCAAATGAACCAGGGGTTATTCTTTGGAGGGTCGGTGTGGACTTGTTGGGCCAAAGGGCCTGTTTCATATTATAGGGAATCTAATCTAAAATAAACCATTTCGAAACAATGCCATCTCTTCATTACTCTGAGATAAATGTAACAACAGCTATAATAGTTATCTTCCTGACAGCTCCATGCTGAGGCTGAGTGGTTAGCACTGCCATACTCTTACCTCAGAATCAGAAAGTTGTGATTTCAAGTTTTACTCCAGCAAGTTGAGCATGACATCTACAGTACTGAGGAGATGGTGCAAGGTTGGAAATGCCATCTTTTGGATTGGACATTACACTAAGGCTTCGTCTGTCCTTTCAGCTTACAATCCCAAGGCACTATGTCAAGCAACAGAAGGGGAATATCTCCCCAAAGTCCTTTCCAATGTTTATGTTCAAATAACATAATTAAAAATACATTACCTGTTCTAAATTGCACTGCTTACCATACACATTACATTATAATTTTGATTAAATTTTAAAAGTACTTCATTCATAGTAGAGCATATGGTACATCTGAGAGTATGAAAGACACTACAAACTTTTCTTGCTGTCCTTTACACAATAATTTTAAGCTTTATACTTTCACAATGGCCACATTTTAAGACTACTGAGCAAATAATGTAAAATGAATAACTGAAAAATTGTGCAAACTGGCAGCTAACAGTCAACAGTTTGTGAAGGTGTTCCTTCTTTAGTGTTCATTAACAATATAAATTGTGAGTGGAGAGCTCAGGAACTTCTGATTTTTAGTTACCGCTGATAAGACTGTTTCCAATGAACAGAATTTCTCCCCTGAGGACTCTCAGTGTACAGAGAAAGATCCCCAGCTGGATGCTTTCATATGTCTACTTATCTGATCATGCTTCTGTGCAGTTCACAAAGGTCATCCATGCTTCTGAACAGTTCATGTTTTTTAACAGTGATATTTGCTAGTAATTTCAAAAGCTAACCAAGAAACCGTGATGCAAGTGAATTTATACATCCATTTCAGTTTATTTCTAATTTTAGTCATTCTGCAATGAACACAGAACCATTGTTCGACTTCAGTTGTTTAAGACTGGATACAAAGCAACTATTCTTTTGAGTGCAATGAAATCTCTGTTTTAGCTAAGACTTGACCTGCAGTTGCTCTCGGACAGTATAATTATTTCTGCATTTCTCTTGGATGGCTTTAAGCTTTCAATGTATTTCTTTCACATTTAGGTCATGCTTTAAAATGTTTTACTAGACTGCAACATTGTTTAAGAGATAATATGAAATACATTACATGTTTGATTCCCAGTTATGCTTGCATCTTAACAAAATGAAGGGTCTGTCATGAATGAACTTTCCTCTTCCACTTTTGCCATTGCATGTTTTATATTCTTTCTCGGCAACAATTTTCCCTTATAGTCAGTAGCCATCATGGCCTTGATGATTAATTTTTTTGATTGATTGTGCAATGTGTTAAAACAGGTATTTTTGATTATTATTATCTGACACTGAAGGAGTATGTCTCCAATTTCAACAGTTTCTTTTTTAGATTGCCTGCCATAACTCTGATGGAAGATCAGAAAAAACACCAGAGAAATGGCAATAAAAGGACATCCTCACAATTTCTCTGGAATTATTGCTGCATATCTGAGATTAAAGAAGATTGGAGAGCCTGTGCAGAAATTCCAGCAGATAACCTTGTGTGCATTATAAGACTCCTCGAACAAATCCTATTATTTAGAGATTCATCCATCACAGATATTGCGGTGGTCAGGTTTACGAATGCCACAGATAAAAGTTTGAATGTGTTTGGCAACAGGAAGGAAACCACAGCACCGATTTGGCAAACAAACTTGTTTGTTTGATTATTAGTAAGTGAGTGTGGAAGGTGAAGAAAATAAGATCTAGATAATAAACAACACAGGAATTATAAATGTATCTTGTCAGGGCAGCTGTGATTTTGCTGATGTGCAGCTGAGTAACAGATGCTGTCCCTTTTTAGGAAGACCTGATAAAACGCTAAACCATCAAACAATGAAGCCACTAGTTGGCCTATACCTGTAACAACCCTGGGGATGGACCCCTCACCTACTGAGACCTATCAGCCAGCAGCTCTTGTGCTCACCAGGGCTAAAGCTACTTCAAAACACCCATCAAGAATCGCAAGGTGCAGGAGTTACCTGAGCCATTGGTAAGAAATATGGTATGCAATGGGCAAAGCTTTGTGGCTGGGCATCTCAGAGAAAGGGTAATAGGAAGCAAGAGCTGGTGGTGGTTCACTGCAGGCCCTTTTCCTTCCCAATGTCCAGTTCCTTGAACAAAGGCCACAAGGTGACCAGTTGGCCGTACCAGTTGTGCTGCTGCCCAAGATGCATGGCTGTCATATAATTAATACCAGTGGATAAAGTTCTTAACTGATAATGAGATAGCTGCTTAGCTGCTTCATGGTGGATGGGTAAAACTTGGGCCTTCCTGCTCAGACATAACTCTGGTGGAATTGGGAAAGCAGAGGGGTTTCGGTATGGTGCCATTCCACCTAATTGAATGCCCTCAAAGCCTTCAAGCTCACCACCAGTGAGAGCAGACAATGACACATGCAAAACAAACCTAATGATTAGAGGATGCAGATAGGCACTGGGAGCACGATATAATAGCTATTATTGATGTATGACTTAGAGAAGAACAGGGACTGCTACTCATCATTCCTCACTTCAGTGTTTTCAATCAGGGCGAGTGGAGGATGAGAAAAGGAGCAGGTATTTTTAACAAGCCTGTTCAGTGATGTCATGATACACCTCTGGAACAGGTGAGACTTGAACCCAGGCCTCGAGATCCAAAGGTAGGAATGCTATAAAGGCCCCTTAACAGGGGCTTGTCATATTATTTGAATAAATAATTGCAGCAGTGAATAGGGATGATATGCTGGAAGGATCATCAAATAGATTGAACTGAGAATCAAAGAAAGGCAATCACACAGTTGTGCATATAGCAAAATCTCCACTGGTGATTAATCATTTTGACTAAGAATGAGCGGGTTGTTCATTACTTAATAACATAAATTAATTTATCGCGAAATGTTTAAAATCCAGTATTAACACAGGGCACTTTGATGAGGAAAAATGCTGATAAGGCTTCATATTGCTTCTGAATTATTTAAATTTTATATTTCTGACTTTCTATCCCAGCAACGTCACTCTACCTGTTCTTCCTGGTACATCAATCTTTAGTAAGTAATTGCCGCAACACAGAACAGATAAGTTGTGACAAGTCTTTCTTTTGGTAAATATTCTGTACGTTGAAAGCCATCCTTTTTTTCTGTGAAAAAAGCCAGCATTGTAACATTCAGAGCGCACAGAGTTCCAAGAGTATCTGGTGGCAACATTTAATTCTGTCCTACAATAGGTGCGGAGCTTATTTTGGGGGTTTGTTTAGTTTACTCAGGATAGATGGGGGGTCACTGAAAAGCAATTCCAGGGTCTAAGTTGAAACTGGAGGAAGAGATAGAGCTGGGGCCGACTCCATGCCAATGGTAGCTGTCCTGCAATGAAGAAATCGATCATATGAACCGCTCTGAGCTGCACGAACAAACTTACGCGAAGTTCTAGAAATTAGTAGGCAGCTTGGAATTGGACTCACAGCTCAGATAATAGACCTGGAAAGCTTTGAAAGTGGGAAGGCTTTGTGTTGGGGAATGTCTCAAGTGGCTCAGAGTAAGCCTGTGTGCCTTTAAAAAAACTTCAGCATGGCTGTGGCAGTGGCAGTTGAAAAGCCACAAGCAGTATTTGTTTCATACAATAGAGCAAGATGAGAGATCAGTGAAAACCCAGGGGCAGCTTACAACTTTGTGAAGCTAGTCATTGTCAAACTGCTGGAATATTGCTAGCGAATCAGAATTGGAGGCAGTTTTGGAGTCAAGGGGAGTGTAAATACAAGACAAACGGGTCATCAACTGGAACATAGTTCCTCTTGAGAGGGGTTTTCAAAAGCAGATCAACAAAATTGAAAAATCATAATCTCCCCTGGTGAAGTTAGATGACCTGTCTTCTCATTAATATCTATGGGAGCTGCTGAGACATTTATGGGAGCTGTGCTAAGTGCATTTGCTGTGGGGTGCTCAATCATTGCATTTGCCCATTAGCAGAGGGGAGTTGATGGCCTTGTTATATTATTGCTCGACTGTTAATCCAGAAACACGACTAATATTCTGGGGACCCAGGTTTGAATCCTGCCACAGAATTTGCATTCAAATAAAAATATCCAGAATTAAGAACCTACTTATGACCATGAAACCATTGATGACTGTCAGAAAAACCCATCCTCTCCCTGAAGGACATTACCTCACCTGGTCTGGCCTACATGTGACTCCAAACCCGCAGCAATGTGGTTGACTCTCAACTGCTCTCTGAAATGGCCTAGCAAGCCATTCAGTTGTATCAATCGCTGCAAAGTCTTAAGAAAGAGAAATGAAACCAGATTGACCCCCATCTGATACAACGGCAGGAACAGCCGTGTCAACCCTACAAAGTCAACCTTACTAGCACTCTTGGAACTGGCTTCCAGACACCATCATCACCGTTCCTGGATCTGTCCTGTCCCACTGGTAAGACATATCCGGCAGAAGTGGCTGCATGATGGTATACAGCCAGGAGGGAATTTCCCAGGGAGTCCTCAACATTGACTCTGGACTCCAGGAACTCTTGTGGCTTCAGGTGAAACATGGACAAGGAAATCTCCTGCTGATTATCATTAACCATCCTTGGCTGATGAATCAGCACTCTACCATGTTGAACAAGACTTGGAGGAAAAGCTGAGGGTGGCAAGGATGCAAAATTTTCTCTAGGTAGAGGATTTCAATGCCCACCACCAAAAGTGGCATGGCAACAACACTGATTGAGCTGGCCAGTTCCTGAAGGATGTAGCTGCTAGACTGGGACTGAGGCAGGTGGTAAGGGAACCAACAAGAGGGAAAAGCATTCTTGGCATCATCCTTACCAATCTGCCAGCTGCAGATGTGTCAGTCCATGACAGTATTGGAAAGAGTGGCCACCACACAGTCCTTGTGAAGACTATGTCCCACTGTCACATTGAGAATACCCTCCGTTCTGTTGTGTGGCACTATCACCATGCTAAATGGGACAGACTTCAAACAGACTGGGCATCCATGAGGCACTATGGGCCATCAGCAGCAGCATAATTGTATTCCAAGACAATCTGCAACCTCATGACTCAGCATATCCCACATTCAAACATTACCATCAAGCTTGGGGATCAATCTTGGTTCAATAGAGAGTAAGGAGGGCATGACAGGAGTAGCACCTGATATGACAGAACACAGGAGAATTTCAGTCTGTCTGCCTATTGATAATGCTTAGGGGATGGAGAAGAATTTTCTGTGTGACTGGCTGGCGAAAGCGTAGATCCTGGAATGTGTTCAACGTCGTTCTCATTTTGAGGTTAACAATTTTACTGAACTTTCACATAACCATATCAGGTTGGATCAAGGTTTAAATTAAATTTGGAATTTTGACAATGTGTGAAATATTGAGGCATACAATGTCGTCATAACCGATCCACATCAAGCCATGTGATGTTTAACCAATACTTCATTATGTTTTAGTAACAGCACTGCTCTGTGGATTGGCATGAATGGATTGTATGGTATATATGTGTGATTACCATGGTAATATGTGTAGTGTTCAGGGTTACATCTGACTATGTGATATGTTAATAAGGTTCAACATATATCATCACAGGAAGTGATGCAATGTTACATGACTTTGCTCTCTCTTACAGCCTAGCGACAAGATGAAGCTAAAGTGTGATTTTTTTTGAAGAGAATTAAAATTAATACTTCCATTACTGCAACAAATTCTACCCTTAGCAACATAATGAGCGCTAGTACAGTATAACATGATGAAAGGCGATCAGGACAGGTCCACTACCAAATACCTGGCTCATTCCTCATTGTGAAAATTAATCATTTGCTTCAGAATTACTAATTATTAGCCATTCTCAAAAAGAACTATATTTTGTTGATTTTACCTTTTGCTTTCAGGCTTTGAGAATTTATTATGATCAAGACCAGTGTCTCTTGCAGTCACACCCGACATGCAGTCTGCTTCAGTTGTCGCAGCAACAAAACTCAGCTGACTGACAGCTCCTTCTTGAGAAAAATGGTTGCTGCACACTAGATTATATAACAGCAGATGATTCCTAAGGGTTGGAAAATCACCTTGTTTAGCATGTGCATTGTGACAAGCACCAAGCATGTCAACCTAATTATTGACAATGAATGACTGTAAGGCTAGTGAGTTTCAAAGGATTTTTGTTAGCAGAAAATTACAAGACTGAATTGATTTGCAGAATTGCTGCAAGGGTCTGTTTATTCACTTAAGATGATGAGATTTGGTCGAATCTATTCCTCAGTTGTCCTGCTTTATAATTGCTGCCCACTAGTTTTTTGCTGCAGCAGTGCAATACTTTCTCATAATATAGATGGAAATTAACCTTTCAATGAACTAGAATATTTCTGCATTTAAATTCATACACTCACATGTAAAGATGCTTTGTTCCGTACATGGATAGATACACTACACTAGAGTAGATAATCATGTTTGATAAATATTAAGCATGTTTCATACAACACAGAAGGATGCCAGTCAGTCTATCATAGGTGTGCTGACGTTTTGAAAGAACTATCCAATTAATTTCACTCTCTCACTCTTTCCCAACAGCTCCTGAAAGCTTAGCTTTTTTTTTGTAGCTATATTTCAAATCCTGTTTTAAAAGTTACAATTGAAACTGCCTCCACTAAGGTTTTAGGCTATGCCTTGCAGTTCAGAAGAAGACACTGCATAGAAATATATCTTCTTAATCTCATGGGGAATCATTGAAGACCAAATTTATAATGAGTACAAAACAGATGCGCACAAGACTTATAAGCATATTATGGAAGTCATAGACATTAGTGTAATGCATTAGGAATCTGCAAGAAGTAGACCACTGCAATGTTGTTGTATTACCATAATGAATGGGTTTCCTCAGTAATTTTGCAATTGCTCACAGCAGTAGGTACACAATAAATGTCATAGTTTTAAATTGCATCTTTCAAAAATGCAAATATTACGAGAGATCAACACAAGAAAACTTTCTCACACAGTGCTCACTAATGCCCTTGTTGTTTTGCATAATAATGCTAGTACAATCAAATTCAGCCTCAAATCAATGGTAAAACACTTAGCAACCTCTGGAGCTGGAATTTTAACTTAGTGCAGAGTTCAAGTTTGGTTTGGGAAGCTTCGCATTTGACATTGCCAGCTTCTGAGCCGGTCACTACCATCTCTCAACAGGCCGCCAACCAAGTAAATTATTGTTAACTATGAAGCTTGTTAAGGCACTGTTCTGTGCCAAGTTTCTGTTAGCAAGGGTGGTTAGCCCATGGCTTAAACCACACCAAACTAACATAGTGGGTTCAGAACAGGGAAATGAAGCACGGGAGGAAGGGTGATGATGCTGATGGGTCATATGATAGTAGCACTCCTTCTATCCATATTATTACGACCACAAAGCCAGCCTCAGATCCACGGGTGCTACTTGAATTGGTGGGCCAGCTGATCACTGAGTACTTCCCTGATTTCCATTGGCCCTCCACATCATGAGATTGCCTTCTGTCCATGATTGTACATCTCTGGCCTTTAATTGGCAACAGCTTTGAAAATTCAGAGTACGTACCTAAATTACCCATGCAGCATTTAGCACTTGAAATTTCCTGCCATTTGCCTTTCTTGACCACTGATTGGAAATGCTGCCCCAAGTGTCGACATCACCATAGCAAAACTAGAAATCCAGAAGTTGTTGACTTTCAATCTGCCCTACTGTCATACTTTCCACGGACTGCAAATGGAATTCACTCAACTGCTAACAATCTGGCCCTTCATGCTATAGCCTTGGTGAAAAAATCTTTTGAAAGGTTACACCTCATTGGATTATTTTTGAATGAGGTGTAATTGATTTTATAATGAAATCCATAACTACCTTGAAAAATTCATTTTATATTTGTGGAATGGCAAATTGCTCTAATATGTTAAAAAGATCAATTTTCTATAGAATTTGTTTATGATATTTCAACTTCTACCTTACTCACATAATTATGTCCCAGTCATTTAGTTTGTTTTCTGTAAAATTTAATTAAATATATTGGAGAATCCTACACATTTCATTCATTCACAAGATGAAGGCAACACTGGCTAGGCCAGCATTTATTGTCCAACCTTAATTGCCTAGAGAGCAGTTAAAAGTCAACCACATTGCTGTGGGTCACATGTAGGCCAGAGCAGGTGAGGATGACAGTTTACTTCCCTAAGCGACATTAGTGAACCAGATGGTTTTTTCTAACAGTTGATAACAGATTCTTAATTCCAGTTTATTTTAAATTCCACCATCTCCTGTGGCAGGATTGAACCCAGGTCATAGAATTTCATAGGATCCCAACAGTGTGGAAACAGGCCCTTTGGCCCAACAAGTCCACACCGACCCTCCAAAGAGTAGCCCACCCAAACCCATTCCCCTATCCTATTTCTCTACATTTACTCCAGACTAATGCACCTAAGCTACACATCCCTGAATGCTTTGAGCAATTTAGCATGGCCAATTCACCTAACCTGCTTATCTTTGGATTGTAGAAGGAAACTGGAGCACCCTGAAGTCCAAAGGATGTTATTTGGGTCTCTCTAAATTAACAATCCAGTGATAATACCACTAAGCCATCACCTCCCCTTTGTTCTTAGCTTGTTGCCAATCAAAATTTTAATCAATCTGATTGGCTGTGATTGTGCTGCTGATATTACTGTTGCTGGATGCATGGAGATCTGCTTATCCGGGTGTCAGACTCAAACTAACTTTGGGGAAATATATACCTCGGGGAACTTTAGATCTTGTGGACAGCGTTCTTCCTGATTAATGGTGTGCTGTTACTTTGCTGCTGACTGCTAAATCCAGCCCATTATAAACTTTTGAACTTGACTTGCAAATTGTTCTGGATGCTATTAAGTATCTAGGCTGGCTCTCGTATAGTTGCTCTAACTTTTAAATATTCTTTTGGCATTATTGAATGCAATTCAGACTAAATGGCTAGTTTTTTTTATTCATATCTATCAAAAGCCTCATAAAAAGAAAATTACTGAATGCTAACTTGCAGTAGGTTTCTGGACAGTTGAATTTATTAGTTTGAGACAACTGTGTAGCCAATTCAAACAACTGTAAAAACAAATTGGACAAGACTTAGGATTGTTTAACTGAAAATCACCTTACTGTCAACTTCCAGAAAGTTAAATATAATGGATCATAGAATCCCTATAGTATGGAAGCAGATTTGACACATCAAATCCACACCAACCCTCTGCAGACCATCCCACCCAGACCCACCATCCTCACCTGTCCCTTCATTTCCTAAGACTAACCCACCTAGTATGCACATCCATGGACAATTTCCCATGTAGCCTGCTTATTATTGGGCGGAAAACAGAACACCTGGATGAAACCCACACAGACACAGGAAGAATGTGCAAACCCCGCATAGACAGTCACCCAGAGCTGGAATCAAACCCTGGTTGCTGGCACTGTGAGGCAGTAGTGCTAACCATTGTGCCACCCATGGTGAATTCTGTTCTCAGTATGTAAGTTTAAAAAATGAAACTATATTGATGGTTGTCAAAAACACATCAGTTATCCAATAATTATACAAAAATTATAGCATGGACTACAAAATACCTGCAAATAAGCAAAATTTGTTTTCCTTATGATCAGTATAATGCAAAAGGCATTATGAGCTAATTTCCCAGGTCATTTGTGCAGATGGACCTTTGTCCACATATCTTTGCATGGATATTGGATCATAATATGATTTGGCTCAGCTTTGAAGACCCCACTGTTGTCTTCTCATTGGTATTCGTGTTCTTGGCTGACATATGAATGTCCTTGAGTGAGTGCTGTCAGACATTGTGCACATTCCGTACCACAAGCAATAGTCCTGTGTAGTTATAAACTGTAAGATGCGAAATATAAAGAAAGAAAGCCAAAGAAAACCTGAAAAAAAGAAAACAAAAAGATTTCCAATAAGATCAGGAAGAATGTAGCACCTCTAATGTATGAGTCAGAGTATAGTCAATTCAGATATCATTGGTCAAATGCTGTTTGGATTACATCTCTATTGTTCCATTGAAGCACAGAGGCCACAGCATCTCCAAATCAGCATACAGATTAGATGCATAAGCGAAATCAATATTGTTAAACTGCCTCAATGGGAAAACTGGACTGAGTTGTGCTGTAGCCAGAAATTAATTGCTCCCTCCCTCATGGACAAACCTCTGAAAAGACAATTCTGATAACATTGCCGCTTTTATGGACAGGAGGCCCACTAAAGAAAGGAATGAAGGCTCATCTCTCTTTCCCTGTTTATTGCATAAAAAAAGCAAGGACGTAATTTTAACTTGGTTATGCTCTAAAACATAAGGATCAAAATCTTATGTTTTATTGGCCAAGTTCAAGTTGCATTGAGCTTGTTGGAGGAACTTAACATGCACTGGACCCAGAACAAATTGCCACTCAACAGACAGCCCAGAATTTATTAGTAGCCCTTGAGTCCAAGCCATGTTTAAAAGCTCGTCACGCATCCAGACTAGCACGCTCAGTCTGATGCTACCTTGTATGGTTACTGTTATTTGCCCAGGGTATGGCAGACAGGGGTGAACCAGTGTCCTACTCAGTGGGCAGGAACCTGGACATGCTGCTAGATGGGGTCATGAATGGGCAGAGGTTCCTCGACCAGCAGTGGATGCCACCACAATAGACCACACCAACCTGGTTCAAACCTTAAAACACTCTCAGCTGTCTGGAGGAATGCACATCACTGCAGGAAGAAAGTCAATGTCCTTCTCCACTCCAACAGTCTCTGCTAGCTCACACTTACTCTACCTCTGTGAACTGTGCTCACCTCTCACCAATACCACTCTCATTGCCTGAAACATTTTCCTTCTGTCACATGTCATCTTACCCCAATTCCAACATCACTGGCTCTGAATGCAGTCTGCGCTGCCTACTCACTCATTCAGGACACCTCCACAACTGCAGCAAAAGTAACAGCTCTACCCATACACTTTATCTCCCTTAATACCTCCTGTCTCTCCCTCATTCCAAGAGGAAAACAATACACAATAGGGTAGAAAGAATGAAAGTCTGCAAAGAGGGACGCTGCCTGAACATTGGCTCCTCACACCTTTTACGGAGAGCATCCTGACAGACTGTCCAGCCCTGGACTGGTGTTGCAGGTGGCCCTTGAGCGAAGGCTATCCCTTTGAGCTGACTGAGGCCTGTTGATAACCACGACAAGCTTCCTGGCTTTCTGTCTGCTCTGAATAACATTGCAAAGCAGGAATAATATGAGGCAGGTAAAGTGGGCTCAAGCTCCTTTTCCACCTATCCACTCCACCCTCTCCTCCCTGACCTATCACCTTCATCTCCTCCCCCACTCACCTGTTGTACTCTATGCTACTTTCTCCCCACCCCCACCCTCCTCAAGCTTATCTCTCCACGCTTCAGGCTCTCTGCCTTTATTCCTGATGAAGGGCTTTTGCCCGAAATGTCGATTTTGCTGCTCGTCGGATGCTGCCTGAATTGCTGTGCTCTTCCAGCACCACTGATCCAGAATTCAGAGAAGTAGCCTAGTCTCGTCCTAGAGCTGTGTGTGTGTGTCCCTGAGTGCAGCATCATAATGACAGCTACTGGTGCAGCCTGAGGTGTAGCATTGAGGTGCAAAAGCATCCTATAAAAGGGTCAGAAATGTGCAATGTGGGCTCAGAGGCTGGCACATAACTAATGTTAATCTCCATGGATATGGGGTGTATGTGGGTGTACCCTGGGATGCCGTTGTCCAGTTTCCAACATAGGAGTCATTCATATCCAGCTGTGAGCTGAATTTACTAGGTCCCAAGTCTGATTTCCAAGCTGAGTTTTCTCAATGTTTAGCTTGTTTTGGCAGATTTAGTAAGATAGAAAGCCAAATATTAATGAGGTGCACTTTTGATTTGACAGAAGTTTACAAAATCATGAGAGGCCTGGAGAGAGTAGATTAGGAGAAGCTGTTCCTGTTCTTTAAAAAAACTGTACACAAAGGCACGGATTTAAAGTGAGGTGCACAAGAGGCAAGGATGAAAGGAGAAAAAAATCTTTTCTCACACGTGTAATTAGGGTATACAAAGCACTGCCTGGAAATGTGGTATAGGCAGATTTAATTGAGGTATTCAAGAGGGCATTGGATGGTTATTTTGAAATATTGTGATATGGGCACTAAGTCATGGAACCAGTGCATGCAGGAAGAGTCCAAATGGCCTTCTTCTGCACCATAATAGTTCTGTAATTCTGTAAATTGGGCCATCAACAAGCTATTTAACAACCAACAATCCCCCTTAATTGGCAATTCATCACTGCTTATCAAGAAACCTGCCACACTGCTTGTGAAATGCATAAAAGGTGGAGCAAGATGCTCCTGATGTCAAGGTAGGCTTTGACAGAGGTTTTGGCTGATTCTGCTGCGAATCCTACCAGAGCGCATGTCGCTCAGACCCCTGTGTAAGATTCCACTCAGAATGTTGGTGTCTAGAGAAATGAAAGTCAAGGCAAAGTCTCACAGTTGTCTGAGCTGATATTATACATTTCACACTATTGCTGAAAGTCAAGCTTATCACAAAGACCTTCATGAATCTTTGGTGCTTCAGTCATTTTTAGATTTTAGTTGTGAATCTCCCAAAATGCCACTCTTTAGAAGACAAGACAAATGACCAGAAACTTCTGCCACTGGAATTTCACCAAATTGCTGCAGGAGGTCTATTTATCTGCAAATCTGACTTCTGGCATGCTTCTTGCAAAATTACATTGGTGCACCGAGAGCAGCTCCAAGGAAATTTCTGGCAAAGGTAGAGTTCAGATAATGATGGGGTCAGTGGCCAGGGTTAGCTGAAGTATGGCGAGGGTGTAATTAACTTTCCATTTAAAAATTTTATTCTATTTTTCTTTTTATACTCCATTACATTCACATTTATAATGGAAAATGACAAGGTAAGCTTATCACTCTAATCACACACACCCCAGCAGTGATGACACTGCAACTTCAACACTAATATGCTGTGCAATGATCGAATCACAAGTTTGCATAGCCAATGTTCATTGTAAGTATGGATGTACAAACTTCAAATATAGATAGGAAAATGTTTAATGTATTTTTAATCAATGTCCTCTAACACTGGACCTGAAGATAAAGAAAGTCTGAGGGTAAAGCAGGAGAAGAAGAGCTAATGAGATAGTGGAGATGTTAGTGGTGATCTTATAGGAATCACTGGAGTCAGGGAGGATCCCAGAGGACTGGAAAATTGCTAAAGTAACTCCTCCGTTTAAGAAGACAAAAGACAGGAAATTACAGGCTGATTTGCCTGACCTCAGTTGTTTGTAAGATGTTGGAGTCCATTGTGAAGGATGAGATTTCTGAATACTTGGAAGTGCATAGTAAAATAGGGTGAAGTCAGCATGGTTTCATCAAGGGGAGGTCACCTGACAAATCTGCTAGAATTCTTTGATGAGGTAACGAGCAGGTTAGACCAAGAAGAGACAATGGATGTTATCTACCTGGACCTCCAGAAGGCCTTTGACAAGGTGCCGCACAGGAGGCTGCTGAGCAAGATAAGGGACTATGGTGTTACAGGAAAGGTACTAACATGGATAGAAGATTGGCTGTCTGGCAGAAAGCAGAGAATGGAGATAAAAGGGTCCTTGGGGCAGCTGGTGACTAGTGGTTCCACTAGGGTCACTGATGGGACCACAAATTTTTCACTTTATACATTAATGATCAAGATGGAGGAACTGAGGGCATTCTGACTAAATGTGCAGACAATATAAAGATAGGTAGAGGGACAGGTAGCATTGAGGAGGTGGGAGGCTGTAGAAGGATTTAGATAGGTTAGGAGTGTGGGCAAAGAAGTAGCAGATGGAATACAATGTGGCAAAGTGTGAGGCCATGCAGTTTGGTCGGAAGAACAGAGGCATGGACTAATTTCCAAATGGGGAGAAAATTCAGAATTCTGTAATGCAAAGGGACTAAGGAGCCCTAGTCCAGGATTCTCTTAAAGTAAACTTGTAGGTCATGTCAGTAATTAGGAAAGCAAATAAAATGTTGGCATTTATTTCAAAAGGACTAGAATATCAAAGCAGGGCTGTACTTCAGAGGCAATATAAAGCTCTGGTCAGATCACATTTACGGTATTATGAGCAATTTTGGGCTCCAATTCTCAGGACAGGTGTACTGGCCCTGGAGCGAATCCAGAGGTGGTTCACAACAATGATCCTAGGAATGAAAGGCTTCCTATATGGAGAACGTTTGAAGACTCTGGGTCTACACTTGCTGGAGTTAGAAGGATGAGGGGGGATCTGCTTGAAACTTATAGAATACTGAATGCCTGGACAGAGGAGACATTGGGAAGATGCTTCCATTGCCAGGAGAGGTTAGGACTCGAGGGCACAGCTTTAACGTAAAGGGAAGGCCCTTTAGAACAGCGATGAGGAGAAGGTTCTTCAGCCAGAGAGTGGTGAATCTATGGAGCTCATTGTCACACAGGGGTGTGGAGGTCAGGTTATTGAGTACATTTAAGAGAGAAATTGATAGGTTCTTGATTGTCAAGAGGATCAAGGATTATGACGAGAATGCAGGAGAATGGGGTTGAGAAACTTATCAGCCATGATTGAATGGCGGAGTAGACTTGATGGGCCAAATGGCCTAATTTCTGCTCCTTTGTCTTATGGTCTTACTGTCTGAGAAAGTAGGGAAACAGAGTGGATAGATCGATGCGAGAGGGAAGCCAAAGATGGACATTAACCAGGAGATAGACAAAAAAGTGAAATAAAAATGAAAAGACTTGAAGGGGAGGGAAAGGGAACTGTAATAAGATGTCTTGCCTCCAAACTGGCATATTTTATGAGCTGAGGCATCCTGGCAGGAAGCAAGTTGTTGCTGCTTAAGGGCAACTAAAACTCCCTTCTTTCTGACGGGTTGCAGTGATATTTTGCTGACTCAGAACATGCTAAAAGGTTTCCAATTTAACTATTAATAGAGAAGATGATTAGTCCGGGAAATGTCACATATGCTTCTGCCAGGGAGAAATGAGAAAATGAGGATGTGATTCCCCCTGATAAAAGCCTGATACACTGCTTAGACTTACAGTAAATGCAGTTGACAAGAATGGAATGTTGAAGATAGAATTACAGTGAAATTATGATAGGTTAAATTGCATGGTCCCACCTATAATATTTTGTTAAGTGGAGCTTCAAGAGAACTAAGACAGCCCCGAAACAATTTGGTTTATCTTCAAACATGTTTTATGTAAAATATAAATGGAAACACAATTATGCAGTAAATAAGCAAAAAAAAAACTCTTTGGATTAAAACTTATAGGGGCCTGAGAGATGTAGGCAAAAGTGGGATTTGTGGCAGAATCACACAAGAAGTTCAGCAAAGTCTATCTGGACATCAGGACTAACTTACTGTGGTTTTTATGTATTTACAGAGCAGTGAGGGAAGTTTCTCACTGGGCACTGGGGACTGTTGCTTGTTAAATGTCTTGTTGATGGCACAAAGCACTTCATTAATATTCAGCTCCTATCCCATCAAATGTGCCAAACAATCTAGACGCTGAGAACTCTCAATATGGAACTCTCATCAGATACCTGGCAAATTCAGCTCACCAATTGCTCCAAAAGGCATTGAAGCTGAATGTCAGGTACTAACCTCTCAGGGCATGCTCCATGGGCACTGGCAACACACTTGCCACATCCACAGACATTGGCATCAATCATGTGTCACCTTTAGAACATAGAACATAGAACATAGAACAGTACAGCACAGAACAGGCCCTTCAGCCCACGATGTTGTGCCAACCATTGATCCTCATGTATGCACCCTCAAATTTCTGTGACCATATGCATGTCCAGCAGTCTCTTAAATATCCCCAATGACCTTGCTTCCACAACTGCTGCTGGCAACACATTCCATGCTCTCACAACTCTCTGTGTAAAGAACCCGCCTCTGACATCCCCTCTCTACATTCCTCCAAACAGCTTAAAACTATGACCCCTCATGTTAGCCATTTCTGCCCTGGGAAATAGTCTCTGGCTATCGACTCTATCTATGCCTCTCATTATCTTGTATACCTCAATTAAGTCCCTTCTCCTCCTCCTTTTCTCCAATGAAAAAAGTCCGAGCTCAGTCAACCTCTCTTCATAAGATAAGCCCTCCAGTCGAGGCAGCATCCTGGTAAACCTCCTCTGAACCCTCTCCAAAGCATCCACATCTTTCCTATAATAGGGCAACCAGAACTGGACGCAGTATTCCAAGTGCGGTCTAACCAAAGTTTTATAGAGCTGCAACAAGAACTCACGACTCTTAAACTCAATCCCCCTGTTAATGAAAGCCAAAACACCAAATGCTTTCTTAACAACCTTGTCCACTTGGGTGGCCATTTTAAAGGATCTATCTTTAAAAAGCCCTTGTGACACATCTCTGATCCAATTGTAGGATGCTGATGCACATCAAAGCTGCACCTCAGGCTCCACTGGCAGCTATCATTTTAACGCTGCACACACATATAGCTCATGGACTGCTCCTGGCTGCTTCTCTGGCCTGTTTTCTCACTGTCGTAGTGCTCACTCACTCTAAGCCTACCTGAAACTTCAACATAGTCAATCAGCCGCTTGTGCAGCTCGGAGTCAAGAGACTTCAGGATTGAGGTCCCAAAAGTTGGCAACCACACTCTCCACCCATCTTGAGTTCTGCTATGCTTTTGTGAGCTGTTTTCCTCCTGGAATAAGAGAGAGGAAGGTATTAAGTGAAACTAAAGTGGCACGGTTGTTATTTTTGGTGCAGGTGGGAAGGTATTCTGAATGAATGAATTGGCAGCGTAGAGGGCATGCCTGACTAGTGCTGTTAGGGATTGTGATGGGTGACAGTAAATGAGAGAAGATAATGCAGGCAATAATGAGAGCTGTAGAGCACAAGCCTTGATATGCGATGTGTGAAGTTGCAGAGATAGAGTGTGAGTGTGGTATCCGAGATAAGATGATAACTCTTACTCTGGCAGAGTGGAGAATGTCAATGACTTCTTCTTACATTATTGTGCATTCCTCCAGATGGCTGAGACTACACTGATGTGGGTGACAATCAGACCAGACTGGCATCTTTTGGCATCCTGCCCACCATTGCTGCTCCTAGGGGAAGAGGATACCCACCTCTACACCAGTCATTCCAACACGGTATCCAGGTTTTTGCCGGAAAATGGGGCATCAAATTTAATTTGTCTGCCATGTCTGAGGCAAATGTCAAAAACCATGCAGGACAGCATCGGACTGACAGTGTGTTCACATGCATAACCGCCTTTTAAAGACACTCGTGAATTCCAGCATATCCACTGAGTGGTGTGTTGCTCCAGAAATGAAGCATGGCGAGTAGAGCTTGAACCAGGTAACAGATATCATAACGGCGGAATTGCTGTTTGTTGAGATGGGTTTAGTAAGTTATGATGAGAAATCTTGCTAGACCTCTTGGTGGCCAAAGAAGTAATATTTTCGTTGCTATGCTTTCCACCATTACATGTTTCAGATGTAAACATTAAAGAGTGTTCTGGTAGAAGATAATAAAACAGTCCAGTTACATCACAGTAAAAATGTCTCTTGTTGCAATCACATTCAGGAAGTGGGCAAGACAATCCATCTCTGCAGATTTGTCCATGATGTCATACTCAAGCATGTCCTAACTCCACTTCAATTTGTTGACATTGTCAGATAATAATACTGCATGAGTTCTGCTAATCTGGAGTTGTCAGTCCAAAACTTTGGTTATTCATGGCATCCTTCTAATGGACTTCCGATTCTGCTGGCAGAATGGCTGAGAACATTATCAAAGCCAGAGTTTCAGATTAACCCAGTTTGGCTCATCTCACATTCACTGCATTGGACTATAAAGACATCCTTGTATTATTGCTCTGTATTAAGTGAAAAAAGAAATTAAAATACATGCATTATTTTGATTAACAGCAAATCAGCATGTTCATGAAATTATGCTATTAAGTTACTGTTGGAGAAAAATGAATGTTATTGCTGCTATAAATATATTGGAAAAACCAAACTTGGATAACTATGTTCAAGATTTGCTTGCTGGCTGGCATCACAATGCATGTTTTTCAGAGCCATAATCTTTGATCTTTTGATAAAATAACACGTTAACCTTTTTTCATTACTTTCCAAAAATAAATAAGCCCTGTGAATTTCAGAGTTATGTTTCTCATTAAATTTATATCGTCAGAGGAGACACTTACTTTGCATTCTAGCTGGTAAGCCCTGTGTATCAATGAACTGATTTATTTACTGTGATTTGTTGATGATGTTCAAAAGAAAACATCTGTGACTGAAACAATTACAGCCTTCATCTGCTTCTTGTCTTTTGTAATTTTAATGTTTCAGACTATCTCTGACAGTGAACCATGAATGGAATAGCTATTCCCCATTATTTCTGCACCAAGATTACAGTGGGCTGCAGCTCCAGTTATTTTGCATCCTTGTATCCTTTCCAGCAAACGAAATGCAGAATAGCACACACATAAACGAAAAAATACTCAGAGGTACACGTATTTGTTGGCAAAGGATAGCTGTGTCAAGTGTGCATTACTGTCAGGGCATTGAGTGCTGTACTATTTGTACAATAATAATTATAATAGGCTTCACCTGTGCTGCTACAAATTATTTACTTACTGAGGTAAGGATGATACTAATTTTATTTAAGAAATATCTTGCTGTGATTTCATCTGGTCATGAGGCTGCAATAGGTAAAGATCATGTGACATTGCATCACATCCTGTGATGAAATATACTGTGTCTAATTAGCATATTCAGTTATAGTTATTTCCTTATCCAACAAAGTTGACTGTAAAGAAACATTTTCTGGCAGAAATAAAGCTTATGTAATGAACTACCAGGCTGTTAGCTAATTCCGAACTGAGGCCATTAATATCCCAACCCATGCATCAGTCTCTAATGGGAATCTTTTACATGTTGAGAACTATCGTACTGAAATGGAAATGTTTATAGATCTGCAATTTATTGAAGAAAAGAGCCAAGGTCATTGCCCTGAGCCCTCCTAGTAATTGTAATGGATTTTCAATGGGACTCAACTCTATCTAGTATAAAACTCTTTAGCTTCTGCCTCAGCCACAAATAAGAGGTAGGTTAGTAAGTTTGCAGATGACACCAAAATAGGAGGTGTGGTGGACAGCGAAGAAGGTTACCTCAGATTACAACAGGATCTTGACCAGATGGGCCAATGGGCTGAGAAGTGGCAGATGGAGTTTAATTCAAATAAATGTGAGGTGCTGCATTTTAGGAAAGCAAATCTTAGCAGGACTTATACACTTAATGGTAAGGTCCTAGGGAGTGTTGATAAACAAAGAGACCTTGGAGTGCAGGTTCATAGCTCCTTGAAAGTGGAGTTGCAGGTAGATAGGATAGTGAAGAAGGCGTTGGTATGCTTTCCTTTATTGGTCAGAGTATTGAGTACAGGAGTTGGGAGGTCATGTTGTGGCTGTACAGGACATTTGTTAGGCCACTGTTGGAATATTGCATCCAATTCTAGTCTCCTTCCTATCGGAAAGATTCTGTGAAACTTGAAAGGGTTCAGAAAAGATTTACAAGGACGCTGCCAGGATTGGAGTATTTGAGCTATAGGGAGAGGCTGAACAGGCTGGGGCTGTTTTCCCTGGAGCATCGGAGGCTGAGGGGTGACCTTCTAGAGGTTTATAAAATCATGAGGGGCATGGATAGATTAAATAGAAAAAGTCTTTTCCCTGGGGTTGGGGAGTCCAGAACTAGAGGGCATAGGTTTAGGGTGAGAGGGGAAAGATATAAAAGAGACCTGAGGGGCACCTTTTTCATGCAGAGGGTGGTACGTGTATGGAATGAGCTGCCAGAGGATGTGGTGGAGGCTGGTACAATTGCAACATTTGAAAGGCATTTGGATGGGTAAATGAATAGGAAGGGTTTGGAGGGATATGGGCCAGGTGTTGGCGGGTGAGATTAGATTGGGTTGGGATATCTGGTAGGCGTGGTCAGGTTGGAAAAGCCTTTGTCTATTTGTGCATTTTCTTTTGGGCTATGAAAGTGGAGCAATATAACATTGCATTGAATATTTAATTTCCAACGAGATCTGCTTTGCAAAACAAAAGTAGCATTGATCTGGCATATATTCTTGCAGTTGTTGTAAACATTTTTGAGTAGCAGAAAAGAATAAATAGTTTCCAACTACTGTGATGAACTATGATAGAAGATTTGGAAATTTCTTTCCATCACCATCTTCAGAACCGACTTAATTTGAATTGTTCCTTTCAAGACTTCAGACTGAGTCATTCATTTGTTGTCTCAGAGAGGGTGCAGAATGTTCTCACGGGGGAGAGGGGCCAGCGAGAGGTCATTGTCCACATTGGAACCAATGACATAGGAGGGAAAAGGCTGAGATTCTGAAGGGAGATTACAGAGAGTTAGGCAGAAATTTAAAAAGGAGGTCCTTGAGAGTAGTAATATCTGGATTACTCCCAGTGCTACGAGCTAGTGAAGGCAGGAATAGGAGGATAGAGCAGATGAATGCATGGCTGAGGAGCTGGTGTATGGGAGAAGTATTCTCATTTTTGGATAATTGGAATCTCTTTTGGGGTAGAAGTGACCTGTACAAGAAGGACGGATTAC
>NC_057712.1:75889202-75929064 GCF_004010195.1 Chiloscyllium plagiosum
TTGGACCCAGGGAGATAGTGAGGAAAGAGATCAATCTGAAACTGGTACAGTTGAGAACAGAAGTGAGTCAAACAGTCAGGGCAGGCAGGGACAAAGTAGGACTAATAAATTAAACTGCATTTATTTCAATGCAAGGGGCCAAAGAGGGAAGACAGATGAACTCAGGGCATGATTAGGAGCATGGGACTGGGATATCATAGAAACATGGCTCAGGGATGGGCAGGACTGGCAGCTTAATGTTCCAGGATACAAATGCTACAGGAAGGATAGAAAGGGAGGCAAGAGAGGAGACGGAGGTGCATTTTTGTAAAGGGATAGCATTACAGCTGTGCTGAGGGAGGATATTCCCGGAAATACATCCAGGGAAGTTATTTGGGTGGAGCTGAGAAATAAGAAAAGGATAATCACCTTATTGGGATTGTATTATAGACCCCCTAATAGTCAGAGGGAAATTGAGAAACAAACTTGTAAGGAGATCTCAGCCATCTGTAAGAATAATAGGGTGGTTATGGTCAGGGATTTTAACTTTCCAAACATAGACTGGGACTGCCATAGTGTTAAGCGTTTAGATGGAGAGGAAATTGTTAAGTGTGTACAAGACAATGTTTTGATTCAGTATGTGGATGTACCTCGTAGAAAAGGTGCAAAACTTGACCTACTTTTGGGAAATAAGGCAGGACAGGTGACTGAGGTGTCAGTGGGGGAGCACTTTGGGGCCAGCGACCATAATTCTATTAGATTTAAAATAGTGACGGAAAAGGATAGACCAGATCTAAAAGTTGAAATTCTAAATTGGAGAAAGGCCAATTTTGACGGTATTAGGCAAGAACTTTCGAAAGCTGATTGGGGACAGATGTTCGCAGGTAAAAGGACGGTTGGAAAATAGGAAGCCTTCAGAAATGAGATAACGAGAATCCAGTGAAAGTATATTCCTGTTCAGGTGAAAGGGAAGGCTGGTAGGTATAGGGAATGCTGGATGAGTAAAGAAATTGAGGGTTTGGTTCAGAAAACGAAGGAAGCATATGTAAGGTATAGACAGGATAGATCGAGAGAACCTTTAGAAGAGTATAAAGGAAGTAGGAGTATAGTTAAGAGGGAAATCAGGAGGGCAAAGCACGGACATGAGGTAGCTTTGGCAAATAGAATTAAGGAGAATCCAAAGGGTTTTACAAATATATTAAGGACAAAAGGGTAACTAGGGAGAGAATAGGACCCCTCAAAGATCAGCAAGGCGGCCTTTGTATGGAGCCACAGAAAATGGGGGAGATACTAAATGAGTATTTTGCATCAGTATTTACTGTGGAAAAGGATATGTAAGACATAGACTGTAGGGAAATAGATGGTGACATCTTGAAAAATGTCCATATTACAGAGGAGGATGTCTTGAAATGGATAAAGGTAGATAAATCCCCAGGACCTGATCAGGTGTACCCTCGAACTCTGTGGAAAGTTAGAGAAATGATTGCTGGGCCTCTTGCTGAGATATTTGTATCATCGATAGTCACAGATGAGGCGCTAGAAGACTGGAGGTTGGCAAACGTGATGCCACTGTTTAAGAAAGGTGGTAATGATAAGCCAAGGAACTATAGGCCAGTGAGCCAAACGTTGGTGGTGGGCAAGTTGTTGGAGGGAATCCTGAGGGACAGGATGCACATGTATTTGGAAAAGGAAGGACTGATTAGGGATAGTCACCAAGGCTTTGTACGTGGGAAATCATGTCTCACAAACTTGGTTGAGTTTTTTGAGGAAATAACAATGAGGATTGATGAGGGCAGAGTGGTAGATGTGACCTATATGGACTTCAGTAAGGCGTTCAATAAGGTTCCCCATGGGAGACTGATTAGCAAGGTTAGAGTTCACGAAATACAGGGAGAACTAACCATTTGGATACAGAACTGGCTCAAAGGAAGAAGACAGAGGGTGGTGGTGGAGGGTTGTTTTTCAGACTGGAGGCCTGTGACCAGTGGAGTGCCATAAGGATTGGTGCTGGGTCCTCTACTTTTTGTCATTTACATAAATGATTTGGATGCGAGCATAAGAGGTACATTTAGTAAGTTTGCAGATGACACTAAAATTGGAGGTGTGGTGGACAGGAATGATAGTTACCTCAGATTATAACAGGATCTTGACCAGATGGACCAATGGGCTGAGAAGTAGCAGATGGAGTTTAATTCAGATAAATGCGAGGTGCTGCATTTTGGGAAAGCAAATCTTAGCAGGACTTATACACTTAATGGTAAGGTCCTAGGGAGTGTTGCTGAACAAAGAGACCTTGGAGTGCAGGTTCATAGCTCCTTGAAAGTGGAGTCGCAGGGAGATAGAATAGTGAAGAAGGTGTTTGGTATGCTTTCCTTTATTGGTCAGAGTATTGAGTACAGGAGTTGGGAGGCCATGTTGCGGCCGAACAGTACATTGGTTAGGCCACTGCTGGAATATTGCGTGCAATTCTGGTCTCCTTCCTATCGGAAAGATGTTGTGAAACTTGAATGGGTTCAGAAAAGATTTACAAGGATGTTGCCAGGGTTGGAGGATCTGAGCTATAGGGAGAGGCTGAACAGGCTGGGGCTGTTTTCCCTGGAGCGTGGGAGGCTAAGGGATGACCTTCTAGAGGTTTATAAAATCATGAAGGGCATGGATTACGTAAATAGGCAAAGTGTTATCCCTGGGGTCGGGGAGTCCAGAACTAGAGGGCATAGGTTTAGGGTGAGAGGAGAAAGATATTAAAGAGACCTAAGGGGCACCTTTTCACACAGAGAGTGATATGTGTATGAAATGAGTTGCCAGAGGAAGTGGTGGAGACTGGTACAACTGCAACATTTAAGAGGCATTTGGATGGGTATATGAATAGGAAGGGTTTGGAGGGATATGGGCCGGGCGCTGGCAGGTAGGATTTGATTGCGTTGGGATATCTGGTCAGCATGGCGGATTGGACTGAAGGGTCTGGTTCCATGCTGTACATCTCTATGACTCTATGACAAAAACATACTAGTCAAAACTTACAAAAGAAGTTTGGGATTGAGCGTCAAGAACTTGCAACAATGTGCTTTCTTTTTTTTTAAATGCATTCTAAAGTGCTTCACAGTGAGGTAATCAAAGTTTGGTCTGAGAAGAAGCCACCAGGCTGATATGAACACGCAGTTTTGTCAGACAGATGGCTTTTAGGAAGGACTTTGAAGAAGTATGGTGAAGAGGGCGAAGGCAGCAATTAATAGAAGGCCAGTTTCAGAGGAGTACAGGAAGCAGAGAGGGTATAAAAATGTTCAAATAAGAGGATGGAAATGTTAAACTTGTGACAATGGAGAACTGGGGCAGACACACCATCACATGTCCCTTTTCCTCTCATTTTCATGATTCAAGACCACAAATACTCCTTTCCTTTCAAGTGAAACTGACTTGTGTTTCTTCCAAGTTAGTTGACTGATTTTGTTGCTGTCCAATACATGTTCCTTTACTTAAAGGACATTAAAGTTAGGATGGATGGCAGCTATATGGAGCACTTCTGTTCAGTTCGCAACAGCTTTCACTTTAATTTGTCACCTTATTCTGCCCTGGGCTCTCTTTCTCCACCTCTAATGAAGGCATTTTAATGATCTTTAGGAACAGCTAGGCATCTTTTTAACTCATGTTCTGCAGCCTCCTGTCTCAACATTCCGTTCCATAATTTAAGATCACAACTTCTTCTTCTTGTTTTTTGATATGTTTTCTAAGTCAGCCATTGGTAGCAATTTTACATTTTTCATTTACAGCTTTTACTTTCTTACATTTTCTTCTCCACTTTCCCTGCCATGCATTACATGTTTTACATTTTTCCTGTTTTTTTTCCTATATTACCCTCGGATTCACGGACTCAGTTTCCGCAGTTTCAGTTATCTGCAGCTTACCATGGCCTGAAAATGTTACATGGAATATTCCAGAAATAATTCCAGAAGGCTGCTAGGTTAGTAAATTTCCCACTTAAATGATAGGGTTCGCTTCTATCTGCAGTAGATCTTGGAACATATCACCCACAGACACGAGGGTGGGGGATACACCATATGTGTCGTTCGCAAGCATGTTTTTTTATGGTCAATCTGTTGAAGGTAGCAACAAAAGGGCAGCATGGTGGCTCAGTACTGCTGCCTCACAGCGCCATGGATCCAGGTTCGATTCCAGTCTCGGATGACTGACTGTGTGGAGTTTGCACATTCTCCCCGTGTCTGCATAAGTTTTCTCCAGGTGCTCCGGTTTCCTCCCACAGTCCAAAGATGTGCAGGCTAGGTGGATCGGCAATGGGAAATGTGGAGCTATGGGGATGGGGTAGGTGTGGGTGGGATGCTCTTCGGAAGGTCATTTGAGGATGGGATGGGCTGAATGTAGTGAATTTATGATCCTAAGTCATCTTCTTGAGCCACTGATGTTCATGCAGTGGAGGTATGCTCACCATGCTATTAGGAAAAGGAAGTTCAGGATTTTTGGATCCAGCAGTAATGGTGAATTAGCAAAATAGTTATATTGCACACTTATTTTTCTTTAACGTTTCTACAGTAGTTTGATACAACTGAATAGTTTGTCAGAGGTAATTTCTGTGAGTCCAGATTCATGGTGTGATCAACCCAAAAAGGATAACATATATTTTCTTTCCTTAAGACTGTTAATAATCCAGATGGGTATTCATGACAATCTAATAAAATCTTAGAATCCCGACAGTGGGAAACAAACCATTTGGCCTATTGAGTCCACACCGACCCTCTGAAGAGCATCTCACCAGACACACCTCCCTACTCTATCCCTATGATCTTGCATTTCCCATGGCTAATCTAGCTAGCCTACATATCCATGGATGATATGGGCAATTTACCATGGTCAATCCACCTAACCTGCACATCTTTGGACTGTGGGAGGAAACCAGAGCACCTGGAGGAGTCCCATGCAGACACGGGGAGAACATGCAAATTCCACACAGACAGTCGCCCAAGGCTGGAATTGGACCTTGCTTCCAGGCACTGTGAGGCAGCAGTGCTAACCACTGAGCCATTGTACCTCCCATCATTGCCTACTGTTATGATCAGAGTAAAGGTAGACTATCAATCTTTAAATGTCATCATTTGACAAATACCTGAGACTTACATCGAATGAGGTAATTTTAAAAGGACAACATTGATCTAAAATGGCTGCTATGATCAACTCACAACCTCAGAGAACCAATATGAAATATGCAAAACTGACTGCATTAAAATGTTAATTTTAAAAAACAGGCTCTGAAACTCAGTGAGTTGGCAAGAAATTTGCATCTCTTGTTTTACTCACCCTTGCATGAAACTGTACATAGTGGGTGAAGAAAGGTTTCCTGTGGAGCATTCCATTTGAAAACATTTTGGTTAATGTGGAGTGAAAGGTTAACTACACCAATATTTTATCTGTAGTTACTGAACATGTGCATCACGAGTTCTATCAGATCATATGATAGAAGGTGATGGTAAAGTCTTGTTCTGCCATGCCTAAGTAGATAAGATTAGCCTTCCAGAGCAAGGAGCTGATCTTGACCAAGTGCTGTAGACTGGCACATTCCAACGTCCAGGACCATGTGTGATGGGCGTATTAAAGCCTGGGATAGCTGCCGCCGAGGTGCAGTGGGGAAAGACCAACATATAAGATCTTTCTGCCAAAATTAAATGGCGGTCAGTTAAGTTATTGAGTCCTTCCAGACCCTGAAATGTATGTAAATATAGTTTTGTGCAGGTAACAAATGCCTTGGGTTTATTTGCTGGATTGAGTCAAACTCTAATGTTTGTTTCATCTTATGTTACTGTACAGAACAGATCTGCTTTAGTGACTACATCTGGCACCTGTGGGTTCTGTAGAGTTTTTCCCCTTTCTCTAAAGGAGATTTATTTCTGCCAGAAATCATACTCTCCCATTAAGAGCGTTATCACTGAAAAATATGTTTCAGGTCAGAACCATCAGAATGATTTACACTCAAATGGCATGATCACCTCATCCTCTGCCTGGCCAAAAAAACAGCACAACTATGTACCAGGTGGTACAGTATAGATGCCTCAAAGACACTTACATAAGATTGTTATTGCTGACTCTCCCGAAAATAGAAATATTGTACATCATTTTGCTTGTTTTTTCAGGAGATCCATTAAAGGAAACTAAATTCCCAATGGATGCAACAGCAGGAAAGTTCAGCCACTATCAGTCTCTGATTCTGTGCAGTTTTTTTTTTGGAAGTTGCCACCTTTCCTTCACCCTTGACTCCAAGTTGTATATCCATCAACCAAAATAATTTTTTTGGAACATGTTATGGAAATATAAAAAGGCTTTAGGTTCTTGCAGGAATATGTACATTGGAGTTCAGCAATAAACTGCTTGAAAAAATTCAGGGTCACTGCAGTATAAGTCAGTTTGTTTCCATAAAATTGAAAATGAATTCAAAGAACATTGGTCAAAAAATAAAGCTGCTATACTGTACCGAGTACCAGGGTACAGATACTTTAAGGAGAAAGTGAGGTATGCAGATGCTGGAGATCAGAGATGGAAATGTGTTGCTGGAAAAGCGCAGCAGGTCAGGCAGCATCTAGGGAACAGGAGAATCGACGTTTTGGGCATTAGCCCTTCTTCAGGAAGAAGGGCTAATGCCCGAAACGTCGATTCTCCTGTTCCCTAGATGCTGCCTGACCTGCTGCGCTTTTCCAGCAACACATTTCCATCTATGGAGGCTTTAAGTGCTGTTACAATGTAAACAAGATATAGGTTAGCATGGGAATAGTTTAAGAAGTCCAAAATGATAGTTGAAGTGACCATAAGTATTGATGATCCAGTGCTTCTCCAACATCAGTCCATGCCCGCTGGCACCAGAACATGAGGAGAATGCTGCCTCCACGTACCGGCCTCTGTTCAGGACTTGCTTAGCCACCACACCAGCTCCGGCCTGTGTGCTCTGCTACTATATCAGGTATCAGCCCTCTCACTCTGCTGCTGTCACTGGACTCAACCCGTGCCCACTCCGCTGTGTGACTTGATCCATGCCCGCTCTGCCACGGGACTTGGTCTGTGCTTGCTCCACTGTGGGACTCAACCTGTGCTCGATCTGCTGTGGGACTTGGTCTGTCCTCACTCTGCTGTGGGACTCAAATTGTGCTCGCTCCACTGTGGGACTCGGCCTGTGCTAGGTCCGCCATTGGACTTGACCCGTGCTCACCTTGTCGTGGGACTTGGCCAGTGTTTAATCTGCTGTGGGATTCTGCCTGTGCTCACTCTGCCGTGGGGCTTGGCCCCTGCTCGCTCCACCATGGGACTCGGCTCGTGCTCGCTCCACCATGGGACTCGGCTCGTGCTCGCTCCAGCATGGGATTTGGCCCGTGTTCGTTCCACTGTGGGACTTGGCCTGTGCTGCTCTGCCATGGGACACGCCTGCACTCACTTTGCCATGGGATTCAGATAGTGCCCACTCAGCTCCCACACAGGCTCTGACCCATCTCCATCGACCCTAGTCTCCAGGCAGGGCCGTCAAAAGTTGACGGGGTGTGGAGGAAGTTTTAAAAAATATTACAAGGAGGAGAAAAAGAAAGGAAATGGAAAAGAGGAAGAACTGGTGAGCAGAGGAGCTCTAACTGGAGCATCCTACTCTGCCGCCATCTCTCCCTTGCTCTTCTCAGGAGGTTGTTTCAAATTGAATATTAAATGTAACAGCAATTAAAATTGGGGATGTGCCCAAGTCCTGAATTGGGAGGTGAGGCTATAATGGTATACAGAGGTCGGGAGAAGGGGAGAGGCATGAGATCATGAAGGGAACAGTACTAGGTCAGCAGATAGTGCTGTCTCTCTGAAGGGTATGCATATAGGTGGTGGTGGATGGAGACAGATTGGTTTGCTGCTTGGGAAAGGCTTGAAAGCACCAGGTGAAGAGACCTAGGGCCAGCGAGCTGAATTTGCCAAGGGGAAAACATCACAACTGTGACTCAGCAGAGATTGCATTACACAGAAAGGGAATGGATTCAAAATGGAACTGGATGAGCCGAGAATTTGTAACAGTTTCTAGGGGGGAATGCTGGTTTGAAGTGGACAGAGGTGCTTGGAAGAGAGCAGTCAGTGAACTTCTAAAATAATTCATCTCCCCATTCTAACCATTGCCAACCCTGCAGTACCTTCACCTCCAGGATCGCATCATCGACTCACTTACGCCTGTCCCTCCAGAGGAACTTACTGAGTAGGGAAAATGGTTATTATTGAGAGTTTAAATGTTTGATGGCTAATTCAACTGTTGCGAGAGATCTCGTTTAAACAGCTGCTTCGAAATCAGATTGCTGGGTCCAAAACTGTAATATCAGGCCCTGCTCAAACTTGTGGCTCTAATGAAAACAGCCTCTTTTCATCACTAAATGCTCCATCCCAAGTAACACCCTGGTGAATCCCCTTTGTACTCTCTCCAGTGCAATCATATCATTCCGATTGTGGTGACCAGAACCCCATAGAATGCTGTTGCTGTGGCCTAACCAAAGTTCTGTACAGGACCAACATGATCCATAACTGGTAAAGGCAAGCAAATGCTCTCTTAACTACCTTATTAACCCTGTCCTACAACCTCCATGGATCTATGGACAAGCATCTCAAGATCTCTTTTCTGAGCTTCCTAACATCCTGCCATCCACTGAGTAGCCCCTTGTCTTGTTCTTTATTCCAAAGTGCATCAATTCACATTTATCAGGGTTACATCCCATTTGCTATTAACCTGCCCGTCTGACCAATCCACTTATCCTCTCCTGAAACTGAATACCTTCCCCTTCACTGTCAACCACTCGGCCAATCCTTGTGTCATCCGCAAAATTATGTACCGACCCCACATTCGCAACCACATCATTTATGAATATAACAAATAGTAAGGGAGTCAGCACTGATCCCGATGGCATGCCAATACACACTGGGCTCCAACCACACAAATAACCTTCTACCACCATTCTCTGTCTCCTGACATTGAGCAAATTTGGATTGATTAAGTTACCCTGTATCCAATGAGCTTTCACCTTCTTTATCAGTTTCCCATGTAGGACCTTAAAAAAGCCTTGCTGAAATCTATTCAAACTACACAACAGCCAAACACTTGGTCCCTTTCTCAAGAAAATTCCACCAGGTTTGTTAGGCATGAATTCCCTCTGACAAAGCCATGCTGACTATCACTGATCAAGGACTGATGAAGGGCTTATGCCTAAAATGTTGATTCTCCTGCTCCTTGATGCTGCCTGACTGGCTATGCTTTTCCAGCAGCACACTCATATCTCTGATCAAACCTTACCTCTGTAAACGGAGATTGGTTTTCTCTTTCCTTACTTTCTTCAAGAGTTTCCCAACCACTGCTATTGGACGCACTGGTCTATGGTTCCCTGCTCTATCTCTACCACCCTTCTTAGTTTAGTACCATAATTTATTTTCCACACATTTCTGAAAATACAGTAAAATGTGTACAAGCCACCATAATTAATCTGTTGCCATTTTAATCCCATAAATTATAAAAAAGAAATATGACATACAAAGTTAAGACAAATTTTATTTTTTGTTCCAACCGAAGCTTCTAGATTTCATAAGTGTTTCCAGGACATGCCTTATTCCTCAGCCACCGAAGCTGTCCCTGAGGCCACAACACCAAGGAGGAAGCATGCTGAAGCAGCACCAACCCCCCCACCGCTGACCGGACCCAGAATGCCACCTCTGCCAAAGCCATCTCATTGCCATCGATACTCCTACCGCTGCCATAGCCAGGAGACTGTCCAACTCTCGAGGACTGGGGCCCATTCCGAGGGCCAATAGACCATCCAAATTAACTCCAGAGGATTGAGGGATCATTCACTCCACTGCCATTGCACATGCCGCTGAAAAACCAAAGGATAAGAACCAAACTGCTTGAAGAATTGTTCAAGCCAGGACTACCATGGCCATGAGAAATGGGCTGGATCCACTGCTCAACAACTCCCCACAACCTCTCGCCACCACCACAGCTGCAGAAAGAAAAAATGAATTTGATTCAAAAGTTAAGTTAAGAAAAAAATTTAAAAAGAATGTAGTAATTCATGCAAGAGGGAGTGGATGGGCTGGCACAGTGGCACAGTGGTTAGCACTGCTGCCTCACAGTGCTAGAGACCTGGGTTCAATTCCCACCTCAGGCAACTGTCTGTGTTGAGTTTGCACATTCTCCCAGTGTCTGCGTGGGTCTCCTCCCACAGTCCAAAGATGTGCAGGTTAGGTGAATTGGCCATGCTAAATTGCCTGTAGAGTTAGGTGTAGGGGAATGGGTCTGGGTGGGTTGGTCTTTGGAGGGTTGGTGTGGACTTGTTGGGCTGAAGGGTCTGTTTCCACATTGTAAGTAATCTAAATACCTCCTACCCTGCTGCCTCCACCATCTTGAATAGCCTTACAGTTTTCTTGTTAAGTGGAACCACATTAGGTAACCTCTAGTCCTCTATACCCCGCTAATCATTGCCTGCCATTCAAAAAGAGACCTGTTTGTTCCTATTCTTTGTTTCCTGTCTGCCAACCAGGTCTCTTTAATTTCAATAAATCACCCCAATCCCACGTACTTTAATTTTGCATAATAATCTCTAAAGTGGGACTTTTTCGAAAGCCTTTTCCAAGTCCACAAATAAACCACATCCAATAACTTTCCTTCAACAATTTTATTAGCTATGTCCTCGCAGAATTCCAATAGATTTTTCAAGCACGATTTCCCTTTGTGCAGTCCTGTCACTTTATTGCAGAAATTAAAAGCTCATGGTGTAGTGGGTTACATACTGGCATGGAGGGGAGAGTTTGCTAACAGGAAGATAATAGTAGGAATCAATGGATTTGTTTCAAGCTAGCAAGATGTCACAAACACAAGGATCAGTGCTGGGTCTCAGTTCTTGCAATGTATGATTCCCTCCTTCCCTCCTCCTCTAACCAAAACTAAAAGAGGGGAGGGGATAGAGAGACGTGAGATTGCAAAATTTGTTGGTAGCAGAGTAAGTAGTAAGGCTTTCACTCGAGAAGATTCGGAGAGGAGCGGCTCAGCAAAAAGTACAGTAAGCTCAGGTAAAGTCCTTTTAGCTTTTCTCTTTCATCTTACAATAGTTAAGAAGGTGGTTAGGGCAGTCGTATATTCCTCCTGCAGGATGTGGGAGCTCAGGAATACTTCCAGGAATACTCCCTGAGTGCTTCATAGATAAGGGTTTTAGTGAGGTGGTCACACCTAAGGTGCAGGCAGAGCGTAGCTGGGTGACCACCAGGAAAGGCAAAGGGATTAGGCAGAGAGTGCAGGAATCCCCTGTAGCCATTCCCCTCAAAAACAATTACACCGTTTTGGATTCTGTTGGGGGCAATGACTGATCAGAGGAAAGCAACAGTAGCCAGGTCGGTGTTACTATGACTGGCTCTGGGGCACAGTGGGAAAGCATAAAGGTAAACAGGACCTTAGTGATAGGACGCTGGATAGTTAGGGGGACAGCTAGGAGATTCTGTGGCCTCAAATGGGAATCCAGAATGGTGTGTTTCCTCCCAGCTGCCAGGTGCAGGAAGTCTCGGAGCAGCTGCAGAACATTCTCGGGGTGAGGGTGAGCAGCCAGAAGACATTGTGCATGTTGGCACAACTTACACAAGGATGCGGTCCTGCAGAGTGATGATAGAGAGCTTGGAAAAAAGTTAAAAACCAGAACCTCGACGGTGGTAATCTTCCAACTGTATGCGCTAGTGAGGATAAGAATAGGAGGATATAGCAGGTGGATGCGTGGCTAAAGAATTCATACAGGGGACAGAGATTCAGATTTTTAGATTACTGGGATCTTTTGAGGAGCAGAGATGACCTGTTCAAGAGGGACGGATTACACCTGAACCGGGGAGGGGGGGTGTGGTTGAAGCAATATCTTGGCCGTCAAGTTTGCTAGTGCTACAGGGAGGGTTTAAACTAGATTGGCAGTGAGGTGGGATCCTTAACAGCAGGGAGGTAAGTGTAAGGCTGGAAGGAGATGCTGTCATCATAAACAGTAAAGTGAAGAGACAGATCAGGCTAGAACATGACACGGAGCAAGGAATGGCTGTTGGATTAAATTGCATTTATTTCAATGCAAGAGGGCTGTCAGGTAAGGCCGATGAACTGAGGGTGTAGTTAGGTATGTGGGACTGGGGATACTATAGCCATGACAGAAACATGGCTAAGTGAGAGACAGGGCTGGCAGCTTAATGTGCTCGGGTACAGGTGCTTTAGGCAGGATAGAGGTGATGCAAAGAGGGGAGGGGGAATTGCATTTTTGAATAAGGCGAATATCACAGCAGTAGTCAGAGATGAAATAACTGAAGGATCATCCAGTCAGGCTTTTTAGGTGGAGCTAAGAAATAAAAAGTGAATGGCGACATCATTGGGATTATACTATAGGCCCCCAAATAGTCAACAGGAATTAGAAGAACAAATTTGCAGGGAGATTGGGAAGACTTGCAGAAGCAATAGCGTTATTATAGTAGGGGATTTTAGTTTTCCTAACATAGACTGGGACTGCCATAATGTTCAAGGCTTAGATGGAGTGGAATTTATTAAGTGCGTTCAGGGACGTTTCCTCAAGCAGTATATAAAGGGTCCTGCATGGGAAGGGGCAAAACTCGACCTACTCTTGGGAAATAGGGCAGGACAGGTGATGGAGGTGACAGTGGAGGAGCACTTTGGGACCAGTGACCATAATTTTAAAATAGTTATGAAGAGGGACAAAACTGATCCAGAGGTTCTAGTTCTAAATTGGGGCAAGGTGAATTTTGATGGAATTAGACAGGAGCTTGCAGGGGCTGATTTGAATAGTTTGTTTTGCAGGCAAAGGGAGGTCTTTAAAGGTGAGATAGCTAGAGTTCAACATCTATATACTCCTGTGAGGCTGAAGGGCAAGGTTGGCAGGAATTGGGAAACCTGGATGACAAAAAATATAGAGACTTTGACGAGAAAAAAGAAGAGGTATGGCTCTGGTACAGGCAGCTGGGAATAAGGGAATCCCTAGAGGTATATTGGGAATACAGGAGTTTACTGAAGGAGGAAATCGGGACACTGAAAAGGGGCCACAAGATAGCCTTGGCTGAGAAGAGTAAGGTGAATCTAAAGAGGTTCTTTAAGTATACTAAAGGTAAAAGAATAACTAGAGGGAGAATAGGACCCCTCAAGGACCAAAGTGGACATGTATGTTTAGAACTGCAGGAGATGGGCGAGGTCCTCAATGGATATTTCTCCTCTGTGTTTACCATGGAGAAAGACATGAAGACTTGGGAACTTGGGAGAATTAGTGATGGTATCTTAGGGACAGTCCTTATCACAGTAGAGGAGGTGTTGAATGTATTAGAATGTATGAATGTGGATAAATCTATCTCCTGGTCCTGACCAGATATATCCAAGAACATTGCAAGAGGCTAGAAAAGAAATTGCGTGGACCCTGGCTGATATTTTTGCATTATTGTTAACCACGGGTGAGGTCCCTGAAGACTGGAGGATAGCGAATGTTGTGCCCTTATTAAAGAAGACTGGAAACTATAGACCAGTAACATCTGTGGTAAGTAAGTTACTTGAGAAGATTCTGAGAGATAAGGTATACGTGTATTTGGAAAGATTTGGAATGATTAGGAATTGTCAGCATGACTTCATGCGTGGGAAATCATGCCTCACAAGTTTGTTTATAGTTCTTTGATGAAGTGACAAGAAAAGTTGATGAGGGCAGGGCTGTAGATGTAGTCAATATGGATTTCAGTAAGGTCTTTGATAAGGTTATAGGCTGCTCTGGAAGGTTAGATTGCATGAAATCCAGGGAACGTTGGCAAATTGAATGCACAGTTGATTTGATGGTAGGTAGCAGAGAGTAATAGTGGAAGGATGCTTGTCAGACTGGAGGCCTGTGATGAGTGGAGTGCCTCAGGGGTTGATGCTGGGCCCTTTGCCGTTTGTTATCTATACCAATGATTTGGATGAGAATATACAAGACATGATCAGTATGTTTGTAGCTGACACTAAAATAGGCAGGAGGAGAAAGTGAGGTCTGCAGATGCTGGAGATCAAAGTTGAAACTTTATTGCTGGAACAGCACAGCAGGTCAGGCAGCATCTAGGGAACAGAAGATTCGACGTTTCGGGCACATGCCCTTCTTCAGGAATGAGCAGAGAGTGTTCAGCAGGAGAAGATAAAAGGTAGGGAGGAGGGACTTGGAGGAGGGGAGTTGGGAATGTGATAGGTGGAAAGAGGTCAAGGTGAGGGTGATAGGTCGGAGTAGGGTGGAGGCGGAGAGGTCAAGAAGAAGACTGCAGGTCAGGAAGGCGGTGCCGGGCTTCCTGACCTGCAGTCTTCTTCTTGTCCTCTCCGCCTCCATCCTACTCCGACCTATCACCCTCACCTTGACCTCTTTCCACCTATCACATTTCCAACGCCCCTCCTCCAAGTCCCTCCTCCCTACCTTTTATCTTCTCCTGCTGAACGCTCTCTGCTCATTCCTGAAGTAGGGCCTGTGCCCGAAACGTCGAATCTCCTGTTTCCTGGATGCTGCCTGACCTGCTGTGCTGTTCCAGCAATAAAGTTTCAACTAAAATAGGCAGTATCATGGACAATGAGGAAGGTTATCAATGAGAAATTGCAGCAGGACCTTGATCAGCTGGGGAAGTGGGCTGAGAAATGGCAAATGGAGTTTGTACAGATAAGTGAGAGGTCTTGCATTTTGGAAAGTCAAATCAAGGCAGGAGTTTTATGGTGAATGGTAGGGCCTTAAGGAGTATGATGGAACAGAGGGACCTTGGAGTTCAAATGCATGGTTCTCTGAAAGTGGAGTCACAGGCAGCCACGGTAGTGAAGAAGGCTTTTGGCACACTGGCCTTCGTCAGTCAGGGCACTGAGTATAGAAGTTGGGAAGTGATGTTGCAGTTGTACAGGACGTTGGTGAGACTGCGCTTAGTGTATTGTGTTCAGTTTTGGTCATCTTCTATAGGAAGGATGTTATTAAACTGGAAAGAGTGCAGAGGAAACATACAAGGATGTTGCCGGGGCTCAAGGGTCTGAGTTATAAGGAGAGGTTGGACAAGCTAGGATATTTTTCTTTAGTGAGTAGGGGACTGAGTGGGGATCTTATAGAAATGAATAAGATCATGAGAGGCATGAATTAGGTGAATGCACTCAGTCTGTTTCCCAGGGTTAGGAAATTGAGGACTAGAGGGCATCAGATTAAGATTAGAGGAGAAAGAATAAAAGGGAACCTGAGGGGCAACTTTTGTACACAGAGGATGGCACACATGTGAAATGAGCTGCCAGTGGAAGTGGTTGAGGCGGGTACATTAACAACATACAAATGGTAATTGGACAAATACATAGATAGGAAAGGATTAGAAGGATATGGGCCAAGTATAAGAAAATGGGGTTGGCATGGATGGACATTTTGTTCAGCATGGGCCAGTTTGACCAAAAGGCCAGTCTCCATGCTGTAGGGCTCTATGACTCTCTACGACTCTATGGATGAAGGGATCAAAGGTATGGTATCTTAATTTGTTCCTGACACAGCTAAGAAGATATAAGGAGCCTGTAAATGTGTACAAATAGTATTCTCTATTGGGCAGTTGCTAGGCTCCAGTCAATAGTAAAGAACATCTGAGCTCATTGTCAACCAAACAGGGAGGCTTTACTGTGAAGTTGTGCACTCTGTAGGAATCTGAAACAATTCTGAACAAACCCACAAACCTGGCTTGTGACTCACCAATGTGACTCTCTAGTACTGATGTGACTCATTTCCCAAAGGGACACTGTCCTAACATGACACAACAACAAGAATACATAAAAGATAGGTTAAGTGAGTGGGAAAAGATCTGGTAAATGGTGTACAACATGGGAAAGTGTGAAATTATCCATTTTGGCAGAAAGAATAAAAAGAAGCATATTATCTAAATGGTGAGAGGTTACAGACATTTGATTTGTGGAGAGAAATGGGTGTCTGAGTGCAGGAAGTACAAAACGTTAGCATGCAGGTACAGCAAATAACCAGGAAAGCTAATAGAATGTTATGTTTTAGTGTGAGGGGAGTTAAATGCAAGGGTAGGGAGGTTATGGTTCAGTCATACAAGCACTGATGAAGCTGCATCTGGAGTACTTTGTACAGTACTGGTCACTGTACTTACAGATGGATTTTAATGTGTTAGAAGCAGTTCAAAAAAGGTTTACTCGACTATTAGATGGAATGAGTGGATATCCTAATGAAGAAAGGCTAGGCCCATATCCTCTGGGGTTTAGAAGAGTCCAGCTAACTTAATTGAAACGTATAAGATCCTGAGGGGGCTTATCTGAGTGGATTTGTGGAAAGAACATTTCGTCTTCTGGAAAAATCTAGTTCAAAGTTTAAAAATAAGGGGCTCCCATTTAAAGCAGTTGTAGGGAAACATTTTTTCTGAGGCTGTGGATCTTTGGAATTCTCTTGTTCAAAAGGGAGTGGATGAAGAATCTTTAAAAATTTTAAGGCAGAGATAGATAGAACCAAGAAAATGAAAGATTATCAGGGGTATGCAGGAATGTAAAGTTTATGTTAGAATGGGATCAGCCATGATCTTATGAAACAGCAGAGCAGGATCGAAGGGCTAAGGGGCCTAATCCTGTTCTTTATATTTTCAGAATTATGCTGCACAAGCCACCATCTGACAATTTCAAGAGGACAGTATTACTGACAACTAGCAGCTCTGCGTGTGTGTGTGTCTGTGTGTGTGCATGTGTGTATGAGATTATGTGCACACCTCTGTGAGCGTGTATGTGTGCATGTGTGTCTGTGTGTGTATGTGTGCATGTGTGTGTTTGTGTATGCACCTGTATGTGAGTCTGTGTCTGCATGTGTGTGGGGAGGCGGGGGAACGTGGGTGTGTGTGTGTGTTTGGCTGTGGGGGGAGCAAGTGTGTGTGGGTGTAGGGCTGATGTGTGTGGGAGGATGTGCGTATGTATGGGGGAGTGAGTGTGTGTGGGTGTGTATGATGTGTGTATATGTATGGGGGTGTATGTGGCGGGTGTGTTTGTGTGTGTATCAGGGACTGCAATTTGGGGATGCGCCTGGGGCTTCAAGGTGGGTAGCTCAGACCTGAGAGGGTTGGTTGTTATTATTTTGTCGAGGAACACTTTTGAGAGCCATCTTCCCCCATCTGACTCGAGAGCACTGTTGCCTGGAGATGAACATTCCTGATGGTAATCCTCAGGCAATTCACCATCTGTATGCAATCTTATCGAACCCTTTCCCATGAAGAATGTAATAAACTAATTTCACCACAGTTCACTTCCTGTCACCACTGCAGTAGTGTTGTGGCAGTATTGCTGGACTGGTATTGTAGACTGACGCTGTGGAATGTCGGCTCAAATCCCAACATGGTCAATGATGAAATTTGAATTCAATGAGTTAAGACTGAATGTTTAAAAATGTCCAACAGAAACCATGTAAAGAGTGCCACTTGTTAAAAACACATCAGGCTCTTTACTGTCCATGAGGGAAGCAAATCTGCAATCTTTAACTTTCTCATCCGCATGCAATTCAGTTCCACAGAAATGTGATTGATTTGTAAATACTTTTTTAGGGCAATCAGTTCAAGGGCAATTCGGGGTGGGCAACAATATCAATGATGCCCACTTCCCATTCAAGAATAATGAGAAAGCATGAAAGAACCAACATCCTATTAAACTATCCTACCTGCTATTCATTTGTGCCTTTTGTATTCTACAGTGGGAAGACCTCCAAATAATATCTGGTGTATATTTCTGAGCTGGAACCTGTAAATATTTTCACACTGATACAGTGCATTAATTTCCCCTCCTCCTTCAGGGATATTGATCCTCTTTCACTCCTTCCAGAGAAAGCGAGGTTAATCTTCCCCCTTGGAACATGCAGTAATAAATCTGAGAATGTTAGTGAGCAACATCTGTGGCTATTAAAGGAAGATGTGCGTGCTGAGACCATATGCAGCTTGTGAGTAAGGCTTTGGAACTGACAAAAAAGCCGTATCAGACTTGAAATATTAAATCTCTCTCTCTCTCCACAGATGCTGCCAGACCTGCTGATCTTCTCCAGCTCTGTATTATTTTGAATTTGTCCATCCCCAACTTATTGAGACAGTGCTTTAGCACCTGCTCACTGAATCACTTGCAGCTTTTTTTGCAGGCAGCCACCTTCACGAAGCCAGTACAACCTCGGGGTTTCTTTGAGCTTTAATCTTTCCCAGCTGCATCAAATATTGCTTGTGGCCTTCCTTCACCTCCACTCCCAGCTGCATTGAGCTGTCAATGGTTCACAGACCTCATCCAAGCCACCACAGCTCCCAGGACTTCCCCTGAGTGCTTGCTGCTCAGACCCCCCTGCATCAGCACCCTTTTCAGGATGAAGTCACCTTCTCTCTTTTTTCTTAAGCATCTGACTGACCAGGAGCCTAAAAGTAGAAACCTCTTACTTCCTTGGCCTCTGACTAAAACTGACCCTGTCCCTTGAACTATTGTTCAGTGCTGCATGAACTGATCTGAGTGATTTATGTTGAAAGCCTTGTCCCTAATTGAAGATTGAATGTGGCAGCCATTAGAACAGTTGAATGTAGCCATCATTGGAATACCATGTTCTCTAAATAGATTGCAAATTTATATTGTACAAATGAATACAGTATCAGTGAATACAAAACAAAGAAAATGAACTTAATTTCAGGCCACATACATAAGTGATACGTTCTCTCTCTGTCTCTGGCTATGGTGTCACCCCATCAGCATCCAATTATGGCTGGTTCGGCCTCCTCAGGTGATAATATATAGACTTGCCCAGGTCTTGTTATCTGTTACATGCCTTTCTTTTCTGGATAAGCAAAAACAATGGTGATTGTGAATGAGTGTGTTGACATCAAGAAAAAGTTGTATTTGTATGAATACTTGCCTAATACTTAACATGGATAAAGAGCTGTAAGATATGACTGAGGTGTGAGTAGTGCCAGAGAAGGATGCAGTGGTCCATGTGAATATCAGTGCTAGGCCTGATGGTGGATGTAGTAAGCTGAGGTTGTAATGGTGGTGGATAATTATTGAGAAATTTCATTCTTGTTTGTGAGCTGTGATTTTACCTTGCCCACACACGTCAACTAACACATTTCTCGTAGCACCACACTATTTCTTGGTCCCAGGATTTTTGACATTTACTTCCAAGGCGATCTCCTGCCATATGTGACATTAGCTGTCTCTACAGTCTCTTCCTTCCTGCAAATGGAGGACCTTCCTCTGCCTGTACGACTCTATGACCCTGTAGACCTCCTCCACAAGGATCTCCAGTGCCACCAACAAGAAGTTGGAAAACTTTGTTTTTGAGCCTTGCTTCAGTGTTGGCTTTTCTCCCAGCCGGCACATTCTATACCCTCACTGGAAGTCGTTGAATGAATACTGCATACACTGTTCCAGACAAATTGCATCTAATCAGCCCTTGAATGCCAAACTTGCAAGTGTCGGTTTTAATGCCCACAGGCACATTTAAATCATGATAATCATCTATTAGCCCAAAAATTGCATGATAAGTTCAAACTTTCTAACAGGCACAGCACCCATTTAGGGCAGGGTCTCATTCCCTTGGGCAAAATAATTCCCTTTATATTTTACTGTAACAGTTGTAGAGAATCAAACATGATGGTAGCATTATTTCTGCAATAACTCTTCTGATTGTGAAAAATGTTGAAAATAATTTAAGATGCAATCAGAATAGAATCCCGAAACTAATTTGCATTGTAACTAGGATTGTGGTGTGTCTGGATTCATTTATTTGATATTGTGTTGCTGTACCCGTACAGAGTGGAATGAAGGCATGCATTGTACAAGTGCAGATAAAGGATGCCTTATCAAGACATGGTCTCAACTGTATTTCTCATCTGTATCTGGATCCACATTCACATGAATGCAAGCAATGATTTCATTCTTGTACAATCAAATAAAAACACATTTGCATCTTGGAATCTAATAAGATGCATCTAATTATTAGATAGCTGGTAGAGAAGCCAAAGGTTGGTGGGAAACACAGAAGATGAGCAATGAGCTACTTTTAAAGAGCAGATGGATTGGAATACAGCCAAAGTATATTCTCAGAAAATGGAAAAAGCAGGGTAAAAAAATCCACGGTTTCCTGGATGACAAAGGAGATGGAAATTAAGTTAAGAAAAAGAAAGTGTACTTATGACAGATGTCAGGTATAAAATACATTGGAGAACTAAGCTGAATATAGAAAGTTTAAGCAATAAAAGAAGCAAAGAGGCATTATGAGAAACATTGGCAGCTAAACTTATGTCATATAGCAAAGTCATACAAGCACATCAGTATTAAAAGGGTGTTAAAAGGAGGACCAATTACATGCCAAAAGGGATTTATACATGAAGGCAACTGGCATGGGAGAGTTGTTAAATTAGTACTTTGGATCAGTTTTTGCCTGTGAGGCAGATTTCTTGAAAAATATTCTTTCATGTGCTACAGACATCATTGGCTGAATCAACATTTACTGTTGTCCTTAATTGCCCTTGAGCAGGTGGTAGTGAACAGCCTTCTTGAAGTGCTATAGACCATGTGCTCTAGGTAAGTGAGGGAAAGGACCCAACAACACTGAAGTAACAGTGATATATTTACATGTGACATTGGTGGGTGGCCTTGCGGGAGCTTGCAGATGGTGCTCTTCCCATGTATTTACTACTCTTACCCCTCTTGATGGTAGTGGTCATGGGTTTGGATTGTGCTATGTAAAAAGACTTGGTGAATTTCTGAAGTGCACCTTGTAGATAGTACACACTGCTGTGAGTCATGGAGGGAATGAATATGTGTGGTTGTGATGCCAATCAAGTGGGTTACTTTTTCCTGAGTGGTGTAAAGCTTCTTGAATAATGTTCGAGCAACACTTATCCTGGCATGTGTGGAGTTTTCCATCATACTTCTGACTTATGCCTTTGTAGATGATGGTTAAGATTCAGGAGTCAGGAAGTAAGTTAGTAACTGCAGGATTCCTAGCCTCTGATCTGTTTTTGTAGTCACTGCAGTATCTGGTCAATGCTAACCTCTGGGATGTTGATAGTGGGGAAATTCAGTGATGTAACAACATAGAATCTAACTATTCTCCCTAGGAATTCAATTTTGTTAGAGATGATCATTGTCTGACACTTTTGTGGTACAAATGCTGCTCACCACTTGTCAGCCTAAGCATGGACATTGTCCAGGTCTTGCTCTGTTTTGGCTAGAACTGATTCAGTATCTGAGGAAACACAAATGATACTAAATATGATGCAGTTATTAGCAAAATCCCAACTTTTGACCTTAAGATGGAGGGAAGGTCGTTGATGAAGCATTTGAAGATGTTTGGGCCTAATACACTACCCTGAGGAACTCCTGCAGAGATGTCTGGAGCTGTGATGAGTGACCTCCACCAAACACAATCATCTTCCTATGTGTCAGGTATGACAGAGAAGACTCCCCCCTCCCTGAATACAATTCCTATCGATTCCTGTTCTGAAGAAAGGTCATTGGACTTGAAATGTTAACTTTGCTTTCTCTCTACAGGTGCAACCAAAATTGTTGAGTTTTTCCAGCAATGTTAGTTTTTTTCCTTCTGATTTCCTGCATCTGCAGGTCTTTCAGTTATTCTGGAATAGTGTATACAGTTCTGATCGTTCGCAAGGATGTGAATGCATTGGGGAAAATGCAGAAGAAGTTTGCATGAATGGTTTCAGGGAACATAAACATCAGTAATGAGGATGGATGAGAAAAGATGGAATTTTATTCCTTGGAGAGGAGAAAGCTGAGAGGACACCTGAAGGAAGATTTCCAAATCAGGACTGATCCCAGTGGAGTAGATAGGAATAAATGTTTCCACTCGTAAGAGTATCGAGACTACGAGAACATCGATTTGAAGTTTTTTTTGCAAAAGAAGCAAATGTGAGGTGCTTTTTCACACAGCAGATAGTAGAGTCTGGAATTAACTGCTTGGAACTGTGGTGGAGACAGATTCAATTAAGACATTCAAGAAAGGATTATATAACTATTTAAATAGAAACAACATGCAGGGTTACTGGGAGTAGCAGGAGATTGGCACTAAGTCAAAGTGCCCAGAGAGCCGGTGCAGACCTGATGAGTCAAATAGCCTCCTCCTGCACAGTAACAATTCAGTGCTTCTGTGACTCTGAGCAAATAGCATTGGATTCCTGGTAACATTCAAATTTTGGAGTTGACATAGTGTTCTGCAGTCTGTCCAGCCATGTTCTCTTGTAATTCCAGGATATGTCTACTTTGCTTGATAATTGGTGATAAGTCTCCAGTCATGCTTTCTGATCAACTTAATAGGTTCATTTCTCCTGAAAACTATAGTCACTCCATGACAATGTGAAGTTCTTTTTATAAGTCTAACAGAAATTGCAGCTTTGCGTTCAGTTGTCTAGGGAGTCTGATAAATTAGAATGATGTTATCAGATAGAATGTTATCATGCAAAGCGCATTCAAAATCTGGAATTCACTCCCCTATATAAAGCTTTCGACAAAAGATCATTGCAACCTTCTAAACTGTGACTAATGGATTTGGTAAGAAAGGCTATTAAGGAATATGGAAACAAATAACTGGACTTGAGTCACAAATCAGCCATGATAAATTCATTGGTGGACAAGCTCGAAGAACTGAATGGTCTAACCTTGTTCCTGACTTTGTGTACCTGATTGTCAATAAATGAATTTACTGAATTTTCCTCTGTAATTAGCCTGGATAATCCAATACGTTCAGCTCAATAGCTGAAAAACCTGCTTCATATAAGATAATAAGCCAAGGTCCAGTTTCACTTGTTCATCTGAAAGTTAAAAAAAACTCATGGAATGAATTGAAGAAGAGCACAGTGCTGCTCTGATGAACTTTGTTTCCTGAAACATGCAATGAAATACTTCATTCAGAAACGTTTTTTTTTTCTTCAGTCTGTTGGCTCTTGCTGCATGCTAATTGGTTGCTTACATATCAATTGTTGCTACACTTCAAAAGTTGTAAAGCACTTTTGACCTTTTGAGGATGTGCTAGGCTGCAGAAAAATATTTAACTTTTTTATTTGTGACAACTTCAAGGAGATTGTGTTATGGACTAGGCCAGACCACTGAAAACATTCCTAAGCAGGCAGTCCAGACCGTAACTTTGCTATTTGTTTCAGTAAGTGTACAGTGAAAATTACCCAGAGTAGGTTAGCTAGGTTGACTACCAGGTTTTAAAACAGACAAAAATCTGTTCATAAAATTACAGACTGAAACACAAAGAACAGAATATAGAATACCCACAGAACTCAGTCTATCCAAACTAGACTTAATTATACTGTTCCAAAAATACACAACAGTCCCAATAAACAAACCCCTTAAACAAAGAGTAAAACTGAAACAGAGGCTTACAGGCCGAAGTTAGAAGGGCAGAAGGAGAGTGAATCTAGGAGCCTGTTTCCACACTGCCACTGCTGAACTGACTGACTAATAACAAGAATTCAGCTTCCAGGACTGGCCACTCTCCTTTCATTATACAGGTTACTCCTAAAACATGAAAGCTTTGGTCTAAAGTCTCATTTGTTTTTGTATAAACAAAAAGGTCTTTCAATAAACCCTTTCACCTCTGTACCAAACCAGTCATTTTGGAGCCCAGAATGTTTTACGACCCCTCTGAAAAAAATCAAGGACACAGTATTCTTGAGAAAAGGCTTTAGGAAAAAGGGACCAGCTTTGTGACAATGGAGAGAGAAGTGAAATTGGATCTGGATAATGGTTTGTAAGGATGATTGAGTCAAGGTTATATTTTTAGGAGAGATAATGATGGATCTAATAGAGTAGAATGGGGTTTAGCACTGGGCCCCTTACTGCTTGTTGTGCACAATAGTGATCCGGACGTGAATGTAGGAGGAATGATCAGTAAGTTTGGTCGTGTAAATCACAAGGAGTAAAGCCTTGGACTATGGATGATATAGATTGGCTGGTCAAATGGACTGAATACTAGCAAATGGAATTTAATCCTGAAAAGTGCAAAGCAATGCATTTTGGGAGGACTATCAAGACAAGGAATGTCACGTTGAATGTTAAGATCTGAGGAAGTGCAAGGCATTGAAGGGACCTTGGTGTGCATGTCCATAGATCCTTCAAGGCAGCAGGACAGATTGATAAGATAGTTAAGAAGGCATATGAGACATATGCATTTATTAGTAAGGCATTGAATACATGAATAATGAAGTTGTGATGGGCCTGTATAAAACATTAGTTAAGCCATGGTTGTAGTATTGTGTGCAGTTCTGGTCGCCAACCTATGGGAAGAATATGGTGGCACAAGAAAGGATGCAGAGAAGATCCAAAGAATAAAGAACAATGGACAGTACAGCATAAGAATAGGCCGTTTGGCCCACCAAGGCTGTGCTGACACATGATGCCTTTCTAAACCAAAATCCTTTTTCCTCTATGCAGTCTGTATCCCTCTATTGCCTGCCTATTCATATACCTGTCAAGATGCCTCTTAAACATTGCTATTGTATCTGTCTCCACCACCTCATCTTGCAGTGAATTCCAGGCACATACCACCCTCTGTGTAATGAACTTGGCTCTCATGTCTCCTTTAAACTTATCGCCTTTTATATTAAACCTATGTCCCCTAGTATTTGACATTTCTACCCTGGGAAAAGGACTCCAGCTCTCCAATCTATCTATTGCTCTCATAATTTTGTAAACTTCTATCAGGTCACATCACATCCTTCAGCATTCAAGTTCAATCTCTCTTCATATCTAATACCCTCACATCCTGGTAAATCATTTCTGTACCCTCTTCAAAACCTCCACATCCTTCTGGTAGTGTGGTGACCAGAACTGTACACAATATTCCAAATGTGCCCAAACTAAAGGTCTATCCAGCTGCAACATAGAGTCATAGAGTCATAGAGATGTACGGCATGGAAACTGACCCTTCGGTCCAACCCGCCCATGCCGACCAGATATCCCAACCCAATCTAGTCCTACCTGCCAGCACCTGGCCCATATCCCTCCAAACCCTTCCTACTCATATATCCATCCAAATGCCTCTTAAATGTTGCAATTGTACCAGCCTCCACCACTTCCTCTGGCAGCTCATTCCATCCACGTACCACCCTCGGCATGAAAATAGTTGCCCCTTAGGTCTCTTTTATATCTTTCCCCTCTCACTGTAAACCTATGCCCTCTAGTTCTGGACTCCCCGACCCCAGGGAAAAGACTTTGCCTATTTATCCTATCCATGCCCCTCATAATTTTGTAAACTTCTATAAGGTCACCCCTCAGCCTCCGACGCTCCAGGGAAAACAGCCCCAGCCTGTTCAGCCTCTCCCTGTAGCTCAGATACTCCAACCCTGGCAACATCCTTGTAAATCTTTTCTGAACCCTTTCAAGTTTCACAACATCTTTCCGATAGGAAGGAGACCAGAATTGGACGCAATATTCCAACAGTGGCCTAACCAATGTCCTGTACAGCCGCAACATGACCTCCCAACTCCTGTACTCTGACCAATAAAGGGAAGCATACCAAACGCCTTCTTCACTATTCTATCTACCTGCGACTCCACTTTCAAGGAGCTATGAAACTGCACTCCAAGGTCTCTTTGTTCAGCAACACTCCCTAGGACTTTACCATTAAGTGTATAAGTCCTGCTAAGAATTGCCTTCCCAAAATGCATAACCTCGCATATATCTGAATTAAACTGACTTGTCAATTTTTATACTTTATACCCCGACTGATGAAGGCAAGCATGCTATATGCTTTGACAACCTTATCCACTTGTGTTGCCATGTTCAGGGAACTGGGGACCGGTACGTTGAGATTCTTCTGTATGTTGATGCTACAAAGGTTTCTGCCATTAACTGTTTACTTCCATCTTGCATTAGATCTTCCAAAATATAGCACTTCATAGTTGTCTGGATTAAACTGCTTCTGCCACTTCTCCACCCAGTGTCCAGCCTGTCCATATCTGGCTATATTCTCTGGTAATCCTCCTCACTATTGGCAGCTTTCCCAGTCTTTGTGTCATCCACAAACTTCCTAATCAGGCCAATTGCATTCTCCTGCAAACCATAAACACCAGGAATCCCAGTGCTGATCCCTGCAGTTCTACAGTCACCTGACCAGATGTAACTTCACCTTTTGTATCAGCCTGCCATGAGGGACCTTGTGAATGACTTTGCTAAAGTCCATTTGGACAACGTCTCCACCTTGCCCTCATCAATCACTTCCTCAAAAACTCAATCAAGTTTGTGAATAATGTAATTCCCATCGCAAAACCATTCTGCTTATTGCTAATAGTTTTTCAAGTGTGAGTAAATCCTGTCCCTGATAACCTTCTCCAATAATTTCCTTACACTGATGTAAGGCTCAACAGCCTGTAATTTCCTGGATTATCCCTGTTGTTATTCTTAAAGAAAGGAAAAACTTTAGCCATTCTCCAGTCCTCTGAGACCTCTCCTGTCACTAAAGAGGATACAAAGATTTTGTACAAAACTCCAGCATTTTCCTCCCTCAGCATTCTGGTATAGACCCCATCAGATCCTGGGGACGTTTCCACTTAATGCCTTTCAAAACAGACATAAAATGCTTTTTTTCTATATTGAAATGCCACAGAATATCAACATACCCCTCCTGAGACTCACCATCTACTGTGTCCTTCTCCTTTGTGAATATCAATGAAAAATATTTGTTAAGGTTCTAGAATGATAGAGTCATAGAGATATACAGCATGGAGACAGATCCACTGGTCCAACTCTTCCATGTCAACCAGATATCCCTAGCTGACATAGCATTTGGCCCATATCCCGCTAAACCCTTCATATACCCATCCAGATGTCTTTTAAATGTTGTAATTGTACCAGCCACCACCATTTCCACTGGCAGCTCATTCCATATAGGCACAAACCTCTGCGTGAAAAAGGTGCCCTTTAGGTCCCTTTTAAATCTTTCCCCTCTCATCTTCAATCTATGCCCTCTAGTTTTGGGTTTTCCTATCCTGGGGAAAAGACCTCAGCTATTCACCCTATCCATGCCCCTCATGATTTTACAAAGTTCTGTGAGGTCACAGCTCAGCCTCTGAGTTGGTCCTAGGGCAGGTCTGGTAATCTGTTGAAGCTGGTAGTTAGCTGGTGCTGACTTGTGTGGCTGAAGTCTTGAGGAGGATGCTGGCGATGCTGAGCAGGGCTAGTGCAACACTAAGTGAACCTGGAGAGTCAGAATTCTTCACTAAGTGGACCTGAGCCTCAGACACTCCAAGGAAAACAGCCCTAGCCTATTCAGCCTCTCCCTATAGCTCAAACCCTGGCGACATCCTTGTGAATCTTTTCTGAGCCCTTCAAGTTTCACAACATCCTTCCTATAGCAGGGAGACCAGAATTGAATGCAGTATTCCAAAAGTGACCTAACCAATGTCCTGTGCAGCTGCAACACGACCTCCCAACTCCTATACTCAATGCACTGACCAATTAAGGCAAGCGTACCAAACGCCTTCTTCACTATCTTGCCTACCTGCCACTCCATTTTGAACAAACTATGAACATGCACCCTAAGGTCTCTTTGTCCAGCAACACTCCCAAGGACAGTACCATTAGGTGTATATTCCTCCGGTTCCAATCAAAAATTCCGTCCTTTGTCCTTGAGTGAACCTACCCTTTCCGAAGAAACCATCTTGCTCCTTATATGTGTCTAAAATGCTTTGGGGTTTTCCTTAATCCTGTTTGCCAAAGACATTTCATACTCCCTTTCAACCCTCTCAATTTCTTGTTTGAATTCTTTCCTGCTACCTTTGCATTCTTTGAGGACTCTGTGTCTTCTGTTTCCTAAGCCTTATGTTATGCCTCCTTTTTCTTTCTGATTAAGAATGTTGCCTGGACTGGGGTTGTTTTCCTTAGAGCAGAGAAAGCTGAAGGAGGATCTGATTGAACGAATGAATGACTTATTGTCATGGATATCTAGGCAGATACAGTGAGAAGTGTTATGTTGCCATAATCCAGTGCCATTTTGAGGTTCAAAAGAATAAAATAAAGTATTTAAATCAGGTTTATTTTCACAGCTCCATGACTTATGCAAAGTCTCTGCAAGGTCCCTGCACTGAGCCTACCGTAGTCAGAAGTCCTCATTCCGTCATTGCTATAGTTGACATCTCACTGCCAATTCCAGGAGTCCCTACTCCAGTCACTGCCGTCACCACTGCAGCCACCCTGCGACAACAGGACGGTGAAGAAACAAGGAGGATAAAGGAAAATGATGGAAGAGGAGAGATAAAAAGGAATGCAGCCAGCCTGGAGTGGACAGGCCGATTATGCCAGTGCCAGCATCTTGAATAGCTTGGCCCTCTCTCTTCTCCCTGCTGCAGAGCCCTCTCTCCCCTGAACTCTGCAGGGATCGCTCTACTCAAGTGTGAAAAGTTCTGAAGGGCACAGACAGCGAGAAACTTTCCTCTTAGTAGTTCGGCCAAAAGTCAAGGGGCACAGTTTTAAGGTAAGAAGTACAAGGTTGAGAGCAATTTTGAGAAAAATGTGTTTCATCCAAAGGATTGTGGGCATTTGGATCTCACTGCTGGAAAGGCTGGTAAAGATAGGAAACCCTCAAGACATTTAAGTACCATTTAGCTGATCACTTGAAATGCCATTGCTTTAAGGCTGTGGGCCAATTGCTGGAAAAATGGGATTAGAATAGATCGATAGTGATGACCGGCATGGACATGATGGGCTGAAAGGCCTCGTTTGTACTGTAAAATATTCATCTTTGACTAAATATGAATAGGAATATCTTTGAATTCAGAACTTATTTGTTTATGTTTGGTGACCAGTTTCCAGGGGTACCTGATAACAGTTTGATGGCTGTGATGCTCCATGCAAACATTGGTATTTTTCCCAATATTTTAAACATGCGAGTCATTTAAAATTTTTAAATGTGCAAGTGTTCAGAAATGCATCCAGGCATTTTAATACTTTCTAAAGCTTGTTATACTACTGCCATATGCAGACTGCATACAATCCTTTTACTCCTCACCCTTCCACCTCTCCCAATCAACTGCATCATGCTCAGGAAGACAAACCTTGACAATGCTCTGTAATCACTATGGAGCTGAAATTCCTTTCTGTGCTATTTTTGGAGCACTAGTTAATGTGCTCGTTCTCAAACCTTTGTGTATGTTATTTTAATGAATAGTTAGTGACTAGGGAACATGACATGAATGTACCAGAAAAATTCTATCAATTATTTCAATCCCTCTGAGAAATGCTTAGGAAGTTTTAAGCTCCTGTTATATTACTACTATTAAGGGAGACTTGTGTGTGGAAAAGACATTACTATCATGGCAGTAAGTCCATTGACCAGTACAATCTGGCTAAGTGATTCAGTTCTGAAATGAAAGAATGGATTTAATATTGTAAGCAGCAAGACTTTTCTCTGTGAATATGAATCAAAGACATTTCACTTTTAATCCAACTGTTTTTAGTTCCCTTTTACATTGCCTGACCTCTACAACAAAAAATGCCACTTAACTGAAGAAAAAAATCCGAAAGATATCTCATTATTTACTTAACTAAAAATAAAATTTCTATCCCACATGACTCATCTGAAACATTCAATACGAGACAAGTAAATGTATAGAAATTGGACATTTTTTCTGTGGCAGCTTCTAATTTACACATTATCATCACCAACTCTAAATTTATATATCAGTTCCAAATTACATCATTTGTGCATTTAAATTTTTCGGGAGAATGTTACATGATAAAATGCACCGCAGTCTACTTGAAACAAGCACAAATCCCTGGACAAAATAGTTCTGGCTCAATTCTGGGCTTAGTTTCCTCAAAGCCATTCTATTTCAGGTAGGAAGCACTACATGTGGATGAAGTGATTATGTTCAACCTTAAATAAAGCATGTATTTGTCTTATTTACTGTGGGATTGATGCAAATTGGAATTTTTGATCTGAAGATTTGAAACTGCTCTGATGATATATTTCCCATTAATTTTCCCATTGGTACTGTTACTCCTGATTTAATCGTTTTGAAAACCATATCATCTGACGACAGAATGATAAGGTTTAATCCATTTTTGCATATGTGGCCCAATGTCATTGCTCATTAAAATCTTAACTTACATAATACGAATTTCAAACATAAATTTTGTTAAACAATGGTATTTCTTCTGGAAATTAAGAGTTAACAATCTAGATAACACAAAGGTAATTATCTGCAATCACATCAAATGTCTCTGAACACAATTCCTAGAACATCCTATTGCATAGGCCACTATTTATGGCAATTTAGTATAAATGCTAAAACCTTTCCTCAGTAACAGGCTTCATGTTACTCATTGCTGTTGGCAAGGTATGTTAACAGAGGGTTACATTTTCTTAGTCATTCTTGCACATGTTTAATCATTCTATGCATTGGGGCGACACTTTTCCCAACCTGTGAAAGTTTTCCCAAATAAATATTAATATATTCCCAATGAAAATAATACACAACTTTGCATTTTTGAATGCAGCCGATGTGCTATGTTGTCAGCCTTCTAAAATCAAATTGATATGTTAGGACAATCTGTTGATGATGAATGTAAAACTGACATTATTTTTCTTTCGGTCTCAGCTGTTACTGGTTTTCTTTGTATAAACAGAAATAATGGCACAAGAAGCCATTTGAATCAATCTGCTTTGAATTCTGAGTTAATGTCAGCTTTTACCAATCACATAAAATGTTGTAATTACTTTAGCAGAATGTGAAACCTCATTGCTGCCATAAATATGTTGCAAAAAGAAATCTTTAAGTTATTTTATGGCATAATCAAGGTATTGATTATTTTAAAAATCAAAATTGTATTGTCATAAGTATTTTATATGCCACATTTGTCTGTAACATTGGATTATAGAGAAAATGCTTCCATTCAAAATTAGTTCAACAATAATCATGGTATGATGTTAGATCGTTCCCAATGCTATGTACTGAGTTCTTCGACAACCAGAGAAAGAGACAATGCTTGAATTAAATCCACACTTTACTGTGCACTACAAAATAATCCAACAATTCAGGTGGTGATGCTCGAATGCATCTGCTGTCCTTTTCCTTCTAGATAATACTGATGACAGATTTAAAAGGTCTTACTGCAGGAGCCTTGGTGAGTTAATGCAATGCATATTGTAGATGCTATATTCTACTATTACTGTGCATTGGTAATGAAGAGAACGAATATTGAAGGTGGTGGTTGAGATCCCAATCAAGTGGGCTGTTTTTGTCCTAGATAATGATAATCTCCTTGAATGTTGTCTCATCCAGGAAACTGGACAGTATTCCATCACACACCTGGCTTGAGCCATGTTGAAGGTGGACAAGCTCTGGGGAGTGAGGAGATGGGTTACTTACTGCAGAGTTTCCAGTCCCTGATCTTCTCTTGTAGTCGCAATACTCCTTGTAGCTAGTCTACTTCAGTTCTTGGTCAATGACAACCCACAGGATGTTGACAGTGAGGGATTCTGTAGTGGTAATGCTGTTGAATGTGAAAGAGTAATAGTTAGATTCTCAATTGATGCAGTTGATCAATGCCTGACCCTTGAGTGACAAGTTACATTCACACCACATATCAGCCCAAACCTTGATATTATCCAAGACCTGCTGTATATGGAGATAGACTGTTCTGGTATCTGAAATGTCACAAATAATGCTGAACATCAGCCAATCATTAGCCAGAAATCTCACTCTGAAGATTAACAGCGAAGGGAAGTTAATTAATGAAGCAGCTGAAGATGGTTGGGCCTTGGACACTACCCTGAAGAAATTCTGCAGTGATGTTCTTGGCTGAAATGATTGACCTCCAACAACCATAATCATCTTTCTATGCACCTGGTATGCCTCCATCCAGCAGAGAGCTTTCCCCTTGATTCACATTGACTCCAATTTTGCTCGAGGTCCTAGATGTCAAATTTGGTCAAATGTAGCGTGCTTATACCTAATCTTGAGAAATAGAGATGAGCTGCCTTTTGAGCTTCAGTAGTCCATTTTATATAGGTATAGTTACAGAGTTATTAAGAAGGGATTCCAAGATATTGACCCAGCCACAGTGAAGGAACAATGACACATCTACAATACACAATAGTGTGGAGACTTGAAAGTAGCTTGCAGATGGTGATGTTCCCATGAGCTTGCTGCCATGGTTTTTCATGCAGTGGAGATCATTGGTTTGGGAGGTGCAAGTGCCAAAGCCTTTGTGCTAAGCTGTGTTTCAATTTGTAGTTAATACCTACTGCAGGATGTTGCTGTGATGGAGGGAGTGAAGGTTAAAATAGTGGATGAGAGATTGACTGTCCTGAACATTTTGACCTTCCAGGGCACTGTTGAAATTGTAGTCATCCAGGCAAATGAAGTGTATTCCATCACACTCCTGTAGATGGCTTTGGAGAGTCAGAGGATGATTTACTCCATTGAGTTCCCATTCTCTGACCCGCTCTTGTAGCCAGAGTATTTCAATCCTGATTCATTCAAGGTTTTACTTAATGGTGATGGTCTAGGGTGTTGATAGTTGGAGATTTGATGATAATAATACCATTGAATGTCAAGGTGGAATGGCTAAATTCTCTCTTTGGAGATAGTCATTGCCTAGCACTTATGTATGGAGACTCTTACTTTATCTCCATGAGGCTATATTTTGTTGGTCACACCTAAGCAAAGATCTCATGGTGGTTTTAAAAGTCGTGTAAGATCTGGACAATGTAGATAAGGAGAAACTGTTCCTGGTGGATGGAGGATTGAAAACCAAAGGGCATTGATTCCAAAAGAATCAATTATAACAAGAGCAAGAACTTTTTGCAGCACCATGTGATCAAGTGACCATGATCCCAAAATTGGTCCCACGGCTGGTGAAATCAAACCTGACAGAAAATTGGCCAAACTAAACAGCAGCCAGCAACTATTGGTTATAAGAACAGTAGACACCAAGCCCAAAGACGTGACAAGGATTCAAGGGACCAGTTACAACTCATCTGGGAGTTTTGTGTTGGAGAAGTGTCAATCAGATGTTCTGCTATCTTGACTGCTTGAACATATGCACATAACACCTCCTGGCATGGCAACAGTGAAGGGTGTTGGTGTGACCCTATTGGATCATTTGAATGCAGCTCATGACCCCATTTCCAAAGGAAGGTCCAGTGCAAGGTTGGATAAAAACAGCCACCTGGAAGACAGTCCTCAGTAAAGATGTAGTGAAGATTCAATGAAGACTCAATGAAGACTTGCGGGGAAGACACACAAGAAGATTCGTAGCAGAAAACTGTGCAGCAAGCCAAATAGACCACCCTGACCTGCAAGACCCAGCTTCATGGAAGAGCTCGAGCCCTACGTCAGAGGGGAAGGAGATTCCAACAGCCCAGCTCAAATGTGTGGATTGTTGTAGAAAATATATTTTCTCAGAAAGTTAGAGCTAGATAAAGAATAAATATTGTGGTAATTTGGGAAATACATACTGATTTTGGTAAGGAATATATTGTTAATAAAGTTGAGTCAAACCACAAACCGAATTCCACGTCCCTTTGTCCCCCTTACTGACGAGAGGGGTGGTATGGTGGCTCAGTAGTTAGCACTGCTGCCTCACAGCACCAGGGACCCAGGTTTGCTTCGAGTCTCGGGTGACTGTCTGCGTGGAGTTTGCACGTTCTCCCTGTGTCTGTGTGGGTTTCCTCCGGGTAGTCTGGTTTCCTCCAAAAAACCAAAGATTTACATGTTAGGTAAATTGGCCGTGCTAAATTGCCCATAGTGTTTCGGAATGTGTAGGTTAACTCAGAGGTAAATGTAGGGGAATGGGTCTGAGGACTTCAAGGAATCACTGAGGGGGGAGGTGAGGTTGTTGCTCTTTTACAGAACTGGCACAGTCACAACAGCAGAATGACTTCCATCTGTCCCGTAACCATTCTATGCTTCTCAGCATCCTACCAGCACTATTACAGAAAAATGCCACTGCAACAGGCAGATTGATGAGGATGAGCTGGTTCTTACTTCAGTTGCTTCTGTGCTACAAGCTGTCTTGGGACTTTAACAGCTCAGTCAATAAAGGTGCCACTGATTCATTCTTGGTGCTGAACGTTAAAGTTCACTGCCTCTCATGGACTGTTTGCCCTTGATTAACCTAAAGGGAAAGGAACAACCAAATTTACCCAATCCTACCTCACCTCAATTCCCTGTTTATTCAGGCAGACAGCAGACATTTTCTTTATCCACTCATGGGATATGGGCTTTGCTGGTTGGCTAGCATTTATTGCCCACTCCCAGTGCCCCTGCAAAGCTGGTAGTGAGCTGTCTTCTTGAATTGCTGCAGTCCGTGAGAAGGCAAGTCTTTCATGGCGACCTCAGCTGATGCAGGAATTGAACCTTCTCTCCTTTGCATTTGTCTGCATAACAAACCAGCAAGCTGAGCTTACTGACTTCCTCCAATGCTAACTGACTTAGTCCACTCTGGCAACCACTAGCAGAACAGTCTAATGGATGTACAGTATAGGTATATGTAGATTTTCAAATGAGTGCCATTGTGCAGAGAAAATGATATAACTGGTTCTACATCAATCAGGAATTTATGCACCTAATTTACAAGTCTGCCTTAGACTAAAATATGCCAGCAGTATTTGGATGATTGTGATGGAGTTGCATCCTAAGGCTTGAAAGGCTTTTTGTTGTTTGTTAATTAATGCTATGCCTAATTATACAAAAGTATCATTTTCCTCAAAGTGTTACTCCACTGACAGGGGAGAAAAAGTTTCAGTGCACAAAAAAAATTGTGAAACATATTCCAGATGTTAACAGTTAACAAGCCCTTAAGGTACTACTTTCTCTGTTTTCTTTATTATCATACCAGCATTTTACAAGTGGCAGGAAATCACCTCAAATGATAATGCATCTCAAAGGGAGTTTATAAAAATTTATCAGATTTTCCCACCGTTTACTCACGATACATTTTTCCTGCAATTTCACATCATCAGTGAACAGTGGGCTGCTCATCTCCTGTGAATTCAGAACCTTCTTTTGTTTTAACAGGATTTTGACCTCGAGACAGGAGGAAAAGCAATGTCGCTGGACTCTCAGTATCATGAACCATTAGCCTTCCAGATGATAGATCACCATGTTGCTTGAGTAAAAGAAATTGCAATATGACATGCTTTATTTAGGTCCACCCTCAGTTCATGAATTTCATTTGTGTTCTGTCAACAACCTCATCAACATAGTTATGGCTTAAGAAACTACTGTCAGAATCCAGTTAACTCCATTCCCAAGGAAGACATTAGAAACCACACAGGATTTCAGCTTACATTGTCATTGAGCCTTTCAGGCAAATAATTCCGACGGTAGAGGTGTAAAATTTGAATTCCTCACACCTTAAATCTGATGAGATCTTAGTTGTTGGTCAAAGTTAGATATAAACACCAAATTTACTTCAAAAATGTGTGAAATTGCTCAAGGTTTACATCAATCGTCTAATCTGAATGCGACCCATTTTTGCAAGCTGGGCTAGGCCGGATCTCCAATACACCAGCAACAACTTGCTCAAATTTCGTCCCTTCAATTAGATCAAAGGGAACTCAACTTTCATTGGTCCAGCAGATCCATCCATACTGGTCTCACATTATGTATCAGTTTATCAGCAAAATCTCAAATCCCAGCATTCCACCCCACCACCAGTGTATAAATGTTGTCCCCTCTGCATTTTACATGAGCTATGGAGAAGAGCCATCTCGACTTGAAATGTTAGCTTGCTCTCTCTCCCTGGATGCTACCTGACCTGCTGTAATTTCTAGCTTTCTTGTTTTTCAATACAGATTCCAGCACTTGCAGTCATTTTCTCCTACAGTGAGTTCATGAGACTGTTGCTGGCATTACATTTTCTATCTGCATTTCCTTAATTCCGTTAGGAGCTAACAATGTGACATTCACACACTGACCTTGTCAGCCTCTAGACTATTAAGTGTAGATGTGTGCTTTTCAAAATGAAGACCCTAGGCTAATCTTTTTCAATCCAATGTCATTTATACATGCAACTCTTACAAAGACCATAAAACTGAGGTATGCTGTGTTAAACTGGATATCCCCTAAAGGTGCATTAATACCATGCCTTGGGTCTGCATATCTTCGATAGAAGAGAGCTAGAAACCATGCTGGTGTAACAATGAACTTTTATGGACTAATTACCTATTTACAGAGACAGACTATAGCCAGACTCGGGTTCCCTCTGGTTCCCATTGCATGTAATCTGACTTCACATGTACACGAGCAACTGACATAAGCACTGTTGTTCCTTTATAAAACAGAAAATGGGCACAGGGATTGTGGTGCACAATTTAGCCAGTCCTGTTCAACATAAACAGCACACTAACTACCTGCTTAAAATCATGACTTCAGTATGCATAGTGCTAATTGCACTGTTCATTTGCTGCATATATCAGTAGGTCCCTTAGTATGTTTACTTACTAGAACTGCTTAAATCTAGGCTGTACACCGTAATTGCTGGGGGTGATAAAGGTTTTGTGAGCAGCTTGCTATGTGATGATCTACAATGCCTAATCATGGGAGACAGCATACACTGTGGTTCTTGATGACGCACTGGAAGTGGAGCTGGAAATGAGGATTCATGCCCCATATCTACACAAGGGAAGAAGCCCTCCAAAGATCATGAAACAAATAGCCACAAAGATCAATATCAGAATTTAGTCCCAAGAACACATATGATGTACTTCTGCGGCTCTGTAAGGCTCTGGTTAGACCACACTTAAGGTATTGTGTGCATTTTGGAGCCTCATATCTCAAGAAAGATGTACTGGCTCTAGAACAGGTTCAGAGGAGGTGCACGAGAATGGTCCCAGGAATGAAAAACTTAACATATAAGGAAAATTTGAGGACTCTGGGTCTATGCTTGGAGTTTGGAGGACGACTAGGGATATAATTGAAATTTATAGAATACTGAATGGCCTGACAGAGTGTATCTTGGGAAAATGTTTCCATTGGCAGGAAAGACTAGGACTTGAGGGCACAGCTTTAGAGTAAAAGGAAGACGTTTTAGAACGGTGATAAGGAGAAATGTCTTTAACCAGAGAGTGGTGAATTTCTGGTTAATCTCTGAGGTATGCTGTGTTAAACTAGATATCCCCTAAAGGTGCATTAATACCATGCCTGGGGTCTGCATATCTTCGACAGAAGAGAGCTAGAAACCATGCTGGTGTAACAATTAACTTTTATGGACTAATTACCTATTTCACTGGCATTCACTGGCATAGAAGGCTGTGAAGGCTAGGTCATTGACCATATTTAAGACTGATGTGCTACATAGGTTCTTGGTTGTCAAGGGGATCAAGGGTTATGCGAAGAAAGGGGGAAAATGGGATTGAGGAACTTATCAGCCATGATTGAATGGAAGAGCAGATTCAATGGGCTAAATGGCCTAATTTCTTCTCCTATGTGTTATGGTCTTATGATAATTTTGCAAGGTACTTAATTATCTGGCACAAGCTACAGAAAACCATCCCTTTATTCTCCAGATACTTGTCATCCATTGCATTAATGCTCGATCTGCTTATCCAGTCTTCGTGCAAATTGGAAGTCATCTATGATTGCCCTAGCTGCATATGCCTCTTTTCTCCTGATTAATACCATACTTTACATACATTATTATTTGATGTCTTTGAATAGCTCCAACCAATATTTGCTGCCCCTCAATGTTTCCACATTCCACCCAAACAGAATCCACATGCTAATGTAAAACCATGAACTGCAAGTGCTGGTGATCTGAAACAAAAACAGAAACTGCTGTAGAAGTTGAGCAGGTCTGGCAGCATCTGCGGAGAGAAAAAAATAAACAGAATTAACATTATGAGTTTAATGACCCTTTGTCAGAGTTGAAAGCAGTTGCGAAATACCTGTATTTATGCTGACGACAGGGAATAGGTTTGGGGAGAAGGAGTGATTTGAATAGATGGTGCCCAGACAGCGAGATAAAAAGGAAAAGCAAAAGGATTGCTGATGATGAGCCAGGCAAGGGATAAAATCTGAATAGATGTCAACAGAAAATGTGAATAGGTGAAAATGAGCTGATAATGCCAGGAGTAAACTTTACAGAACAGTGTTTAGAGGTAGGTAATGAATATCAAGGAAGGTACAAAGTTAAAAATCACACAACACCAGGTTATAGTCCAACAGATTTAATTGGAAGCACTAGCTTTCAGAGCGCAGCTCCTTTATCAGGTGGTTGTAGAAGAACTTATAGCAAAAGTTTACAGTGTGATGTAACTGAAATTATACATTGAAAAATACCTTGATTATTTACTAAGTCTCTCATCCGTTGGAATGACCATGTTAGTTTCACTTCTTTTATATGTAAGTCACAAAACTTTTTTTGAAAGAAAAGTTTTTTTTTCAAAAAAAGTTTTGTGATTTACATATAAAAGAAGTGAAACTAACATGGTCATTCTAACAGATGAGAGGCTTAGTAAACAATCAAGGTTTTTTTCAATGTATAATTTCAATTACATCACACGGTAAATTTTTTGCTATAAACTCTGTGCCTTACAATTGTGTCCTCCACAACCATCTGATGAAGGAGCGGCACTCCGAAAGTTAGTGCTTCCAATTAAATCTGTTGGACTAAAACCTGGTGTTGTGTGAGTTTTAACTTTGTACACCCCAGTCCAACACCAGCATCTCCAAATCATTAAGGAAGGTGCTGATGTTCCGAAATTGCTAAATTCACCATTGAGCCTGGAAGGTGTCAAGATGTTGTTCCTCCAATTTGCATTGAGTTTCACTGGAGCACTGTAGTGGATTGAGATAGAGATATTGGCATGAGAACATGGTGCTGCATTACAGAAGCAGGCAACTGGAAGCTAGATAATTTTTACAGATAGAGTAAAGGTGTTCCGCAAAGCAGTCACTCAGTCTGCACTTCGTCACCTAATTGCAGAAGAGACTACATTGTACACAGCAAATAAAGTAGACAAGTTTTGATTACATACAATAAATCTCTGCTTCACCTGGAAGTTGTCTGAGGCCACAAAGATCAATGAGGAGAGAGGAGATAGATGGATAAGTATTATACCTGTGATTGCACCATGAGGGTGCTGTGGGGTTATGAGGAGGTGTTGGGAGTGGAGGAGGAGTGAACAAGAGCATCACGGAGGGAATGGTCCCTGCAGAATGCTAACAAAGGACGGGAGGAGAATAGGTTTCTTGTTGTTGTATGCCACTGAAAGTGGTAGAAATGACAGCTTATGATCCTTTGGATTCAAAGACTGGTGCAGTAGAAAGTTAGGACTTGAGGAATCCATTTGTTGTTGTTGAAGAGGGAAGGTATGAGGCCAGAAGTATGAGAAATGGGTTGATTGTGGCTGAGGGCCCGATTAGCTACTAACAGGAAGCAGGATGCATGGTCAAGGTAGCTGTGAAAGTTGGTGGGATTGATATCCATTTCAAACCCCCAGTCTTCATGCTCTGCTTTCTGTAAAGGCTCCATTTCATTCTCCCAGTTTTTACATTTCCATCGCCCCTGTTCTGATGATGCCACCTTCTGCCGGGATCTGCAGACATGTCCACCATCTTGCTCAACTGAGGTTTCTGCATAACTGTGTTCGGCATAGGTGACATCCTTTACTTCATGGCAAAAAAGAAAGAAGTGGCAAGGACTGATTCGGGATAGTCAACATGGCTTTGTGCATGGGAAATCATGTCTCACAAACTTGATTGAGTTTTTTGATGAAGTAACAAAGAAGATTGATGAGGGCAGAGCAGTAGATGTGATCTATATGGACTTCAGTAAGGCGTTCGACAAGGTTCCCCATGGGAAACTGATTCGCAAGGTTAGATCTCATGGAATACAGGAAGAACTAGCCATTTGGAT
>NC_057712.1:75929730-75941054 GCF_004010195.1 Chiloscyllium plagiosum
TGTATGGAATGAGCTGCCAGAGGATGTGGTGGAGGCTGGTACAATTGCAACATTTGAGAGGCATTTGGATGGGTATATGAATAGGAAGGGTTTGGAGGGATCTGAGCCGGGTGCTGGCAGGTGGGACTAGATTGGGTTGGGATATCTGGTCAGCATGGACGGGTTGGACCGAAGGGTCTGTTTCCATGCTGTACATCTCTATGACTCTATGACTCTATGACCCAAAGTGTCAAGTTCGGCACAGGATTTCATTATTGCAGGAGTTGAAGTGAAGCCCAGGTGGTTTTTGCAAATTTGCAATTTTTTGGGTTGGCAAATGACCATTTAAATCATCAACTGCCTCCACTAAAGAGAGTGTTGGCATCTTTGTAGCACAGACACTAGAGTGCGCACAGTGTGTGAACAGAAAGTCTGAACTTTGTGGATTCATTTAGATAGCCAGGACACCACAAGTACCCTCATGTACCTTTGGGAGGGGGCAGGTATCCTTTAGAATTGCTTTCAATCAAAACAATTGTACCTAAAAGTTATCTAAACCACATGGAACTGTAAAGTTCCAGCTATGCAGAACAATCTTGTCAAAAATTGCCAAACCTGTCAAAACTGTAAAGAATGAAGATCTAACCCTAATCCTAATGTTATTGCATGTCAACAGCTATCAACATGTTTTTTTTAATGAATGAGAGTGATTTTCTTAATAACGTTTAGGGGGATACTAGGTGAGTTGGCCTGGAAGAATGAGAGGGGAGAGGGTAGCGCTGTTGATTGATATGAGCTTGCAACCAGTTGACACAGGTGGTGAGGAAGCCATTGAAGACAATGGGAGATGATTAGAGAGCATTTTATTACATGCATTGGCATGGATGGGCTATGGACATTTTGTTGGGCTGAGGGGGAGTGAGAGGGCTGCAAGGGACGCAGGTTTGAGGAATTTTAATAAAACAATAATTTTAATTTTTGGTTACAGCCCTAAGGCAGGCTTGGCAATTTGCAGCCTCCTCAACTCTTCCTAAATCATACAACAAGACTTCCAATCCAGCCCAAACCCCACCCCAGACGGAAATTGGGGAATGAGTCGGATATTCTGCAAGTGCTCAACATGCCCAACCCAGAATGAAAATTGGAGCCAAAGAGTCTTCAGTGCGATTTAGATAGCTTAAGTGAGTAGTCAAATATTTGAAGTATAATGCTAGAAAATGTAAACTTGTCTACATTAGAAATAAGAACAGGAAATTTGAATGACAGGATTATGGAACACTATGGTATAGATAGATCTGGGTGTCTTCGTACATGAATTATAATCTGCTATTATGCCGGTTTAGCAAGTGATTAAGATAGAAAATGTAATGTTTTTTTTTAATAATAAGTGAAATAGAAAATAAGGAAAGCGTTCTGCAGTTGTAGAGGACTTTAGCCAGACCACACCTGGAAGACTGTATGCAGTTATGAGGTCCTTATTTAAGAAAGGGTATAATTCTATTAGAAGCATTTCAGAGAAGGTTCACTTGACCAATTCCTGAGCTGAAGGGGTTATTTGATGAGGAAAAGATTGAACAGGTTATTGAAAGACTTGAGACCATAAGGGGACTTAACAGTTTGGGTTTTGAAAGGTTTAGAGGAGCCTACAAAAGGCAGATATAGTTTAAAGTATTGGAGTCTCCTATTTAAGACTCAGACACAGGATGAGGCAGCATAATTGTCGCATGTTCAGGTACACTGCAGAGTTGACAGAAGATACATGCATAGCAACGTACCTTCCATCATATCACCTTGCACAATGGAGGAGTGTACAATCTTTTAAATATTGCATACTTAGTTCTACAAGTTCTGTAATAAAGAAGGAATGAAACAAAAATGATTTCTCTTTGACAAGGCCTTAGTTATAATACAAGTTCAATACAATACAGCACAGGAACAGTCTCTTCTGCCCACCAACAGTGTGCCAAGTCCTAATCCTCACTTAGACCCGCAACCATTGCTTTTATCCTTCTGTTCACCTCTCGTTCATGATATGTATCAAGGTATTCCTTAAAAGTCGCTAACATGCCTGCTTCCCCCACCTCCACTGGCAGTGCGTTCCAGGCACCCACCACCATCTGTGTGGAAAATTTTCCAGCACTTCTCCCCTGAACTTTGCCCTTCTCACCTTGAAGCTGTACACTCCTGTAGTTAGGCGAAAGTGAGGACTGCAAATGCTGGAGATCAGAGTCAAGATCAGAGTGGTGCAGGAAAAGCACAGCAGGTCAGGCAGCATCTGAGGAGCAGGAAAATTGACATTTTGGGCAAAAGCCCTTCATCAGGAATGAGGCTGGGAGCCTCCAGGGTGGAGAGATAAATGGGAGGGGGGGGTGGAGCTGGGGAGAGGGTAGCCAAGAGTACAATAGGTGGATGGAGGTGCGGATGAAGGTGATAGGTCGGAGAGGAGGGTGGAGTGGATATGTGGGAAGGAATATTAGCAGATAGGACAGGTCATGAGGATGGTGCTGAGCTGGCAGGTTGGATCTGGAGTAAGGTTGGGGGAGGGGAGATGAGGAAACTGATGAAGTCCACATTGATGCCCTGGGGTTGAAGTGTTTGTCTGTTTCAGGACATGGTTGAAGAGCTTCAGGGCAGAGGAGATGACCTGGGAGTTGCAATTGATTGTAGCAGTAACATATCTAAATGCTGATGAGCTGCCTTCTGTGTCCACCAGATTATCATACTTGAAGGGGCAGCAGGGAAGTACACATGCATCATGCAAGAGAAGGGGAACAGCTGCCTTGTGCACCCAGACTCTCCAGTCAGGACAGATTTAGAGTGTGCACAATGGGTCTTAGCTCCTTTGCCAATGACACCTATGCAGGAGCCCTTCAACATGGCAATTCTCCAAGCCTCAGGCAATGAGAGGGCATCAGCTAAGGTCATCCCAAGGTACAGCCTGCCTCCACTATAGCTGCAAGTGCAAGGTGAATACCAGCTAGAAACATATGTAGGAAATTTAAGAGGGGCACTTTGCTGCTCGTGGTTTCATTGGTACTTTTCAATAAGCATTGGCCACTATCGTGATGCATCAATGACCAGCAGAGGTCCCACTTATATCTCCTTGGAAAGATCTGGAGGTGCAGAAGTTTTTGAACCATGGCAAGCTTTAGTACCACTGCCAATAGTTAGCCACCATGTCCTGTGGGGCTGCCTCATCCTCCACCAAGGAACACATGGCCTCTCTACAGAACTAGTCTTTCGGGCTGTTATGTTCTGTCCACAAGCAAGGTTCCCTGATTTGTTATGGTTCCAGGTAGGATGCCCAAAATCATTGGCATTCTGGCTAAGGAAGGATGAGCTGGCTCCTATTCCTGAATCACCTGCCCCTTCATTAGTCGCAACAAGTTTAATCTACCCTGAGATACTTTTCTCCCAGCCTCAATGAATTTATCTTTTAAAAGGAGTCAATTTAACCAGGCTTTCTTGATTTAACAAAGAGAGGGCTTAGCTGTTACAAAATATGATACAGAAAGATAAGTCAATATCTGTACTCTCACAAGAGAAGTAAAAGCTAAAACATAAAAGTTAAAAAAGATAAAGCTGAGAAAAAGATCAGTTTGTGAGTTTTTCATGAAAAGTAGATGGGAGAAGATTGCAGGTATTACACACGCTGTTACTGGTAGCATTGATTATTGCACAGTCTGTTTCATGATCAAATCATTATACATGTTGATTGAAATTCTTTGTCTTGGTACCTTTTGATGGTGACTGGCCAACAATACTCAGGGTTCAAGAATGCACTTTTTTTCTATAATCTGCAGTTGCAGGGATGCTAATAGCTTTTCACAGACCAGGGATCAGATAGTTTTTAATTCTGTTATTTTGTTAAATCTTGGATGGGCAAAAAAAACAAATGTGCCTGTAGGGGATAGTTTCCTACTGAGGTGTGGGGTGGAGGAGGTGGGAGATAGTCAGTCTTTCATTATCTCCTCCTTTTCAGCCAATAGTTTTCAATGTGGTCTTGGGGCCTTGCTGTAAGTCTGCAGTAGTGAGTAGAGTGGGTTCTTTCTTGATTATATGTTTTCATTGAGATAGGTCTCTTGATTAAACATAAAAATATAAGCCATAAATATTAAGTTAGCTTGGAGTAGTATTTTGAAGAGGACTACGTCGGTGCTATTTTCTGGGTTTGCAGATTGAAAGAAGCAAAATGGCCTTTAGTAGAGTGATATGCTCTTCTTGCCAGATGTGGGAGTTCAGAGAGAGCTTACATGTTACTGAGGATTATACCTGCAATAAATGCCATTGGTTGTGAATCTACTCACATTGAATGGATCGAATGAACAGACAGTTAGAGACAATGAGGAATCTACAAGAGCAAGGGGGTGTGATGGATGGCAGTTAGAGGTAGGGAGAAACGTCACACATACAGACCCATAGAGAGAGAGACTCACTGAGATCTTAGTAGAGAGAGGTTGTAGTTGACCATTCCATCCTAGGAAAAAGCCTTTGACTATCCACCCTATCCCTCCTTCTCATAATTTGTAGACCTCCATCAGGTTGCCCCTCAGCCTCCATCTTTCCAGTGTAAAGAATCTGAATTTATCAACCTCCCCTCATAACTAAAAGCCTTCAGACAAGGTAAACCTTCTCTGCATCCTCCTCAATGCATCTATGTCCTTCTGGTAGTGTGGCGACCAGAACTGCACTCAATATTTCAAACGTGGCCAACTAATGTTTTAAATAGCTGTAACATAACTTGCAAACTTCTATATTCGATGCCCTGGCCAATGAAAGCCTTCTTAATCACCTTATCCACATGTGTTGCCACTGTCAGAGATCTGTGGACCTGTACTCCCAAGTCCCTCTGTATGTCAACCCTCCTCAGGGTTCTGCCATTTATTGTATAATTCACACCTAAATTTTATGTTCCAAAATGCATCACCTCACATTTGTCTGGATTAAACTCCATCTGCCGATTCTCTGCCCAAATTTGCACTCTTATCTATATCACACTATATTCTTTAACAATCCTCCTTACTATCTGCAACTCTACCAATTATCTGCAAACATCCTCATCAGATCACCTACATTTGCCTCCAGATCATTTATATATATGACATATATCAAAGGCAGGAGAAAGTGAGGTCTGCAGATGCTGGAGATCAGAGCTGAAAATGTGTTGCTGGAAAAGCACAGCAGGTCAGGCAGCATCCAGGGAACAGGAGAATCGACGTTTCGGGCATAAGCCCTTCTTCCTGAAGAAGGGCTTATGCCCGAAACGTCGATTCTCCTGTTCCCTGGATGCTGCCTGACCTGCTGCGCTTTTCCAGCAACACATTTTCAGCATATATCAAAGGCACTCAGCCTTGCAGAACAACACGAGTTACTGATCTTCATTCTGAAAAGCAACCTTCCGTAGCTATTCTCTGTCCTCTATGACCAAACCAGTTCTGTAGTCATTTAGCCAGCATGCCCCAGATCCCATGAGATTCTATCTTTTGTAGCAGCCTGCCATAAGGTAGCTTATTAAAAACCTTACTAAGTCCATGCAGCAATATTGCATTGCCCTTCCCTCATCAATCATTCTTGTCACCTTCTCAAAACACTCGATCAAGTTGGTGAGACATAATCTTCCGCACATAACCCATGTTGTGCATGACTAACAAGTCCATTTGCTTCCAAATGTGAATAAATCCTGTCTCTCAGTATTTTCTCCAACAGTTTCCCCACTACTCTTGTCAGACTCACCAACCTGTAATTACCTAGATTATCTCTGATTCCCTTCTTAAACAAAGGAACAACACTGGCCATTCTCCAGTCTTCACCAGTGGCCAAAGAGGATGCAGAGATATCTGTTAAGGCCTCAACGATTTCCTCTCTTGCTCCCACAGTATCCTGATATCGATTCCATCTGGCCTTGGGGACTTGTCTATCTTAATGCATCTCAAGACAACATTTCCTCTTTCATTATGTTCACTTACCTGAGAGTATTTACACACCTTTCCCTAACCTCAACATCCTTCACATCCCTCTCTTTGGTGAGTACTGATCTAAAGTACACTTAAGGAGCTCATCCATTTCCTCTAGCTCAACACATAAGCTCCCTTCTTTATCCTTGAATGGCCTTACTTGTACCTTAGCTACACTTTTGCTCCTAATATATGGATAAAATGACTTGGGATTTTCCTTAACCCTGCTCACCAAGGATACTTCATGGCCCTTTTTAGCCTTCCTAACTTCCCATTTGATTTCCTTCCTGCTTTCTCTATGTTCTTCAAAGACATCATCTGTTTTTAGTTGCCTAGACATCAGGTATGCTTCTTTTTTTTTTGACTAAGCTGATAATTTCTCCTGTAGTCCAAGGCTCCTTAATCCTGCCATTCCTGTCCTTCATTTAACAGAAACATGCCTGTCCTGAACTCTAATCAACTGGTTTTACCTCTCCCAACCCACATTCTCCAATTCTTGCCTAAACTGGTTATAATTGGCCTTCCCCCAATTTAACACCTTCATCTGAAGTCCATTCTTGACCTTACCCATATGTATCCAGAAATTTACAGTATTATGATCACTATTCTCAAAATGCTCCCCTACGAAAACTTTAATCACCTGGCCAGGCTCATTTTGCAACATCAAATCCAGTATGGCTCCCTCCTTCATTGGACAATTCACATGCTGTTTCAAAAAGCCCTCCTGGACACACCTAACAAATTGCTCCCTATCCAAAGCCCTGGTACTAAGAGAGTCCCAGTCAATATGGAGGGAGTTAAAATTTCCCACCACAACGATTCTGTTATTTTCACATCTTTCCAGAATCTGACTACATATCTCCTTCTTATCTCTCGCTGGCAGCTGGGAGGTCTGATGTAAAATACCAGCATTGTGATTGCACCTTACCTATTCCTAAGCTCTACCCATAACGCCTCGCTGCAAGATCCCTAAAAGGCATCCTCCCTCAACACAGCTGTGATATGGTCCCTATCCAGTAATGCAAATTCCCAAACTCTTTTGCTTCTTCCTTTATCTCATTACAACATCGATATCCTGGAACTTTAAGTTGCTAGTCCAGTTCTGTGACTTTCATGCAAATATAACCTCTGAGGAATTGATAATCCCTCCAATCCTGGCCAAAACAATCATAGCTGTGGTTACCTTCATAGCCACTAGCAATGGATACTTTGCCAAGCTCAGAAATTAAAGTTGTGCTGACAGAAATTGACAGATTTTAGTGCTGTGCTCCAGACTTGTATCCCACGTTGGGTGAAAAAGACATTCTCCTCAACTCCCCTCTAATCCTTTTGACAATTATATTAATTCTATCATGTCAGCTTATTGAACCCTTTGCTAAGGCAAATAGGCATTTCTTGTCCACATGGGCCATGCAGTCATAATTTTATGATATGCAGCCATAGTCCACAAAGGACCTTAGACATCTCTTTCAAATTAAGAGAAAGGGAGAGATAGCGAGGGATAATTGGTTTTGCAAAGCTTGAAGATAACCACACCGCAAGCATGAGGAAGGTGAGGTGGCATCCCTCCAAGAGCTACTACAGGGATTGCACCGACATTGTTAGTTTTATTCTGCATAACACTATAGTCACATTTCATAATTTATAAACCTCCTATAAACCTCCATTGGCCAAAAGAAAACAATTCCGGCATATCGGAACTAAAATTCTTCAGTCCTGACAACATCCTCATAAATCTCCTTTGTATCCTCTCTAGAGTGATTATTTCTTTTCTGGGGTGACCAGAACTGTATACAGTTCTCCAGCTTTAGCCTAACTTGTGTTTTATATCATTCAAGCACAACCTTGCTGCTATTTTATTTGAGACCTTGGCCAAATCTTTGCATAATCTATTAAAAGCATGCCGAGAATTGGCAGAGTGCCAAGAACAGCACTCAAGGAATCCGAGCAATTGATATCATTTGTAAATATGGATTCTGTTGTACTATATTATACATTGTACCCTCAAGAAGCTACAAACTTAATGCAATATGCCTGCAAAATATATCAGATCTCTGCTTAGTTTTGTTTAGAAAAAAGCTGGAAATACTCAGCAGGTCAGACAGTATCTGACAACATAGAAACATAATTAATATTCCAAGCCAAGCCTTTTAGTGTGTGAAAGAAGAACAAAAACAGGATTCAATTTATCCCTCCCTCACCTAGAAGCATGATAACTTTGGGTATTCCATGCGAAACCGTAACAACTTTGGAAACCTTGCCCGAATCTTATCATAACAATTGGTAATATGCAATAAACCTGCCTGTTACCCACAAAGAGTACCTCATCTGAAGATACTCTATTGTGATATATTTTCTACCCATGTTTAGATTACTTACAGTGTGGAAACAGGCCCTTTGGCCCAACAAGTCCACACCAACCCACCGAAGCGCAACCCACCCAGACCTATTCCCCTACATTTACCCCTTCACCTAACACTACAGGCAATTTAGCACGGACAATTCACCTAACCTGCACATTTTTGGACTGTGGGAGGAAACCGACGCAGACATTGGGAGAATGTGCAAACTCCACACAGTCAGTCGCCTGAGGCGGGAATTGAACCCGGGTCTCTGGCACTGTGAGGTAGCAGTGCTAACCACTGTGCCACTGTGCTGCCCACAATGATCATTAGATAAGCCCAAGAGAAAGCATAAACAAAAGAGGATTAGTAACATCATATTAGGTCAAACAACCTTACTCAATATCGAAATTTGTGAAGGTGATAATACTACAAGATACCTAGTTGTAGTCATCTAGGAATATCTCAATTTGTTCCAGGTATTTTCTAAACAACCTCTTCAGAAGTGTCAGTACATACTGGAGTAGGAGAGATCTAAACCCAGGACACCTGGCTTAGACAGAGGGACATTTATCACTGTGCCACAGAGTCCCCCAAAAGTGTGCTAAGATTATCAAACTAGTAACATCTGACACAAATATTTTTAAGAGTCTTTCAGATTTTGCACACAAGTTTAAAGTCCATTTTATACAGGATATTTCAAAACACATTTGTTGTGAGATGCTTATATGCTTTTCCCCTGAACTGCCACCTACACAATTGAGAAATGTGCACTTTTTTTTATTTTTCACTTAAATTAGAATTTGTCAGAACAAATTACTCAAATCCCAGCTGTAAACCTGCCAGGTCAAGTTATAAATGGAGGGTGGGAAGTCTGCCAGGGCAGACAAATAAAGGCTATGTCTTCTGTGAATTTTTTGAGCGAACACAAAAAAAAATAACTCCGATGGGACCAGTCTCTGTGTAGACGCCACCTTTGTGAAAATATTTGACCAACCGTTCCCATTGAATATGAACTGACAGAATAATGTAGCTCACATTTTAACATCCAGTTGAATATGTGGTGGAAGAAGAACTATTCTGGTGCTATCTGCTTGTTCATATAGCCATAAAGTTATTCCAGATATTGAAGAGGAAATCTGATTTGATGGAAACTATCTTTTGGACAAAGCAAATGCCCTTGAAGCTCTTGTTGAGGTGTGTGTGTGCACTTACTCTTGGGTAAAACTGCACCAAAGACCTTACTGATGAGGATGTTAACGTGTATAAAGAAAGAGCATTGAAGCAATGCAAAGCAGGCAGATCATGGCACCAATGTGCAATGCTGATTTGATGCCAGGGTTCTTTTTTGGAGCTTCATGTTCCAGATAGCACCTTCTCTTGATCTTACACAGCTGTACAAATGTTTACTGGAAACATGGACCTCCCAGTCACCAGTGTTATTTAAAGAGTCCAGTTTGCTGGTTGAATTTTCTGGCTGTTGCTTCAATTATGCACATGTTTGGTGCTTTTATAGCTGTTTAAAGTTACAAAAGTCTGTGTGGAGTTGTGTAACAAGCATTGAGGCACTTTTAGCTGATGTTAAGGTTCTGCATTTGTCACTTGGTCCCAGATTAGGATGTGTGAGTGGATAACTTGAAGAATGAATACAAAGCACAGAGAATAGGACAAGTTACTGGAAGTGGACAAAGAAGGGCTGCCAGCAGATGGTTATATCCACCCAGGGTGTTAAGAGAGCAATTCTCTGATCTGAACCTCAGCAAAAAACTAAAATATCCTGTGTTTCATTGATGATGACAACAGTGAAATCTGTCATTTGCACCTGCCATAAATCCAACACCAAAGTAACACAAAGGCTGCATTGTCAGTGGTAGCTTTGATGATCTTCTGTTGCCAACTCCTTCCAGACTGGAACTGGAGATATTTAAAACATCTCATAGATCGCCATTTCCTCTTCAGTACCGGAGGTGATTGAGTCTCTCAGTTCAAAGAAAGAGGTCTAGCGATCTTTCATTTTTACTTTCCAGAGGGAAACAGATGGACTCGTGATGTAACATCAACATCCCTTAGTCTAACTGCTTGAATATCAATTTGAAAGCACCGTGTATCCATTTTGCAATGCATGAAAATTCAAATGGATTCCTTCAAAGAACATCTACAAGTAGCATCATGAAATAGGATGAGAACCTTGCAGTACTTTGGACATTTTAAACTTAACTTTAACTAAAATGTGTTTATTTTTATAGAAAAAGAAAGCTACAACAGACACGACTATGCATGTAAATGGGACAGCACGGTGGCTCAGTGGTTAGCACGGCTGCCTCACAGTGGCAGGGACCCGGGTTCAATTCCCACCTTGGGCAACTGCCTGTGTGGAGTTTGCACATTCTCCCCATGTCTGCGTGGGTTTCCTCCGGGTGCTCCGGTTTCCTCCCACAGTCCAAAGATGTGAAGGTTAGGTGAATTGGCCATGCTAAATTGCCCGTAGTGTGCTAAATTGCCCGTAGTGTTAGGTGCATGAGTTAGGGGAATGGGTCTGGATGGGTTGCTCTTTGGAGGGTTGGTGTGGACTTGTTAGGCTGAAAGGCCTGTTTTCACACTGTAGGGAATCTAATCTAAATTCAGTGCTGTCTGGCAGAGCCCTGAGTGGGATCCATGGATCCCCCAGACGTGATCGACGATGCTCTCCACCACATCTCCTCCACTTCCCGCTCCTCCGCCCTTGAGCCCCGCACCTCCAATCGCCACCATGACAGAACCCCACTGGTCCTCACCTACCACCCCACCAACCTCCATATACATCATATCATCCGTCGTCATTTCCGCCACCTCCAAACGGACCCCACCACCAGAGATATATTTCCCTCCCCTTCCGTATCAGCATTCTGAAAAGACCACTCCCTCCGTGACTCCCTTGTCAGGTCCGCACCCCCCACCAACCCAACCTCCACTCCCGGCACCTTCCCCTGCAACCGCAAGAAATGCAAAACTTGCGCCCACACCTCCCTCCTTACTTCCCTCCAAGGCCCCAAGGGATCCTTCCATATCC
>NC_057712.1:75941174-75945681 GCF_004010195.1 Chiloscyllium plagiosum
CTGACCTCTCCGCCCCCACCCCCACTCCGGCCTATTACCCTCACCATAATCTCCTTCCACCTATCGCATTTCCAATGCCCCTCCCCCAAGTCCCTCCTCCCTACCTTTTATCTTAGCCTGCTTGGCACACTCTTCTCATTCCTGAAGAAGGGTTCATCCCCAAAACGTCGATTCTCCTGCTCCTTGGATGCTGCCTGACCTGCTGCGCTTTTCCAGCAACACATTTTCAGCTCTGATCTCCAGCATCTGCAGTCCTCACTTTCTCCATGTCACACTTGTAGCCTCATTTTGAAACGCAAATTCATTTGGTCTTGGAGAAAGGCACCACCAAGTAGACAAGAATATTGGAAGACTTGTATCGGCGGGAGGAGGAACCTTATCTTCCCGAGAGAGAGCAGGCTTGAACTCCATGGAGTGATTGTCATTCTATGGGGCAGGGCTTCATCCATCTTAGTACTATGCTGGAGGACAGATTGTCAAATTGTGGTGGAATCCTGCATATTCCTTTGTACACTGCACTCCACAGCAGCCTGAGCAGACTTTGGGTGTTTGCGCTTTGTGTTGCAAGGTGGCTTTTCATTAATACACAAGAACGTTATGCTGAAAATCTGCAACAATGAAACAGAAATGTGTAATGCAAAAAGTAAAGGTGGTAAAGAAGAATAAGTATTTATAAAGAGCACATTTTGAAATAGTTTTAAAGGCATAGTAAAAATACAATATTCTATCCATCCCAACAGCATTTCTTCACCGTACTCAGAAACCAGAGAGAATTTCATTGTCTACCATATCTACTGCTCTGTCTTCAATGTTGCTTTCAATTCTTGTTCTTGAGAGATTAGTGGCCTTTTCTTCAATATTTATAGCACTGAGCTTAGACTGGCTCAACTATCACCTTCAAGGTTCTAACTAAACACAAATCTTTTTACTAAAGTTCTCTAAAATACCTCTTTTCTCTTGGGGATACTGTTTCATACTTTCAACTTCAATTTGGCTGTCTGCAAACTGAAAACCAAAGCTTTCACGTACGTGCATCACAATGGGGAAGCTGTTGTACTGCAGCTAGTACATGGTTTTGGATGGCGAGAAGATTCGTGTTCTCTCATTGCCTGCCGCTGGTGTGTTGGAAGCATTTGTAACTTGTTTGTATCTTCTTTAGTCATTGGTTCCTGGAGTGGCACGCAAACATGGATCTTTGGCATAGAGGCAGGGATATCATACTGCACTGCGGGACCTCCATGTGAAATCAAGTTATAATTTTTAATTATCAGTATCTTGTCGCTCTTCCAAGCTTTTGCTTGGTAGCTTGCTGGTGGAAGATAAGGTGGTATTAGAGTATGTAGGCACATTTCTTCCTGTCCAGTTAGCATCTGTTGCCTCTAATTGTGCATTACCTTATCCTGGAAGAGAGTTGGACGTATGTCAAATAGTGCTGTGAATGTTTGGAATATAGATCTGCATGGTTAAATAACTGGCAAATTGTGCTAGCTGTAAGACCATAAGATCATAAAATATAGGTTCTTGATTAGGCAGAGTATCAAGGTTATGGGGGGAAGGCAAGAGAATAGAGTTGAGAAACATATCAGCCATGATCAAAAGGTTCAGCAGACTCAATGGGCTGAATTGCTGATTCTATTCCTATGTGTTATGATCTTATTGTCTAACAGCTTGCACGATCTGCCAGTATCTAAGGGGGAGAAAGTAAGGACTGCAGATGCTGGAGATCAGAGTCAAGAGTGTGGTGCAGGTTAGACAGCATCTGAGGAGTAGGAGAATTGACATTTTGGGAGTAAGTCCTTTATCAGGAATGAGGCTTATGGGCTGGGAGCTGAGAGATAAATGGGAGGGAGGTGGGGTTGGGGAGAATGTAGCTGGGAATGCAATGGGTAGATGAAGGTGCGGGTGGAAGTGATAGGTTGGAGGTGAGGGTGGAGCAGATGGGTGGAAAGAAAAGAAATTGGACAGGTAGGACCGGTCCAGGGGGGTGGTGCCGAATTGGAGACTTGGGACTGGGATAAGGTAGGGGGAGGGGAAATGAGGAAACTGGTAAAATCCACATTAATCCTGCCCACACACCCCCCTCACCTCTGTCCAAGGCCCTAAAGAATCCGACAGATGCTTCCACGCCTGTTATCTACTGTATCCGTTGCACCCGAAGTGGTCTCCTCTAAACCGGGGAGACAGGACGCCGACTTGCAGATTGTTTCAGAGAACACCCACACCAACCAACCCCACCCCCGTGTGGCTGAACATTTTAACTCCCCCTCCCACTGCACCAAGGACATGCAGGTCATGGGCCTCCTCCATTGCCAAACCCTTACCACCCGACACCTGGAGGAAGAAAGCCTCATCTTCTGCCTTTGCACCTGCAACCACATGGGATTAATGTAGATTTCATGAGAGAGTGCCTGTGTATGAGAGAGGGTCTGCAGGTGTGTTTGTGTATTGTGCACTTGTAATGTGACATGAACCCAAGATTGAGCCCATCCCCTTGGTACCGAACTTGGCTATCAGCCTCTGCTCAGCCATTTACTTTGTTGCCTGTCCTGAAATCCGCCTTGAAACTGGGGTTCATGTTGCACTACAGGTGACCTCATTCACCACACACACACACACACACCTTCCCTCATATGCTCACACTACCACTCCCCACACTCACACCCACCCACGCACCCTCTCACAGACTTAGACCGCATTACACTCACACTCATACACACACTCTCCCTCAGACACTCACCACCACCCCGCACACACACACCCACGTGCACACACTCTCTTGGTCTGTACACACACACATATAAGTATGTGGGGTGAATTTATACTAGCAGAGTTACATTTTATTTTGCTCCAAAACTGCATAAATCCACGTAAAATTCTGTAGCTCCCACTTTAGAAATAGAATCAGTCTGACATAACTTTGGGCCACAGACAGACTTTAACTTCACATCTTCAATGCATTATCTAAACTGAGATGACACCTATTATAGAACATAGAACATAGAACATTACAGGGCAGTACAGGCCCTTAGGCCCTCAATGTTGCACCGACCTGTCGTACCAATCTGAAGCCCATCTAACCTACACTATTCCATGTACGTCCATATGCCTGTCCAATGACGACTTAAATGTACTTAAAGTTGGCGAATCTACTACCGTTGCAAGCAAAGCATTCCATACCCTTACTACTCTCTGAGTAAAGAAACTACCTCTGACATCTGTCCTATATCTATCACCCCTCAATTTAAAGCTATGCCCCTGTCAACCTGGGTGACAACTTTCAAGGATCTGTGTACCTGGATACCGAGATCTCTCTGCTCATCTACACTACCAAGAATCTTACCATTAGCCCAGTACTTTGCATTCCGGTTACTCCGACCAAAGTGAATCACTTCACACTTGTCTGCATTAAACTCCATTTGCCACCCCTCAGCCCAGCTCTGTAGCTTATCTATGCCTCTCTGTAACCTACAACATCCTTCGTCACTATCCACAACTCCACCAACCTTAGTGTCGTCTGCAAATTTACTAACCCACCCTTCTATGCACTTATCCAGGTCGTTTATAAAAATGACAAACAGCAGTGGACCCAACACTGACCCTTGCGGTACATCACTGGTAACAACTCCAGGATGAACATTTCCCATCAACCACCAACCTCTGTCTTCTTTCAGCAAGCCAATTACTAATCTAAACTGATATCTCTCCCACAATCCCATTCCTCCGCATTATGTTCAATAGCCTACTGTGGGGATCCTTATCGAACGCCTTGCTGAAATCCATATACACCACATCAACCGGTTTACTCTCATCTACCTGCACCAACCTCTGTCTTCTTTCAGCAAGCCAATTACTAATCTAAACTGCTATCTCTCCCACAATCCCATTCCTCCGCATTATGTTCAATAGCCTACTGTGGAGATCCTTATCGAACGCCTTGCTGAAATCCATATACACCACATCAACCGGTTTACTCTCATCTACCTGTTTGGTCACCTTCTCAAAGAACTGAATAAGATTTGTGAGGCACGACCTACCCTTCACAAAACCGTGCTGACTATCTATAATCAAATTATTCTTTTCTAGATAATTATAAATCCTATCTCTTATAACCTTTTCCAACACTTTACCAACAACTGGAGTAAGGCTCACAGGTCTATAATTACCAGGATTGTCTCTACTCCCCTTCTTGAACAGAGGAACCACATTTGCTATCCTCCAGTCTTCTGGCACTATTCCTGTAGACAATGGCGATTTAAAGATCAATGCCAAAGGCTCGGCAATCTCCTCCCTGGCTTCCCAGAGGATCCTAGGATAAATCCCATCTGGCCCAGGGGACTTAACTATTTTCACACTCTGCAGGATATCTAATACCTCCTCTTGTGAACCTCAATCCCACCTAGTCTAGTCGCCTGTATCTCAGCATTCTCCTTGACAACATTGTCGTTTTCTAGAGTGAATACTGTCAAAAAATATTCATTTAGTGCTTCCCCATCTCCTCTGACTCCAC
>NC_057712.1:75946488-75975992 GCF_004010195.1 Chiloscyllium plagiosum
CTACAATTTTGGTTCCCATCCCCTTGCTGGATTAGTTTAAATCCACCCCAATAGCCTTAGGCGAATTTCCCCCCCAGGATATTGGTACCCCTCTGGTTCAGATGAAGACCATCCTTCTTGTAGAGGTCCCACCTACCCCAGAAAGAGCCCCAATTATCCAAGAATCCAAAACCCTCCCTCCTGCACCATCCCTGTAGCCACATGTTCAACTCATCTCTCTCTCTATTCCTAGCCTCACTAGCACATGGCACGGGCAACAAACCAGAGACAACAACTCTGTTCGTCCTAACTCTAGGCTTCCATCCTAGCTCAATGAATTTCTGCCTTAAATCCCCATCTCTCTTCCTACCTATGTCGTTGGTGCCTATGCTCCCCCTCCCCTTTAAGGATCCCAAAAACACAATTCAGAGACATCACTAACCTTGGCACCTGGGAGGCAACCCATTAACTGTGAGTCTCTCTCGGCCCCACAGAACCTTCTATCTGTCCCCCTAACTATGGAGTCTCCAATGACTACTGCTCTGCTCCTCTTCCCCCTTCCCTTCTGAGGAGCAGGGACAGACTCTGTGCCAGAGCCCTGTGCCCCACTGCTTTCCCCTGGTAAGTCCCCCCCACCAACAGTATCCAAAATGGTATACTTATTGTTGAGGGGAATGGCCACAGGGGATCCCTGCACTGCCTGCTGGTTCCCTTTCCGTCCCCTACTGTAACCTATCTGCCTTTTTCTTGTACCTGAGGAGGGACTACCTCCCTGCAACTCCTCTCAAAAACCCTCTCTGCCTCCCGAATGATCCAAAGTTCATCCAGCTCTAGCTCCAGTTCCTTAACGCTGTTTTCGAGGAGCTGGAGTTGGGTGCACGTCCCGCAGGTGTAGTCAGTAGGGACACTAGTGGTGACCCTTACCTCCCACATTCTGCAGGAGAAACATTCAACTGCCCTAACCTCCATTCCCACTATTCTAAATTCCCAAAGAGACTGTTGAAAAATAAGGAATGAAAAATAAACTCGTTACCTGACCAATCTAGCGCACAGAACCTTTTTCTTTGGTTAGAGGAGGAGGATGGGTGGGAGACACTACCTGAGTAGTGTTTTGGGTAATGCAACACACAAATATATGACTTCCCAGAAATCCTTTGCTCCTCCCTCGCACCTCTTGTTAAAAGCTATCTTGAGAATGTAACTTTAAAAAAGTTCTGGGACTTTCATATGAAGGATTCGAAACTAACATAATCATTCTAAAAGATGAAAGACTTAAGCTAAATTTGTTTAATATTGCATTCCATGACACTGCAATCCTGTTGCTATAAATTCTGTGCTGTATGATTCTGCTCCGCAACCATCTGATGAAGGAGCAGCGCTTAAAAAGCTAGTGCTTCCAAATAAACCTGTTGGACTATAACCGGGTGTTGAGTGGTTTTTAACTTTGTCCACCCCTGTCCAACACCAGCTCCTTCACATCATTGTCAGCTACTATCAGTCACTATTAACAGCTACTCACCCTCCTATCCACTCCCTTGTCTGTCCAACTGTTTTTCTCTCCCTTTGGGCTATATCCCCCATCACCTATCATTTTCTCCTTACCCTGTCCCTCCACCCTAACTTCTGCCTAGAAATAAATATCTTCCTAGCTACATAAAAACCTCAAGAACTGCTGATGCTGTAAATCAGAAAAAAAAAACAGAAGTTGCGGGAAAAGCTCAGCAGGTCTGGCAGCATCTATGCAGAGAAATTAAAGTTAACATTTCGAGTCTGGTGACCCCTCCTCGGACCTGAAATGTTGACTTTGATTTCTCTTTGCAGTTGCTTCCAGATCTGCTGAGCTTTTCCAGCAATTTCTGTTTTTGTTTCTGATTTACAGCATCGACAGTTTTTGTGGTTTTCCTCTCGGTATTCTGTAAGTTTCAATGAGATCCCCCTTCATGCTTCAAAACATTGTCAAGTACAGACCCAGAGTCTTAGATTAGATTAGATTAACTTAGATTAGATTACAGTGTGGAAACAGGCCCTTCGGCCCAACAAGTCCACACCGACCCGCCGAAGCGAAACCCACCCATACCCCTACATTTACCCCTTACCTAACACTACGGGCAATTTAGCATGGCCAATTCACCTGAACCTGCACATCTTTGGATGGTGGGAGGAAACCGGAGCACCCGGAGGAAACCCACGCAGACACGGGGAGTCATCAATTGCTCCTCATGTGACAAGCCCTTCATCCCCAGGAGCATTCTTGTAAACCTTCTCTGGAGCCCCTCCAATGCCAGCAAATCCTTACTTAGATACAGCTCACAATATTCAAAATGCAGTCTGACCAGAGCCTATACAGCCTAAGCAGTACAGTAAGTGTGAGGCTTGCAGCAGTGTTATGTACGTGAGTTTGATGTGGAGTTTTAATGTTTGATAAAAGGCATTTTTGATAGGAATGTCGTTCATTCAGAAGTGTGTGATATTCATGACACGTGGTAGCATATGTCATTTTGAAGATACGTTCACTAACATTGACCACTATATGAGTTCATATATGGCACTGTTTCCAGATCCTCAGGGCTAGACTCCTGGCATTAGCCTCATGACAATCTGCTTACTTTGGATTCTAAGCCTGCATTTGGAGTGTAATTTCTCTCCCTCTGGATACCAGACATCTCTCTGTGTCTTCATCATTTTTAATCTTCCTTTGATTTCATTTGATTATAGTCCTAAATTTTATCTAACTTGATTACACCCACATAATTTACGCCCCAACACACTGCTCTTGCAATGTGCTATGGAAAGCTTGGACAGGTATAGTGCAAGGCAACAAAGCAATTAACAGAAGAGTCGTTGAAACAGAATAGGTTTACCAGCGCATTAGTTTGCTTTTTTTAAAATCTGCTGGTTGGAGATCAGGATTTAATTTTTATAAACTGTATTTTGGCCCAAAGGCTTTTGTGTTTGGATGCTGCTGATTAATATACTAGCTAGGTAAATGATAAAACAAAGATATTAATTGTTGAGCATAGCATTTCCCTTTTTAATTGATTGTACAGTCTCTTAAGCCTTACAGTAGAGAGTTCACTTGACTGCATCTTCTGTCTCAAGATTTCAAAACATTATGCCTTTGAGTGCAATCTTACAGTGTTTCATAAATTCCCAGTTCTGCTTCAAGTGGAATGTTAAAAGTTTGACAAAGATCTGAACTGACTGGTTACAATCTCATATGCCCATTGGTTCTTACGAAGATGCAGCTTTAGAGCTTCTGAGCTGATAGTTTTCCCCCAGCTTCTGGCTTTTCTGCAAAATTAATGATTTTATATCCAGGAATAGTAGCTTCTTCCACTGGGCAGATACGTTCAAAATGACCTTGTCATCAGCTGTCATCTGAGGACGCTCCAGTTGAAAAGTACTTTGTTACATAATCCACTAAAAGGATATTGTCTTAAAGTAGATAAACTTTCTAATGGTTTGTTTTTCATTTATTCTGAATGCTTTCAATTGTAGATGAGTAATATGACAGTGCACTTTCATTAATTAAAATATGCGCCATCGTAGAATTCGAACACAAAAATCACCTACATTCAATTTAAAAAGACCCACATTAAGGTAACTGCTCAGAATATCTATGTATAGATACATTTCCACAACTTTTTCAAGTACAGTAATCAACGATAAGTTCCTTGGTGAATGCTTGGTAATGAGATCAAGATGTGAAATCATTTTTATTTTGTTTCTTGGTTAATATCCTGTGAAGGAGAAAGTGAGGTCTGCAGATGCTGGAGATCAGAGATGGAAATGTGTTGCTGGAAAAGCGCAGCAGGTCAGGCAGCATCTAGGGAACAGGAGAATCGACGTTTCGGGCATTAGCCCTTCTTCAGGAATGAGGAAAGTTGGTCCAGCAGGCTAAGATAAAAGATAGGGAGGAGGGACTTGGGGGAGGGGCGTCGGAAATGTGATAGTTGGAAAGAGGTCAAGGTGAAGGTGATAGGTCAGACTGGGGTGGGGGCGGAGAGGTCGGGAAGAAGATTGCAGGTTAGGAAGGCGGTGCTGAATTTGATGGATTTGACTGAGACAGGCTGGGGGGAGGGGAAATGAGGAAACTGGTGAAATCCGAGTTCATCTTGTGAAGCAAAACAAATTAATATTTTCATTGTTTATATAGACACATTTGCATTTGAATTGCTGGTGACATTAATTGATTGCAATACCTCAATAAACCTAGCAACAATTCAATATCATGCATATAACAATAAAACATTAGTAATGTGTGTGTCATGCAGTATTCAGAAAGTGCTGCCTTTGATCATTTATCCAAAAATAATTTTCAAAGTATAATGACAAGTTTTTGATATTTAATCACTCGTTCACCCAACAAACAGGATGTGTACTGGGCACATGACATCGTTCTGGGTAAAACATCAGGGGATGAGGGAATCTGCCGATGGCTCCAATGGTGGCCCTGCAGCAATTTAATGCCGGGAGCCATATTAATTGTTTAAATAAGACTTCTGCTTATTTTACATGATGAATTCCTGCTTTAGAGACTACTTAAGCAGGAGGCTGGAAGAACACAGCAAGCCAGGCAGCATCAGGAGGTGGAGAAGTTGACATTTCAGGTGTAACCTTTCTCCACCTCCTGTTGCTGCCTGGCTTGTTGTCTTCTTCCAGCTTCCTGCTTGTCTACTTTGGATTCCAGCATCTGCATTTTTTTAATTATATCTCTAGAGACGTACTTGCCAAACTGATAGATGAGATAAAGCCCTTAAGTGGCAATTAATTGGCCATTGGGAGTCAACAGATGTAAGGGGACTTAACTTCAGACAAGTCGGACATTGGTGGGTAGTTGAGGAGAAGGCTATTTGTTAAATTTTATGTTTAGCTGACTCCAAATCTACTACAATGAGACATAAAATCTGATTCATTAAATTGAGTTTATTTTAATTGTATGCCAACACAATGAATTGGTTGAAGAGTGCTGTTCTCACATTGCTTCTGATCACAGCTTCTAGTTAGGAGTGCTGTGAGATATAATATATATCTGCACAAATATGATGCAGAACAATTACTTCTGTAAATAAAACTTGCAGATTTGAGATCTCTAATTTCTGTTAACAGATATTTTAAAAAAAGGCTTTTAACATTTTACATTATAGAACGGGAGGAGGAAAGTCAGAAATCCTAAAGCAACTTGAACACAATAAGTCATCATTAGGACAATGCCAGATGACCTTTACTCTAACCAAAAATAAAGTGCTACACATAGAAAGAAAAGTTAAGCAATACATGCTCTGTGCATAGTGTGGAAATAGCTTAGCACAAAGCTAATAGAGACATGTGAGTCTTAGTATACGCAGCACTGATCACGTTCAACAAATGCAGGGCAGGAATTAGCAAAACCAACAGGATGTTGAGCTAAGAGTTAAAACAATAAGTCAGAGAACCTGGTGTCAAAACTGTATCGTGGTCTGGTCAGACCACACCCTTCATATTGTGTCCATTTCTGGTCATGAAGGGTCAAGGAAGTCATTAAAAGAAATAGAAATGTGTACTGTTTGAAACTTTTGTGGGATACTGGACGAACAATACATGTATACAGTCACTAATCTGGTGCTTGTGATGTGCCATTTGCCTTGCCACTTTCTACAGCCAAACCAGGTGGCTCTCTGGAGGTTGCAATACCTTTACATTATACAGTGAAAGGTTTAAGAGTGGTACCACACCCCCTCCAGTGGCATGCCTTCAATTGATGCTGTGCATCAATTTCCCCTGCAAAAGTACATGAGTGGAAAGCTAGCAGTTGTGGAATGTGACCTGAGTCAAATGAGAAAGCCAAAATAAGAGATTCGGGGAAATCATCCTGTAAGCGGGGAAAAGAGTTTTACAGTTGTGAATGTCATGAAATATTGTTACAGGAACTAAGTCATCACAGTACAAGATTATGAGTAAAGAATTTCTCTTAATCAGAGTGTACAGTAAAGTTCCAGTTTTGTGAAGAAGGCATAGAGACTGAAGCAGACAGACGTATTTCCTCTGTGTTTGTGTTTCACAGTTTGTTGCCTTGTTTGATAGCTTGTTCTAGAGGGTCCAGCTGTAGGCATTCTTGACAAGATTGATGAGATGTGCAGTGAAGTCATCTATAAGTCAAGTGAATATGCCAAGCATTTCTCCTTCAATAACTGCCTGCTACTGAAGTGTTGTGACTGAGCTGTCTCCTTAAAGGCTGAAATCTAATTTCCATGCACTCCACCTAATTGCACCCATTTTACATGGGATTTACATCAATCAGCAGTCAAATGGATATGCAAATGAGCTAACCCAGGAAAGCCTACTGTAAATATCTCTTCATGAGTGCAAATCATTCTCCACTGCATAATTGTTGCAGAACTACATTGGAGTCAATTAACCAAAACAGCAATGTTGTAAACCTACCCACTTGTGTGTAGATGCGCTAGATATGGTAGGTAAGATCACCACAGATACTGAGGAGCTGCTAATATGATGTAATTAGCAAAAAAAAAATGCTGCATGCTTGAATTTAAATGAATACTAGATCTTAGCTTCATTCCTGTGGTTAAGAACGTAATTTCAATTCAGGCTATTTTTAAGATGGAGTTCAGCATTGTAAGCTGAAAATGTGTTGCTGGAAAAGCGCAGTAGGTCAGTCGGGCATAAGCCCTCCTTCAGGCTTATGCCCGAAACGTCGATTCTCCTGTTCCCTGGATGCTGCCTGACCTGCTGCGCTTTTCCAGCAACACATTTTCAGCTCTGATCTCCAGCATCTGCAGTCCTCACTTTCTCCTTCAGCATTGTAAGCACTTGAAATTTTAATACTGGTTTATTTTAAAAATATATAGTTGTAATACCGGCAATGTTTTTGTGGACGATGCTAAAGGAGTGCAAAACCAGTAAGTTTTGGCAATCCTAGAAATTTAAATGAGAGCAACATTGTATCTACATGTATGATACACTGGTTAAGCTGACCAAATTAATTATGGTTATTTGTCATTTTGATGACAAAGATGAAAATGGTTTCATCAGAAAATAGTGTTGTTTTAAGTGGTTGTACTTCCAAAAAAAAATTGCCTATTTTAATCATACAAGAAATCCTCTGTTAGCCTAGTATATTGAAATCCTTGAGCAGTAATTATAGTCATATTATGCAATAGATAGTCCAATCTGTTAGAAATTTGGCATTGCTTCAACCATTTCTTCATTTTGGGTTCAAAATGACTTCCACCTTATACAAATCATGCTGGGCATCATTTTGACAATTAATGAATAAGAGATTTCCTTTAATGATGTCCTTCTCCTTCTTCCTCCTGGCATTGCCATGTCAACAAAGATTGCAACCAGATTGTACTCAGTTGAAGGTTGGCTAGTGGCTAGTCATGCCCATTTGTAACTGACAGATTTACCCACTGCGAGCATGGGTCTAGGTACAGTTGCTATTCTACTCCTTTTCATTCAACATGCAAGCTCTTCACTTCGGCTCAAGGGTCTCTGTAGCATGTCCAGGCGCCATGATCATTGGCTTGCACTTTCCACTCAAGATGGTTGATGTGACACACAAAGAGGAACTTCTTGAGAGCGTCCTTGAATTGTTGGCCTGGGACCCATCTGTTTTAATTACCAGTGCTCAGCTGTCTCTACAATCAGATCTTGGGCATGATATTGCCCATCTGCAGAATGTGACTTGCCCAATACAAATGAATTTGCAGGTGAAAGCCCTTAGCTAGTGATGTTTATTGTTAACAGTATTTCAGTATTAGGGATGTGGTTCTGCTAGAGGACCTTGAGAACACCACAGAGGCAGCACCAATGGAAGCACGCTCTAGAAAGTGTCTGTAATAGTGGTATAAGAGGAGAAAGTGAGGTCTGCAGGTGCTGGAGATCAGAGCTGAAAATGTGTTGCTAGAAAAGCGCAGCAGGTCAGGCAGCATCCAGGGAACAGGAGAATCGACGTTTCGGGCATAAGCCCTTCTTCAGGAATGAGGAACGTTTGTCCAGCAGGCTAAGAGGTGGCGGAAGTGACGGCGGGTGATGCGCTGTACATGGAGATTGGTGGGGTGGTAGGTGGGGACCAGTGGGGTTCTGTCCTGGTGAGGACCAGTGGGGTTCTGTCCTGGTGAGGACCAGTGGGGTTCTGTCCTGGTGAGGACCAGTGGGGTTCTGTCCTGGTGAGGACCAGTGGGGTTCTGTCCTGGTGAGGACCAGTGGGGTTCTGTCCTGGTGAGGACCAGTGGGGTTCTGTCCTGGTGAGGACCAGTGGGGTTCTGTCCTGGTGAGGACCAGTGGGGTTCTGTCCTGGTGAGGACCAGTGGGGTTCTGTCCTGGTGAGGACCAGTGGGGTTCTGTCCTGGTGAGGACCAGTGGGGTTCTGTCCTGGTGAGGACCAGTGGGGTTCTGTCCTGGTGAGGACCAGTGGGGTTCTGTCCTGGTGAGGACCAGTGGGGTTCTGTCCTGGTGAGGACCAGTGGGGTTCTGTCCTGGTGAGGACCAGTGGGGTTCTGTCCTGGTGAGGACCAGTGGGGTTCTGTCCTGGTGAGGACCAGTGGGGTTCTGTCCTGGTGAGGACCAGTGGGGTTCTGTCCTGGTGAGGACCAGTGGGGTTCTGTCCTGGTGAGGACCAGTGGGGTTCTGTCCTGGTGAGGACCAGTGGGGTTCTGTCCTGGTGAGGACCAGTGGGGTTCTGTCCTGGTGAGGACCAGTGGGGTTCTGTCCTGGTGGCGGTTGGAGGGGCGGGGCTCAAGGGTGGAGGAGCGGGAAGTGGAAGAGATGCGGTGGTGGTATAAGAGCCAAGACTCCATAACACACAGATTGGGGTGAACACTGGTTTTACACACTTTAAGTTTGGTCTGTACTCTGAGTCTATGGTTGCTTAACATTTATTTGAAGTAAGAAATTGAGGATTTGGTTAAGAAAAAGAATGAAGCATATGTCAGGTATAGACAGGATAGATCAAATGAATCCTTAGAAGAGTATAAAGGAAGTAGGAGTATACTTAAGAGGGAAATCAGGACGGCAAAAAGGGGACATGAGATAGCTTTGGCAAGTAGAGTTAAGGAGAATCCAAAGAGTTTTTACAAATACATTAAGGACAAAAGGGTAACTAGGGAGAGAATAGGGTTGAAACTTTATTGCTGGAACAGCACAGCAGGTCAGGCAGCATCCAGGGAACAGGAGATTCGACGTTTCGGGCACAGGCCCTTCTTCAGAGAATAGGGTCCCTCAAAGATCAGAAAGGCGGCCTTTGTGTGGAGCCACAGGAGATGGGGGAGACACTAAATGTGTATTTTGCTTCAACATTTACTGTGGAAAAGGACATGGAAGATATAGAATTAGGGAAATAGATGGTGACATCTTTAAAAAAAAGGCTATATTACAGAGGAGGAAGTGCTGGATGTCTTGAAATGCATAAAAGTGGATAAATCCCCAGGACCTGATCAGGTGTACCCTAGATCTCTGTGGGAAGCTAGGGAAGTGATTGCTGGGCCTCTTGCTGAGATATTTGTATCATCGATAGTCACAGGTGAGGTGCCGGAAGAATGGAGGTTGGCTAACATGGTGCAACCTTTTTAGAAAGGTGATAAAGACAAGCCAAGGAACTATAGACCAGTGAGCCTGCCCTCAGTGGTGGGCAAGTTGTTGGAGGGAATCCTGAGGGACAGTATGTACATGTATTTGGAAAGGCAAGGACTGATTAGGGATAGTCAGCATGGCTTTGTGCGTAGGAAATCATATCTCACAAACTTGATTGAGTTTTTTGAAGAAGTAACAAAGAGGATTAATGAAGGCAGGGCGGTAGACGTGATCTGTATGGATTTCAGTAAGGCATTCGACAAGGTTCCCCATGGGAAACTGGTTAGCAAGGTTAGATCTCACCGAACACAGGAAGAACGAGCCATTTGGATACAGAATTGGCTCAAAGGCAGAAGACAGAGGATGGTGGTGGAAGGTTGTTTTACAGACTGGAGGCCTGTGACTAGTGGAGTGCCACAAGGATCGGTGCTGGGTCCACTACTTTTTGTCATTTATACAAATGATTTAGATGTGAGCATAAGAGGTACAGTTAGTAAATTTGAAGATGACACCAAAATTAAAGGTGCAGTGGACAGCAAAGAAGGTTACCTCAGATTACAATGGGATCTTGATCAGATGGGCCAATAGGCTGAGGAGTGGCAGATGGAAATTAATTTAAGTAAATGTGAGGTGCTGCATTTTGGGATAGCAAATCTTAGCAGGACTTACACATTTAATGGTAAGGTCTTAGGGAATGTTGCTGAACAAAGAGACCTTGGAGTGCAGGTTTATAGTTCCTTGAAAGTATAGTCGCAGGTAGATAGGATTGTGAAGAAGGTGTTTAGTATGCTTTCCTTTATTGGTCAGAGTATTGAGTGCAGGAGTCAGGAGGTCATGTTGAGGCTGTAAAGGACAATTGTTAGGTCACTTTTGAAATATTGCATGCAATTCTGATCTCCTTCCTATTAGAAGGATGTTGTGCAATTTTAAAGAGTTCAGAAAAGATTTACAAGGATGTTGCCAGGGTTGGAGGATTTGAGCTATCGGGCGAGGCTGAACAGGCTGGGGCTGTTTTTGCTGGAGCATCAGAGGTTGAGGGGTGACCTTATAGAAGTTTATAAAATCATGAGGGGGATGGATAGAGTAAATAGACAAGGTATTTTTCCCTGTGGTCAGGGAGATCTGAACTAGAGGACATAGGTTTAGGGTGAGAGGGAAAATATATAAAAGAGACCTAAGGGGCAATTTTTTCACACAGAAGATAGTACGGGTATGGAATGAGCTGCTAGAGGAAGTGTTGGAGGCTAGTACAATTGTAACATTTAAAAGGCGTCTGGATAGGCGTATGAATAGGAAGGGTTTAGAGGGATATGGGCCGGATGCTGGCAGGTGGGACTAGATTGGGTTGGGATATCTGGTCAGCATGGACGAGTTGGTCTGAAGGGTCTGTTCCTGTGCTGTATATCTCTATGACTTGGTGACTCTATCTGCCAAATGTGATGTTTGCTTCTGAAAGCTTGTTGTCCATTTCCTTTGCTATGGTGGCATCAAACAATATGTCACTCCACTAACAGCTTCAAACAGTCAGGAAAGAAAGATCACGTCCAGAGTGACATGCAGTCAGAGTACTGTATATAGTTTGGAGAATTTAGAAGCAGCATGGGTATTCACTGCAGTGGAGAAGAGGTGCTATTCACTTTTTTGGCTTACAGTTTGTAAAGTTTCTTGTTGTCAAACAAGGTACATTGAAGCCCAGGATTAGGGGTCCAGCACAAAGGAGTGACATCAAAGGTAAACTGTAAGTTCTTTAGTTGGTGATAACGACAAATTTGACAAATCATTATAGGTTAGGGGAAGTATTTACAGGTAACAAACTGAAAGACCAGTATAAAGTTTTTAAAAATCAAATTAAGAACCAAGTATATCAAATAGAGATGCAGAGCCAGGCGATATGTTGTCCCTGCATGATATGGGAGCTGATGAACCCTAATGTGATTTGTAGTGACCACATCTGTAGCAAATATTGCTTGCTTACATAACTCTGGTTCAATATGAACTCTGAGCTTTGAATACTGTGACACGTCAGGGAGGGGGAGAGTTACCAGGACAATGATTTTCAGTCAGTAGTTATACCCCTTAGATTAACTACCTTGAATTTGGTCAGTAGTCAGGGCAGAGAGTGCGACTATGAGAAAGGCAGATAGAGGGATCCAGCAAGTGGTGCTGAAGGAGTCTCAGCCCTTGAACTTGTTTAACAGATTTTGAGATTTTTACTTCCTAGGTTGATGAGAACAGAGGTTGGGGGAGGATGAGCAAGCTGACCATAGCACTGTGGTACAGGAAGCCATTCAAGGAGAGTGCGGGAGTGGGGAATGGGTTGCAAAGAGAGAAATTTAGTTGTAATCGGGTACAGTATAGTCAAGCAATTGGACACTGTTCTCTGTAGCAGGATTGTGAGTCGCATAGGCAGTCTTGCCTGCCGGTTACCTGGGTTCAGAAGATCTCATCTGGGCTGCAAAGGAACTTGGAGTGGGAGGGGAAGGCTTCAGCTGTGGTGGTAAAGATAGGAACCAACGATAAAAGTAGAAAAGGAAAGAACAGCTAGAGGATGAATTAAAAAGCAGAAACAAAAAGGTTATAACATCTGGATTACCAAGATCAAATTGGCACAGGGTCAACAGGATTAATGAGGTAAATGTGTAGCTCAAAGGTTGGTGTGGTAAAAATAGGGTACATTTCAGGGACATTGGCACCAGTATTGGGGAAGGAGGGAGCTGTTGCATTGAAAATTATGGAAAAGGTTAAGGGGGAAGGGGAGGGGTAGGATTTTGCTGTGGTTATTAAAGTTTCCAGAACAAGTAATAGAACAGATATTATAGAAAGGGTCAGGAAACTATCTTCAGGCATAGAAGATGAGGAGACAACTATGAGAAGGAGGGCAGTCAATGCAGGACTCAGGGTGTTATACTTAAAAACATGCAGCAAACGAAATAAGGTAAATGAATTTGTGGTACAGAAATTGGTGTGTGCAATGTAATGGATATCACAGAGTATGGCTGCAAGGCTATGAGGGCTGGGAACTAAATATCCAAGGATACATATCCCATTGAAGGGGCAAGCAGGTAGATGGAGGGGCAGGCTTTCCTTGTTAGTAAGATCTGAAAGTGGATAAATCACCTGGTCAAGATGGTCTATACCCCAGAGCTTTGAAGGAGATAGCTGAGGATATTGTAGAAGTATTGGTGGCGATCTTTCAGAAATCACTGAAATCAGGGACGATGCCAAAGGACTGAAAAATGGTAAATGTTATTCCCTGTTTGAGAAGAGAGGGAAGCAGAAGAGAGAAATTATAGGCTACTTAGCCTAAGAGTTTATTTTTAAGGATGAGATTGTGCTTTGATGTGCATGGTAAAATAGGACTGTGTCAGTATGGCTTTGACAAAGTGAGGCATACCTGACAAATCTATTAGAACTTTTTGAGGAGGTATGAGCAAATTGATCAAAAGAACTGGTGGATTTGAGCTATTTGGATTTCAAAAAGGCCTTTGACAAGGTGCCGCACAGGATACTGCTCACTAAGATGAGTCCATGGTGCTCAGGCCAGGATACTGACAAGGATAGAGGATAAACTGACTGGTTAAAGGCAGAAAGTAGACTATTTTCTAAATGGGGAAAGGCTTCGGAAATCTAATATATAAACAGACTTAGGACTAGTTCAGAATTCTCTTAAGGTTAACATGCAGGTTCAGTTGGCAGTTAGGAAGGCAAATAAAATGTTAGCATTCATTTCAAGAGGGCTCGAATACAAGAGCAGAGATGGATTGCTGAGGCCATAAAAGGCTCTGGCCAGACCCCGTTTGGAATATTGTGAGAAGTTTTGGGCCTGGTATCTAAGAAAGGAAGTGCTGGCATTGAAGGGGTCAAGAGGAGGTTAACAAGAACGATCCCGTGAATAAAGGGTTTGTCATATGAGGAGCAGTTGAGGACTCTGGGTCTCTACTTGATGGAGGTTAGAAGGACAAAGGATCTGATTGAAACTTACAGAATATTGAGAAGCAGCATGATGGCTCAGTAGTTAGCGCTGTTGCCTCACAGCGCTAGGGACCTGGGTTTGATTCCAGCCTCAGGCGACTGTCTGTGTGGAGTTTGCACATTCTCCCCGTGTCTACGTGAGTTTCTTCTGGGTGCTCTGGTTTCCTCCCACAGTCCAAAGATGTGCAGGTTGGGTGAATTGGCCATGCTAAATTGCCCATATTGTTCAGGGATATGTAGGTTTGATGCATTCGTCATGGGAAATGCAGGGTTGTGGGATAGGGGAATGGATCTGGGTGGGATACTGTTCGGAGGATCGGTGTGAACTTGTTGGGCAAATGACCTGTTTCCACACTGTAGAGATTCTATGGTTTTATGGAGAAGGCATGGGAAGGGGTTGAGAAACATATTAGCCTTCAACAAATGGTGGAGCCGACACAATTGGCCAAATGGCCTTATTCTGCTTCCATAACTTAACATCTTAATAGGTAAATTGCTTGATGGCTTCCAGCTCAGTTCCTCTTAGTGACAATACTTGGTGGTTTATATTCTTCAAGGGTGGAAGCTGATGCAGAATTTCAGAGATGGCTTTTATTCATTTCCTAAAGAGTCATTAAGCCATTAACACATACAAATCCTGCTCCTATGTACAGTGGTGCTAATTGCCTCCATGTAAAACAATGCTAAACAGTCTTGATTATTTATTTTAAACTAATAATCATAATCACTGCTGTTGGTGGTGGTGGTCCAAGATCCTAGATAAATCACCAGGCCCCACACAATCCCTCAGCCTCTGCCTTAGCCTTCCACCTCACAAAGCCTTCTGATTCTGCTCTGAGGCCCAGTCATTTCAGAACAAGCTCCCATTCAACCGTATCTAATCACTTAATGGAAAATTGATGCATGGACCTTCACGGTCCATTACTACTGTACCATCTCGTGGATAATCCTAATCCAAATTTATTAGATCCTGGATCTCCCCATTTGGGCTAATACATCGTGGGCATGGCAGCCAAAAAGGAACTCTGCTGCAATTCTAGGCATTAAGCTTATGGCAGGTAATTAGCTGAAAATGTGTTGCTGGAAAAGCGCAGCAGGTCAGGCAGCATCCAAGGAGCAGGAGAATCGACGTTTCGGGCATGAGCCCTTCTTCAGGAATTAGTCACTAATTAGTCACTAATTCAGGTAATTAGTCACTAATAATAGCAGAATTTAATTTTTTAATGAGTCACTATGCTAATGATGGAAATAAAGTACAGATTTGAACATGCATAAAGTTTGCTATGAAATATGATTTTGCCTAAATGTGGAAGAATATTTCTGTAGAAATCGATTGGTTCAAATATGAACGCAAATTACCTCATGCCATTTTTCATAAAGAACAAGTGGTACAACAAGAGCAGTCAGTTCATATGGTGTTTGTGAATGACCTTGAATGACACGAAATCACAGAAATATGGAAGATTCACAGTGAGGCTTTTGTGAACTGTTACCACATCACAACCTTGGAATTTAGCCACAAAATTTATACTGAAGGGAACTGAAGAACTGGATAGAATGTGAGAGTTAGACCCAAGACCTTCCTGTAACACTGTGGTATTGTGGCAATGGGTAACAAGAACATAACTGTTCTTATAAAGTTCGTGTACTGTTCAATGATATATTGTTTTCATTTATTGTCTTCCATATATGTAGCTGGGTAAGTTGAACATAATCTCTTATCATGCACGAATTGTTCCTCATAGGCACATTTTGGAATATCTATTGACTCAAGTCCTGGAAAATCAAACATTTTCTTCTACCATTAGTCGAGAGTATCAAATATTTGGAGTCCAGGTGTAACACTTGCATTTTGCTCCACTTGTACGCAAAGAATATCTAATTGCACCAGTCTCCAAATATCAAGCATTTCTTATTTAAAAATAAGATTGTCAGATTGATACGACTTAATCCATTGAAAGAAGTATTATCTTTTGCCCTTTCTGTGACCTAACCTAATTCCTTACCTTTGCACTGTCAAGCAGACTCCAACTCTCCCCTTAGCATATTAACAAGTCTGAGGTACAAAATCGAAAACAAACATTGCTTTTCAATCACCGAAGGAAGTTTTCAATTATTATTTTGATTATTATGAACTGTTACAATTATTACAAATAATATCATTCATCCATTCCTCACCAACAAAAATGAAAAATTTAGACATTATCAAAGTGAATATCTTTTAAAAATGCTCAGTGAAAGACATTTTCTTTACATCTGATTAATTGTATGGTCCACTCATGGTACAAACAACATTGCATCTTGCTTATGTCAGGCCTGCTCTCCATGGATATGAGCTGATACCAGAGAAAAATCATAGAGCAACAGGTTGACTAAAGTCTGAAAGTATGTTTGTCATGTCATGGTAGTGATAAATATGGATCCTTAGAATCCCACAGAATGGAAAGAGGCCATTCGGCCTCTCAGGTCACTGCCTACTCTCCAAAAAGAATCCCAGCCAACCATCAGCTGCTTATCCTAACCCGACAACCCCACATTTACCATGGCTAATCCTCCTAGTCTGCACACTACATGGCAATTTATCATGGTCAATTCACCTAACCAGCACATCTTTAGACTTGCAAGGAAACCGATCCAGATACGGGGAGATTGTGCAAACTCCACACAGTCATCAAGGCGAGAATCAAACCCAGATCCCTGGCACTGTGAGGCAGCAGTACTAACCACTGAGCCATCATGCTCCCATCTTCTGTTTTTATTGGCTTGGACTTCCATGGATTGAAATTTTTTTTAGAAGGGAAAAGCACTGACTGAAAATGCCCACAGCAATTAGCAGATCACACAGGTTTACCAAGGAGGATGCAAAGACAATAGCCAATTTACTCCTCCTCACTCGCTCATGATAGGTGGCATAATGAAATTGCACTAGCAATTCACTTAATTATTTTCACATATAATATGAATCTTAATGGAATTATGGAAGCAAATATTTGGATTAATCTAGTACACAAAGTTGAAATAATGGAAGTGAATATTGCTGCATTTCCCTATTCCTCCAGAATCTGTTTGATAGGAAGGGTTACACCTGAAACGTTGACTTCACCACCTCCTGATGCTGTTTGGCTTGCTGTGTTCTTCCAGCCTACTGCCTGTCTACTGACAGGAATTGAAGAGCAGTGATAGGCCATTTATCTGCTCAAGCTTGCTCCACCATTCTCGATCAGGGATCAGATTGAGATTCGCTTTTAATTGGAGATTATATGAATTGAATATAACTTCCACCAGCTATTCTGGTGAGATTGGAAACAATAGCCCCAGCTATTAATCAAACTGGATGCAAATCCACCCCATAATTTTATAACTAATGCATGCTTGAAGCCTGCATGGAGGTTTACTTCGCTTGTTACTGTTTTCCAGAGCAACATCGTTGAATAGTACTCCATAAACATTCAAGACACTCAGACCTCTGAAAGGAAGCTGAAGATTCCAACATGTTTCACCTCTGCACCAGAAGTCAGGACCCAAAGAGCTGACCATGAATCTCCTATCACCATTGGAAAGGGATGACGATCAATCCTTATGCCTTTGCAAATATCTTTGAGGCAACACTACCACACAACAGTGAAGACCAGCCAAGCCTGATAGAAATTTCACTGACCTTCGTGCTTTGATCTCAGCAAAGGATGGAGCCTGGAACTGGCTGAATCTCAGGCAGTTGAGTAATTACTGATGGTAAGACAGAACGGTCAATTGAAGAGATTGAGTTCATGAAACTGCACTCCCTCATTGTTTGGAATGCACTTCCATTTAGATCCAGAGCTACATCCTGGTGAGTACACACAGGCACATCTAGACATGTGATGGAGGTTATGAGAGTGAAGCCGTAGATAGTCAAAGGACAGTGGGAGGCCATTGCCACACTGAGCCCCAGGATGACCAGATCAGCTGCTAATGTATGCCCCAGGAATACAATAGCAGTTGAAATGGCAGCAAAGATCAGGGAAACTCTGACAGAGAAGCTATGAAGAGTAATGGGGAATGAGGTTGGACTCACTCAAGACCATGAGTTCTGTAAGGGTTTCAGGCATGTGAACACAACTTCCTCCATGAAGAGTTTGGGGACCCAGATCCAGCAGAGCAGTCAGTGGCTCACCAGATGAGGAATGATAATCAGTCAGGTCCTCACTATTCAAGTCCTTCCTTTTCTGCAGTGCAAGATAGTTCAGATTATCCACCACCACATATGGTAGATTCTCACTGGATCGTGGTATTGTACTCATTGGTCTAGACATCTGAATCTATTTTTAGCAGCCCAATGGTTTGCTCAGTGGACCCATGTGAAGTTTATACAAAGGTTCTGTAGAGACATGAGTAGCCCTGTATTCAATAGGTAATCTTTGTTCCAAGAATCTATCCCTCAAGATGCACTTGGAATTACTGAAAACCGATATACATCATAGATAATTCCTAGGAATTGTGCTCACACCTGAAGGATCTGTTTTCAATGGTCACAGACCAGTTCTGTGTTAATGAAATGGAAACTCTTCTTATTGATAAAGGTCACTGAAATGTCAGTGAGAACCTTGGTGGTCACAAATTTCAGGCAATAATACATTGCAACTGGGGGAAAGTGATGCTTTTGCAGCCTGTGAACATCTCTGTTGGTCAGTTTGGAAGTGCGCCTTGTCACCAACTCTATTGAATAGAGCACTGATCACCAGTGAAATGTTGGAATTGATGGTCTACAGCTTAAGAGGTGTCATACGTATATTCAATCCATCCTTGGAAAGATCCAAAGGGCTAAAGGTTGAGAAACATGGTAACCTTCAGGGCCCCTGAAATTAGGTGTCTACCAAATCTCATGGATCACTATGATACAGAGATAAGTGCCAAACTCCACGGAGAGACGCTGAATAAATTAATTTACTTTAATCATTCCTATTTTTACCGTTTTCGGTATTCAAAGATGTCTAAAATGCTCCTATGAGGGGAAAGAATCCTAAATTCATAAGATTCTTTGAAGCGTACTCAGCATTCGTTTAGATTAGATTACCTACAGTGTGGAAACAGGCCCTTCGGCCCAACAAGTCCACACCTACCCGCCGAAGCACAACCCACCCAGACCCAATCCCCTACATTTACCCCTTCACCGAACACTATGGGCAATTTAGCGTGGCCAATCCACCTAACCTGCACATTTTTGGATTGTGGAAGGAAACCGGAACACCCAGAGGAAACCCACGCAGTCACAGGGAGAATGTGCAAACTCCACACAGAGAGTCACCTGAGGCAGGAATTGAACTCGGGTCTCTGGCATTGTGAGGCAGCAGTGCTAACCACTGTGCCACCGTGCTGCCCATGAATATTATTTTGAATATTATTACCTCTCGCTGAGACTTTTATCTTAATGCTGACCAAAGTACTTAGCAACACAAAAGTTGTCTCCTTAATTTAGGAGGCTTTAAGTATATTTTAAGAAGTTTCAAAACAGAATTGGAATTTGATGTCAAAAGGTCATTGTTGCTGAATCGGCCAGGATTTATTGCTGATCCCTAATTTGCCTTGGTAAGGTTGTGGTGAGCTGCCTTCTTGAACTTTTGCAGTCAGTGGGGAATAGCTATTGACGGAGTTTTAAAGGTGTAGCCTGCTTCAGAACTTGAACCCACATCCTAACATACTGACCTGGTTAGGTCAATTGGGAAAATAGATATGTTCGACCCCTACTCATTTTTCATGGAGTCAGGCCAGAATTTTTATGGCATTTCAGAGGTGTTGTCTGCATAACAGAAAAGTAAGTTTTAAAAGTCCTTGTCTTGTTTCTGTTCCCAGTCAATGCTCCTCCACTGACACTCTATGGCTCCTCATGCCTCCATTACAGAGACAATGGTGCTTCCATTCCCGTTAATCCAATATGCATTGCATAGAATCAATGAACCCTTTAGTGATATTAGGATGTGTAAAACAAAAATTTATAAGTCATCCTATCGTGACTTCCTACTACGTAAAAAACAAAGCTTTTCCAATGGGCCAATACATTTGTCACTCATACAGACTCTTCAAACCATCAATAACTGCACAATTTGTAATCTCTTATTCTTGTGTAAATAAAAATTGCATAATTGACATCAGGGAAAGGCCATAACTGTCAATCACAGAATTTTGTTTTCACCGAGAGTCAGATGTTTCAAAACTTTAATTGATATCTAGGCTCTCAGAAAAGCTTTATAATGCATTCTTGCCATGTTGAAATACTTGAGCATAGGGAGAATGAGTGTGGTGAGGTTTTGTAAGTTTTGAGGATTAGAGGACAGTACATTTTCATTATAACTAGGATGAGGTACTTTAACATCTTTAAGAGCCTTTTGAAGAGCCACCTGAGGACCTGCCATCACTCTAGTTGCCTCCAATCTCTTTCCCAGGTTGGCTGACCTGGCTACAACTCACATCTCTGTGCTCAGGAATGCAGACACTGTGCTGTGGGTTCTTTTCTCCGGAGACAGTCATACAACACCATGAGTTTTCCCAACTCCTGCTACTTGCTGAGGAGATGAAAATCCAGGCCATTATCTCTGACAGTTTTAACAAATTATAGTTATAATTTCTTTATAGTTAAGATCCATTCCAACCACTGCAGTGCAACAGGTCAGACACTACACAAGATCCCAATAAAGATTACTGTCGATTAATTCATTTTTTAAAATTTCACACTTTTCAATTACTCTGCCTTAATGTAGAGGAATGAAGATAAAAAACTAGTTCAATTATTTTGCTTCGATTTTTGCACAATGAAATAAATGATTATAATTTATCCCACCAGCAAACAAATTTTGAAATAACATTTCTATTGCCAATGGCTGGAAACTAACAAGTGCTTGCACAGTTTTGTAAACGAAAGGGCCAACAGGTAATGTAATAAAAGAGCTGTGATGATGGGAAGTATCACTGCCTTCTTCATTCTCACTAACTGAAATGTTATTTCATATTCCTCAACAAGCCTGGATTTAATAACCTACATCACAAAATATACTACTAGCCATCATTGCACCCTACATGAAGCTGTCCCTAGTTCTGAATCAATTGGAAACAGAATCAAAGAACACACTCAGGATTGTATTATCATTTAATACTAACTGCATTGCTTGCCAAGCTACTAGTTTGTTGTCTGCACAAAATTCATCCATTACTGAATTGAATTGCATTGAATTTATTGTCACGCGCACCGAGGCACGGTGAAAAGCTTTTTCTTGCAAGCAATACAGGCAGATCACAAAGTTACGTAGCATAGAAAAGTAAATAATAGGTAAGCAGCAGCAAAAACAAAAACACAGGTACAGGTAAATGTTAAGAGTTTGAGGATCCATTCAGTATTCTAACAACAGAAGGGTAGAAATTGTTATGAAACCGGCTGGTGCATGTGTTCCGGATTCTGTACCTTCTTCCCAATGGTAGAGGTTGTAGAAAAAATATTGCCAGGGTGAGATGGATTTTTGAGAATGCTGGCGGCCTTTCCTTGACAGTGGGCCTGGTAGATGGATTCTATAGATGGGAGGTTGGCCTTTGTCTAAGCCAAGTTCACCACTGTCTGTAACCGTCTCCGATTTTGAATGGTACAGTTGCCATACCAGGTAGTGGTACATCCAGACAGAATGCTCTCGATGGCGCACCTATAAAGGTTGGTTAAGGGTATTCGCTGTCATGCTGAATTTGCTCAGCTGTCTGAGGAAGAAGAGATGTTGTTGGGCCTTTGTAACCAGTGTGTCCACATGAAGAGTCCAAGAAAGCTCGTTGTGGATGACCACTCCCAGGAGCTTGACATTCTCCGCTCATTCCACCTCTGTGCTGTTACTGTGTAGGGGGGCATCCTGCCGTAAGTCAATAATGAGTTCCTTGGTCTTACCGGCATTGAGAGCTAGGTTGTTCTCAGTGCACCATTTTTCCAGGTCTTCCACCTCCTGTCTGTAGTCTGTTTCATCAGCATTTGAGATTCAACCGACTATGTGGCGTCATCAGCGAACTTGTAAATGTCATTAGTCTGGTATATTCAATGCAGCAGTTCTTATCTTAACGAGCCTTTTTTTAAAAAAAATTAAATTCAAACAATCTGTAGTTGCATTAGCATTTCTCATTTTAATTTGCATCTTTATTAATTTAAAATGATTCTTTAATGCAATGAGATGCTAAGAGTTTTTTTTAAACTCAGTCTGCAGCATGTGTCAACTTTACCACAACTTACCATTGCCGCAGCATGACAGCATCATACAGAACAATCTCAAAACAATGTTTACCTAACACACCCCAACTAACACAAATTTATAGCAATTATGTTGACTTTAGTTTGCACATACAGATTAGTGGGTAAACTTTGCAAGCTTGTGTTCCTGGCACAGAACATTGTGTAATGAGAGAACATACATGTAGCAGCACAGTGGCTCAGTGATTAGTACTGCTGCCTCACAATTCTAGGAACTTGGGTTCAATTCCAGCCTTGAGCGACTGCCTATATGGAGGTTACATATCCTCCCTGTGTCTGCATGGACCTGCTCTGGTTTCTTTGCACATTTCAAAGACGTATGGGATAGGGTGAATTGTTGGATGGGATGCTCTTCAAAGGGTTGCTATGGGCTGAGTGGTTTGCTTCCATGCTGTAGGGGTTCTATTCTACCTTATATCAGGAGCGTAGTTGTGGAGGTCAGGTGGATGATAACTCTGGCATGGCCTCATGATGTGCTGGCTTGAATACTCATCTTGCACTCCTGGTGGGTAACGTTCTGTGCTAAGAATACAAATTCAATTTCATAAAATGTACCCCTTGAAGAATGTCTGAATACGATCCATGTCTCAAAAGAAACACAGGGTGTTGTAATTTTAAATTTACATAATTACAAAAGTTGATTTGAAAACCTCTTCACAAATGTTGTTCTTGGTTCACTAGCACAAATTATTTACTGATGTGTTAAATTTATTTTAGGAATTGCTTTCTGGTTTAGCATTGAATGCTGAGGGCACTAATCATCATGGAACTGAACAAGCTTTTGAATATGCCTTCAGAGTCCTTCTGTGAGTGTGAACCATCTTTGGCTTTCATCAGAAGTTAGCCCAAATCTGGTGATCCACAATGAAAATAGGCTAGAGACAGACAAACCTAATTTGAAAAAGCTGTTTCTGATTATTCCTAATTAGACAACAGTTGCAAATGTGTAAGGTCGTGACAAACAGTCATAGTTACAAGACTGATCATTTTCTCGCCCTGCTAGGAGTCTACATGTTACTATAACATAACAAGGATACAATTCTATTTATCACGTCCAGCAACAAAAATCTTTAGACTGATGTTAGAGGATACCTTCCATGGAAGTAAACAATAAAAGTAATTTTATACTTATGCTGACGTTATCAACAGTGAGAATTATATACATTTTTGTGATGGTGGTAAAATGGACTACCTGATTTTGACTCCTGTCACCTGATTTTTACTACCTGAGACTGTTCATGGATAAAAATGGTTTTTAGAAAGGAAGAAAACACTGACTTAAGATGGCCACAGTGACCACCTGACCAGGCTGAGTCAAGCATCAATAAGCAAGACCTGGTCTGAATTGAAATTAAAATATTTTTGAAATGACACAGATCAGTCACTCAGATTGGTACCTTCGATTTGATTCAAACATTTCTGGTAGTTTTGTGCATTGAGATAAAATGCTTGCCTGCAGATTATTCAGTTTTTCTTAGCAAAAAAATTAACTAGATACAGGAATACACAAATTAATTGCATTTTAGGTAACTGTTATTGAACAGGGCAGAGAGAGGCTTGATGGATTGTTAACAACAGAACTGAACAATTCTCTCTCACCTTGCTAAGCAAGCAGGTGGTGAATATTGCAAATGGTATGTTGGCTTTCATTGTAAATATATTTGAGTACAGGAGCAGGAGTGTCTTCCTGAACTGTACAGTGCCTTGATGAGATCACACATGGAGTATTGTGTTTTCTTGTATGAAGAAGGATATTCTGGCTGTGGAGGGGATGCAATAAAAGTTTAGCCGACTCATTGCTGGGATGACACAATGACACATGAAAGAAGACTGGAAACAGTTAGAACTATATTCATTGAGTTTAGTAAAAGAAGGGGGCAGTTTCACAGAAAGTTGTAAAATTTTAATATAACTTGATTGGATGAATGCAGGATGTTCCTGATGATTGGTTTTCCAGAACCAGGGATCACGGATTAAGGATATAGGGTAGGCCATTTCATGGCCAACATGAGGAAAACTTCCTTGACCCAGAGAATGGTGAGCTTGCTGAATTCTCTGTCACAGAAAGCGGTGGAGGCCAAAACATTGTTTTCAAGAAGGTGATGTAGTTCTGAGGATTAAATGGAGGAAAGAGTTTGGGGTGAAAATAGGAATAAGGTACTGAGTTAGAGAAGCAGTCATGATCACATTGAGTGGTGGAGCAGTTTGAACAGCTGAATGGCCTCATCCTGCTCCTGTTTTCTATGTTTTCTCTCACTGCCTTGAAAAATAATGCCCAATGATCAAGCAAATTGGAGAAAATTAGATTTCACTGAGAACTCAAGGGCTTTGACAAATTTCTCTATTACTGAGGATACAAGTCATCAACATAAACCTTTAGACTGATGTTGGGGGAAGTTTAAACTCAGGCCAAATGACTCTCAAGGACATTGAGAACTTAATTTAACTGAATACCCTTGATTTTCATTTTTGTACTAGCCACTCACCAATATTTAAACTTAATACCTATGTTTGTATGTGTGTTTACTGTTGCATTTTATTATTTTTCTTGGATTAGTAGGCAACAGAATTCCTCTTTATTTCACACAAGAAAACTCTAATTCTTGATTTTTGACTTTGTGAACTATATTTAGATGAAGTATGAAATAGCTGCATGCTAAAATGAATTAAAAATCTTTAATCCAACCAACCAAAGAATTTAAAAAGAGAGAAGTTAATGCATGCCTCCTCAATTGGTCATGATAACATATTAGCCAGGAAAAGAAAGAATGAAGGAGTTAGAAATTTCATTTCACTTTGGATTATGTTGGCACAGAATGTGTTTCCATTAGTAGTTATTGCAGTTGAAGCTGTAATGTTTTATTAAAGAAGAACAGTTATATATTTGAAAAAGGAGGTACAGGAAACGTACATGGAATTCAAACTATCTCAGGCTGACTGTGCAGTCATCACTAACTATGTTCAGCATCATTCGTGACTCCTCAGATACTGAGGAGTTCAAACGCAAGACAGACAGCAAGACCGGGACAATATCCAGGTTTGGGCTGACAAGTGGCAAGTTTTATTCAATAGCATCACCGTCACTGATTCCCTACTAACAACATCTTAGGGACTACCATTGATGAAAAACTGAACTGAACTGGTCATATAAATGTTGTGGCTCTAAGAACAGGTAAGAGGGATCTTGTAGCAAGTGACTCACTTCCTGACTCCCTACAAACCATCCACCATCTACAAGGTCTGAATCAGGAATGGTGATTTATTATCTGTTTGGCTGTATGAGTCCATCTCCATCATCCTGAAGAAGCTTTCTACCATCCTAGACAAAGCACCCCACTTGGTTGGCACCTCATCCACCAAACATTCAATCCCTTCATCATTGAATCCCCATAGCTGCAATGTATACCATTTACAAGAAGCGCAGCAGAAATTCAACAAAACTCCTTGGCTTGTATTTAGAAGGCCAAGGGCAGCAACACATAGGAAAACCACATTCCTATGTGTTGCTCACTAGTAAATATTTCACTGTCTCTATTTTCTGATGTTAGGATCCTGGAAATTGCTCCCTCTAGCACTGTGGATGCATCTACACCAAAAATACTGTGGTGACCCAACAGTTATTGAATCATACAGCATGGAAACAGACCCTTCACTCAAACCAGTCCATGCCAAGCATGTTCCCAAACTGTCCCATTTGCCTGCATTTGGCCCATATCCCTCCAAACCTTTCTTATTCATGGACCTATCCAAATGTCTTTTGAGCAAAAGGTAACTTACTATCACCTTTTCACGTATAATTAAGGATTATCAGTCAATGCTAGCCCAGTCAGTAATGCCCACATATCTTGAGTGAACGAATAATAAATAAATACAAACATATTTACATATATAACATTTCTGAAAGTTTGAAGGCTTCTTTTTGATCAATTTACCTTTATGATCCAGAATTATAAGCTGACAGAATTTATGAAACTGGAGTGGGTCACACAAACTTTCTTTTAATATTAAAATGAGGCCTCCCTTCATTTCAGGAGGTTGTAGATCTGTTAACAAAATGAAAGAAATCTGCAATTTAGCATTGGCCTAAATGTCCATAAAGATGGCTTACATGTCCTTGACCTATTAGGTTAGTTATTTCTGCATCAAATTTACAGCTGTAAAATCACACCAGCGATGTTAATTTTTCTTTGTAGCTCCACTGGAAGGGATGATCAACAAAATGGCCTGCTGTGTTGAAATTTCTTTCATCTTGTCATATAGTGAAATGATTACATCCAATAATCCATTAATATCTTTGTCTCTTGCTTAACTGAATACAATTATAGCACTGGTATCTCAAGGTAAAGTATTTCATCTTCTTACGTGGTTATGTAGGCATTATAATAATTCAACTGCCAAGAAGATTGGTTGTCTCATCTAATTCTTAGCCCCAGGAACAGGCAGTTCCCGGGTTGTGAACAGGTTCCATTCTGGAGTCCATTTGTAAGTCGATTTATATACAAGTTGGAACAGAATGCAGAACAATATAATGGAGCCATTTGTAGGTACAGGAAATGTTTGATTAGATTAGATTCCCTACAGTATGGAAACAGGCCCTTCGGCCCAACAAGTCTACACCGACTCTTCAAAGAGTAACCCATCCAAACCCATCCCCTACCCTATATTTACCCCTGACAAATGCACCTAACACTATGGGCAATTTAGCATGACAAATTCACTTGACCTGCACATCTTTGGACTGTGTGAGGAAACCTGAGAACCCAGAGGAAACCTATGCAGACACAGGGAGAACGTGCAAACTCCACACAAACAGGAATCACCCAAGGCTGGAATCAAATTGCATTTGGATTTTAAAATTACATTCCTTTATGAGACCACTTTCAAGTGTTTATAAATCAGGGCCCCCTGGATAGGAATATAAGACAAGTCTGTTTTTACTCCCTTTTGGATGAGAAATTAACAACTCCATTGAAGATGGCACTTCTTAAAGTCAGAAATTACTTCCAATAAAAAATTACGTTATTTGAATTATGACGATGTGAGATTTTAGCAATTCTTTCATTATACATTAGTATATATATGTACAATGACTTTTAAAGATTAATTGTGCAAAGGCATTTGTAAATTTTGTAATGGATATTGTTGTATAAGCTTTTAAGGAACACATATGGAATTTCATGTTTTTGCTATTGTACCTGAGGTGTTGAAGTATTTCCAACAGATGCTTATATTTCTATCAAAGGAATTGCATGCAAATACAATACATTCTTGTGCAACAAAAAAATTGTATATGATTTCAAAGCTTATGCTTGACGACTTTAAGTACAAACAATTATTAAAGAGGTAAGTTATTAAACAATAACCTATTGAAAGTTTTGAATTTATTTGGAATCTGTTTAAATCTTCACGGCAGTGCCTTTGTCATGCAGAGTTCAATTTATAGAATTGCTTGTGGATGGTTACATAAGGCAGAATCTTATCAGGGTCTTAGCATTGTAGCAAAATGGCATGGTAAGCCTGACAAAGGTTTACCTCAATTTTGGGAGTGTAGTAATTGTAACAAGGTCAGCCAGATGGACATCATAGAATATGAGTTCCCTGATTGGGGCTATTAATCTGGTCCAATCAGGGAGCCCTGGCTGATGGATAAGACTAGGAGTGTCACTCTGAGAGTTGGCTCTGAGGGAGCTGAATCAGTATCAAGAACTCTTCACTTGTAAATAAAGAGTCACTTGGTGACAGATATTAGCCTCTGTGAAATTATTTCAGTGGAAATGGGAGAAAAGCATGGTCCTGAAGATATTCGCTCACAACAGTCATCTTTGAATTGGCATCAGCATTTCTGGCATCATGACATTACTTGGGAAACTCAACTTGTTTGATCCTGTCATCGAAAACTGGGCCCAGCATGTGGAAAGAATGCATTACTTTTTCTGGGACATTGGGGAAGATGAAAAGCAATGAGCAATTCTCTTGTGGACCTGCAGCTTTTGCAGTTATCAGGAGCCTAACTTTCCCTGATGTATCAGGTACTAAAATCTTTCAAGAGTTGTCGGATTTAGTTAAGGAATATTATGACCCCAAGCCTCCTCTAATTCTGAGACTCTACCAGTTTTACTCAGCAATTCAAGAACCAGGGGATTCTGAATCAGGATTTTTGACAAGGTTAAGACAACTGACAGAAGCATGTGACTTTGGTTTAACCCTTGATGAGATGCTGAGAGACCGTTTGGTATGTGGGATTAGTGACGTAACTGTGCAAAAGTGTCTGCCAACTGAAATCCAACTGGACTTCAAACAGGCACTACAACTGGCATTATCATTGGAAAACGCAGCAAGTGGAGCATATGTGTTGCGGAGTATTCTGATGGAGGTGGACACCATTTCTGAGCCTGAGGAACACTACTTGAATGATAACCACTTGGGCATGCATAGAGTTCATTAATCAAACACGAGGACAAAGATAGGAAAACTGTACACATCTTTTGCAATACACGCTCACAGATAGTGGAAAATCCCTGCAAGGAATTTGAGCATTTCCTCAAGTTGAACGGCATTCGACATATGATGACAGCTCCATCATCCATGATATCATCCATCAAGGCAGGGCAGGTGACTGAGGTATCAGTGGGGGAGCACTTTGGGGCCAGCAACCACAATTCTATTAGTTTTAAAATAGTGATGGAAAAGGATAGATCAGATCTAAAAGTTGAAGTTCTAAATTGGAGAAAGGCCAATTTTGATGGTATTAGGCAAGAACTTTCAAAAGCTGATTGGGAGCAGATGTTCGCAGGTAAAAGGGCGACTGGGAAATGGGAAGCCTTCAGAAATGAGATAACAAGAATCCAGAAAAAGTATACTCCTGTCAGGGTGAAAGGAAAGGCTGGTAGGTATAGGGAATGCTGGATGACTAAAGAAATTGAGGGTTTGGTTTAGAAAAAGAAGGAAGCATACTCAGGTATAGACAGATAGATCAATTGAATCCTTAGAAGAGTATAAAGGAAGTAGGAGTATACTTAAGAGGGAAATCAGGAGGGTAAAAAGGGGACATGAGAAAGCTTTGGCAAATAGAATTAAGGAGAATCCAAAGGGTTTTTACAAATATATTAAGGACAAAAGAGTAACTAGGGAGAGAATAGGGCCAAACAAAGATCAGCAAGGCGGCCTTTGTGTGGAGCCGCAGAAAATGGGTGAGATACTAAATAAGTATTTTGCTTCAACATTTACAGTGGAAAAGGATATGGAATATACAGATTGTAGGGAAATAGATGGTGACATCTTGCAAAATGTCTAGTTTACAGAGGAGGAAGTGCTGGATGTCTTGAAACGGGTAAAGGTGGATAAATCCCCAGGACCTGATCAGGTGTACCCCAGAACTCTGTGGAAAGCTAGAGAAGTGATTGCTGGGCCTCTTGCTGAGATATTTGCATCATCGATAGTCACAGGTGAGGTGCCAGATGACTGGAGGTTGGCAAACGTGGTGCCACTATTTAAGAAGGGTGGTAAGGACAAGCCAGGGAACTACAGACCAGTGAGCCTAACCTCGGTGGTGGGCAAGTTGTTGGAGGGAATCCTGAGGGATAGGATATACATGTATTTGGAAAGGCAAGGACTGATTGGGGATAGTCAACATGGCTTTGTGCATGGGAAATCATGTCTCACAAACTTGATTGAGTTTTTTGATGAAGTAACAAAGAGGATTGATAAGGGCAGAGCAGTAGACGTGATC
>NC_057712.1:75976075-75983069 GCF_004010195.1 Chiloscyllium plagiosum
TGGCAGATGGAGTTTAATTCAGATAAATGCGAGGTGCTGCATTTTGGGAAAGCAAATCTTAGCAGGACTTATACACTTAATGGTAAGGTCCTAGGGAGTGTTGCTGAACAAAGAGACCTTGGAGTGCAGGTTCATAGCTCCTTGAAAGTGGAGTCGTAGGTAGATAGGATAGTGAAGAAGGCGTTTGGTATGCTTTCCTTTATTGGTCAGAGTATTGAGTACAGGAGTTGGGAGGTCATGTTGCGGCCGAACAGTACATTGGTTAGGCCACTGCTGGAATATTGCATGCAATTCTGGTCTCCTTCCTATCGGAAAGATGTTGTGAAACTTGAAAGGGTTCAGAAAAGATTTACAAGGATGTTGCCAGGGTTGGAGGATTTGAGCTATAGGGAGAGGCTGGGGCTTTTTTCCCTGGAGCGTTGGAGGCTGAGGGGTCTTATAGAGGCTTACAAAATTATGGGGGGAATGGATAGGGTAAATAGACAAATTCTTTTCCCTGGGGCCGGGAAGTCCAGAACTAGAGGCCATAGGTTTAGGGTGAGAGGAGAAAGATATAAGAGTGACCTAAGGGGCAACATTTCCACTCAGACGGTGGTACGTGTATGGAATGAAGTGCCAGTGGAAGTGGTGGAGGCTGGTACAATTGCAACATTTAAGAGGCATTTGGATGGGTATATGAATAGGAAGGGTTTGGAGGGATATGGGCCAGGTGCTGGCAGGTAGGACTAGATTGGGTTGGGATATCTGGTCAACATGGATGGGTTGGACCGAAGGGTCTGTTTCCATGCTGTACATCTCTATGACTCTACGACTCTCTCCAATAGTCTAGCAGAAAGAGCAGTCCAAACTTTGAAGGTAGGCTTAAGTAATCAGACTACACCTTCACTAGATACCAAACTCTCTCAGTCCCTGTTTGATTAAAATATTACCTCTCATGCTATTACAGGGATGGCTCCAGCAGGTTGCTACAGGGAAAAAAAAACTAAACCCAATCTTCCCAGACCTGTGGGGGGAGGCTGAAAAATCATCAGGAATGCCAATGCCAGCCACTAGACTCTGCTATGTCAGAGAGACAGATTACTTAGGGGATGAAGTTTGGTGTAGGAATCTCAAGACTGGCCCTGCATGGGTAAGAGGTATGGCCGATGCAAGGTCAGGCCCAGTGATGTATGAAATTTAGGTAGCTGAGGTGGTCCGGAACACGTACGTGGACTGTATCAAATCTGCAAACTCACAAACCGCGGAAGCAAAACCTGCCCAGCACCTCAACAGCCTTTCCGACTGATCCAGACGCATGGGACATCCCTCTCCATAAAGCGTTAAAGATACCTCGGAATCCCAGATGGACATGGTAGATGTTGCCACTTGACTCCTTTGCTGTCTGAAGAAAAGAATACATTTCTTCTGAGATGCTCTGGGCACAAGAGGTGAACTGGTGTGCATTACACCCTGCCCATATTCAAGCCAACGTTGGAGGAACCTGACCTCCAAGCAGGAGCTACAAAATAACGAACCAGCCTTTGTCCTTGGACTCAGAGGGGAAGGGATGTAATGATTGTAACGAGGTCAGCCAGGTGGACCTCTTGGATATGAGTTCTCTGATTGGGCTGTTAACCTGGTCCAACCAAGGAGCTCTGGCTGACAGATAAGAACAGGAGTGTCAGATATCCTGTTCACTCGGACAGCTGGCTCTGAAGGAGCTGGGTAAGCATCAGGGATTCTCCACATGTGTTAATAAAAGATGACTTGGTGATGGGATACCATTTTCTGTGGGAGCATGTCCAACCTGTTTTTATTCATCTGACAAGCAGCATGACAAATTTCTTGGCAGTATTGAATTACTAATTAAGAAGGATTATTCCTCACTCGACACTTGGTTAATGGCCCAACTTGCCTCACTAATATTTATTTTCTTATCATGTCAAATACACGAAACAAGCCAGATGTTGAGAAAGCTTAACATGGAAGCAGGTACCTGATGAATGAATTCACTTCACTACTCAGTCCGAACAAACACCATGTTGGTCACTGGGCACTAAGGGCATGCTCTGTGGGCACCAGCCACACATCCATGAACAATGGCATCCAATAAATGCTAGCCTCTAAGAATCCTTGTAGCACAGCCCCGATCCACTTACAGGACACTTCTGCACTTCAATACTGCACCTCAGGCTGCATTGGTAACTATTTTTCTAATGCTGCAACAATGACATTGTACACTCATTGACATGTATCCAGCTCATAGAATTGACCAGGCCACATCTCTGGCTCTTCACTTTGCTGTCATAATGCTCAGTCACTTTAAGAAAGCTGGATGCTCACAGTTTCCCTGTCTTGCTTTGCTTTTGTATGCTTTGCCCCCTCAACCAGAGCCACCAGATCACATGACCTCTGTCTTGCCTTGCATTTAACACAGACCCAAAGCAAGGAAGAATGTCATGAGAGAGAAATGCAGCATCTTTGTGGTATTGGCTATCAATATGTTCAAGTGTCCTTACATTGAGAGGCTGGACACTTATTAACATTGTTAATATGGGGTCCTACAGACCAGTTGGATTTCACATGGACCTCCTAGTTGGGACATTAGCAGTGAACTGAAGATGAAAACCGTGTGTAGTCATGTAACTGACTACTCCAACTTGCCCTGTGAGCCAAGAGCCACAGAAATTGTTTGCCAGGTCCCTCAATGAACCTTCATCGATAGCTGCACCCTCTCCACCTCCCTATGAATATAGGACTGCAAACATAGAAGAAGAAGGTTTTACAAATTAGTAGCTTACAAAGAGGGACCAAGCAGTCTACCTGTATAAAGGAAAGAGAAGTAGAAATGGTGAAGTCTATGATTGAAGAGGTTGGAGCTGGTTAGCTTGGAGAGATGAAAGATGTGAGATTTGATGGAGGTTACAATGACTGACAAAATGGAGCTGATGAGAAAAGTGAACAGCAAATTTTGCATTTAATGTCCCCTATGTCGTGAACTTGACTTGCGATTATTTCTAAATTTACCGAAATTGAAGCAATGCAAAGAGTTAAAACAATTCTTCAAAGCGATTTTGTCCGCTCTCCAATATACAGTTCCTGTAGGACACTGATCATCATGAGTTTTTTGTTCTGATAATTATTTGTGGGAAAGGTGACATTCCATGTGACTGCATGGAGGTCAAGGCATCACTTCAGACACCACTGAAATTGAAATGCAGATTACAAGCCCAGCTGTCATACATATTTATCCATTAATATGCTCATGGAGAAAGAGTTTTCAATTAAGTCAGATGAAAGAGACATAAAGAGTTGCTATTTACATCTGTCCCAGTTATAACATATCTAATATATGCTTAATCAAGGCATAAGCTGATTCGCACCAAGTCAAAGTCTATGTATCCTGTCTGATGTGCAAATCAAAAATTATGACCTGCATCTTGCAGATCTCCTAGCACTGACTCTTTGCTTGTAGCCAGAGGGAAATACAGTTTCTGTATTAAGATAAATTAGTTCAAAGGCAATCACATCACCCTAGATATATAACCGCAATCATAAAGAAACATGAATGTAAGGAAAATTGTTCAAATCCATCAGGTGGCTTATTGCAAAATTATGCACAAAGCAGCTAATGATACACTGATCATTGTCTATGGTCCCACTTGTTTCAGGCAACCACATTGATAAAAATGAACTGATACTATTAGAAAGAGAATGGATTGCTTTGTCTATCACTTCTATCTTAATCAATAAAAGTCTAATATCAAGTTTAACTAATTTTTAAGGCAATTAATTACAGATATGAATGATTGTAACAGTGGAATTTTGGGAGAATAAAAACAATTATGATCAATTTTGTTGAAATTGGGAGCACTATTCAAAAAAAGTAAATATTTGTAAAATATCCAGCTTTGTTAATTATTGTTCAATATATTAGTCACTGAACACATGTGGCTAACTCCTCACTGATTAGTAAATGCTAGTGAGTAACACATTGAATGGGAATGAATTCAGATGATAAGGATTTTGCCTTTCGTCAGTCAAATTCAGTGATGGCTTCCAGTGCTGGTGGGGCACAGGTTTGAGCAGTGATAGCAGAGGCATTATTTCATAATTTGTCTTTTTAGACAGTGAGTACATTAAAGATGCAGTAGATCTGCTGACATAAGCTATAATGGCTTAGGCCATTGGTACTCAAAGATTGTAGAAGTCCCAGGCAAAAGGCAGGCCTCTGGAGTTACCCGAAAGGTGGTAGTTTCTGGAGTTACACTGTGAGGAGAATGAATATTTAATAGAGCTTCCAATGGTTATATGTAGCCTGGCATAGTCAGACATTAACCTAAAATTTACTGGGTTAGCCAAAAATAGCAAAATGAAACAAGAATGAAATTAGAAGGAAACAAAAAACATTTTAAAGCTGGTGATGATCTAATTAATAGTGAGGTAACTAGTTTGTAAAGTTTGGGTTAGGCTGAAGAAATGTGGCTATTTGTTTATGTCAAGCTTGTAACTCAGCAGGAATGACCCGAACTATCACAGTAACTTTGGAAATGCTGAAGTTTTGGTTAAAACAGACAAAGTGAATCAGATCTGATAATGTGGACTATTTATCAGCTGAATCTGTGACTGTGATGGGATTGTGCTGTATTAATATCATACAGCTGACTGGATCACACAAGTGAGTGCGAGCTCAACTTTTATGTCAAATCTCATTAAAGGCAATAGATAAATATTTTTTCCAAGAGACAGAATGAATTAATCAATCAAACCAATATATAGAGATAAAGCTCCAGGAGACAACTTAGTGAATAGTGGAGATGCATACAAATCTACATGCCATTGCCATTGCCATTAGCTTTGTGCACCAATGACTGGGCAATAGGGAGATGCACCTGGAATCATTGCTCAATCCTCAGATCCCACAGGAGAACAAAGAAGCATAATATTGTCCCAAGAGAGAGGTGCATCTGCCTAATGCATCTGGAGTCCCCTCTCAGGGCACTCCTGGCATAGATGTCAGTTCCTCAGATCCCCTTTCAGAGACACCAGTACCTCCTGTATCCTTGCACTCAGGCATCACTGTTTCAGATGTCCCAGCTGCCTCCTTTGGGGAGACTCATCATCCATTGAAGAAAGCAAAGTAAAGATGCAAAAAACAGCAATGACAACTGTAGTTAGGTGAAAAACTTCTTCTGTGTGTAGATTTTTGGACTTTTTAAGGGAAGTGAGAACAAATCATATAATTGTTTAACAGCTTAGAGTTACAGATAAATCTTCAAATTGTTTAACAGTGATGGAAGTGTCCACAATAACAAAAACATTCTCAGATGACAGAATTAGAAGGAGATCTTCAATCTTTCAAGTGAATGATCTTATTGTTTCAACAGGGAATCAGAAACACTGAAGTTTCAGACAGGGTGGAGGATGTCACAGCTGCATCAGCAGAAACCAACCCTGGACAACCCGTCTTTACAATTATAGACATTGTCAAAATGAACCAGACATATTTAGAGGAAAACTCCAAGCCTTGGAAACAACCCATCAAGAAGATATTTAACACTTACAAGCAGACAATAAAGAGCTCTCCCAGGAAAAAGAGATCCTTAGCTCCGAAGTATGTTAAGCCTATATTGTCCACTCTGAGCTTTTAGAACTGCAGACTGTTTTGGAATGTCTAAAGAGTCCAAACACATTAAAAACAACCAATAGTTGGAAATCATTTGTCTATGTTAAAGAGACTGATGCACTGAGAGCTATTGACAGCCATCCTGCACTAAAGGTCCTGAGAGGCTGAGAGGAAAAAGGGTACATTAAAGTTCCAAAAATCCCCTGTCGGAGTAGTCAGTGCTCTTAAGCATATGATATAAAAACATCTGAGTTTTCAAAACACTGAACAATGTTCTGTCATGAAAATGTTCGGCTGCATTCAGTGAATCAAGAACTTACAGAGGAGAGAGAGAGAATCTTGAAGGAGAGAAGAAAAATCTTTATTTAACATTGTAGAAGACTGTCATAGATTGTCACCCTTGTTGAAAAGGAGGAGATCACCTACAGAAAATGTTTTTTTGAGGGGAGAGAAGTGCTTAGAAACAGATGAAGAAGCCACCAAACTGCTAATTGGGTTTGCAGATTCTGTTGCTATGCAGGAACTTCTTGTTGATCCCAATTCAAAAGTGCATCCCCTCACCTGTGACAATGCACTTCCAGAACTGACCATGTCTACAAAGAAGCAGCGATCCCACTCTAACCATACATTCACCCTCTCAGACAAGAACACACCCATTCATCCTTCAAAATTGTTGAGAATTCTATTGGAGATTAATATCTCATAAGACTTGAGGGAGAGTGGAGGGGAGGATAAAGTGAAAGAAATGAGTTAATGTTCATGGTTAAATGAGGTACCATAAACAACATTTTCATTTAATTGTTTCCAATAGGGTAGGTTGAGCTGGCAATTAGTTCAGTCTGAATAACACCGAGGCAATGAAAGTAAAATCTATCCTTGTGATTTACTTTTAAACTATTAAGTGAAAATACATTGAGTGGCTTTACTTAATTTAAAAATTCAGAAAAAAACTCAGAGCAAGAAAATAAGTTTGTCTTAAAGGCCTTTGAACTGAATTCATTTTACCACAGGAAAAGTGCAGCTGAAGTAAATTGTCTTGCTCTCTTTAAAGAAGCCTCCAATGCATATCAAAGGTGGTTTACAGACCTGCTGCAAAAAAACTTTCAATTACTGACCTGGTTATGTGAGGTGTTTTTGAGTTATAGTAAATTCAGATGCAAAAAGGTAAATTATATGTCTTGAATCACCCGCTTTGGACATTCTATTTGTAATGCACTTTGTATTTCTTTAATATTCTTAGATAATATAATTGAGAGTGATGGTGGAGGATTGTTTTTTCAGACTGAAAGTCTGTGACCAGTGGAGTGCCACAAGGATCGGTGCTGGGTCCTCTACTTTTTGTCATTTACATAAATGATTTGGATGCGAGCATAAGAGGTACAGTTAGTA
>NC_057712.1:75983909-76002571 GCF_004010195.1 Chiloscyllium plagiosum
TTTTCCCTGGGGTCGGGGAGTCCAGAACTAGAGGACATAGGTTTAGGGTGAGAGGGGAAAGATATAAAAGAGACCTAAGGGGCAACTTTTTCACGCAGAGGGTAGTATGTGTATGGAATGAGCTGCCAGAGGATGTTGTGGAGGCTGGTACAATTGCAACATTTAAGAGACATTTGGATGGGTATATGAATAGGAATGGTTTGGAGGGATATGGGCCAGGTGCTGGCAGGTGGGACTAAATTGGGTTGGGATAACTGGTTGCATGGATGGGTTGGTCCGAAGGGTCTGTTTCCATGCTGTACATCTCAATGACTCTAGAGTATTTTACACTTCATGAACACTGTGGAAGTGCTTGGATGTTACTTTACAAATTCTTTCAGTGACTTAACAGTATGGAAATAAAATCAGAAAATGCTGGAAATGCTCAGGAAGCAAGACAGTGACTGAGGAGAGAAATGGTGTTCAAAAATAAATTGAAATGGTTGCAGAGTAAAGATTGGAGGCTGTCAGCTCTGCACATTCCCATATGCTCTCTCTGCCAGTTTGTCAGAAGGATCTGCTTTGGAGCCATTTTTGAAGTATCATTCAGAAAGCGAGACTTAAACCAAAGGTAGCCTCAAAGCCATCACATTAGAGGACAACTTAACTTTTCCAGCCATCAGATGGGCCACCCAATGGTGGATGAAACCTGGCTGAATCATGAAGGCAGCCTCCTGGTTACAGACTGGGGAGAGGTCAGCCTCAAGGATTGTTTTAAAACCTCCTCCCTGATTCCTCACCACATCTGCATCTGCTAAATCGAGACACTGCAGGCTGCCCTATAGAAGGTTTTCCCCTCTACAATGGTTTTCACGCAGCTCTGTCCTAATTTTAATTTGGAGAAAGTGAGGACTGCAGATGGTGACGATCAGAGTCGAAGAGTGTGGTTCTGCAAAAGAACAGGAATTCCTGATGAAGGGCATGTGCCTGAAATGTCAACTCTCCTGCTCCTTGGATGCTACCTGACTGGCTGTGCTTTTCCAGCACCATACTTACCGATCCTAATTTTAATGTACAAGCATTTAAATAATCTTTAGAGGGCCACACTCATCTTCAGACATGCACTCTATTAACTACAATATCAGCAGCTGACTGATGATGTATCAACATTGGAGCACCTTATTTTGGCCAAAGCCACTATCCCTCCTCAGTAAGACATTGATCCTGCATGCAGCCATTAAATTGACCATCTATATAAAATTGCCCCCGGATTCAAATGTTGGCATTTTTAGGTTTAAAATCTGCACTTTCAATATTTAAAAAAATTAAGCAAGTCCAAAGGCTGGAAAAAGGGGTAGGGAGAAGAAGAAAACCAAATTGACCTCTGGGTGGTTAAGGAGCAAGTAGATGGTTTAGCACTCATGAGATTAGATTAGATTAGATTAGGTTACTTACAGTGTGGAAACAAGTCCACACCGACCCGCCGAAGCGCAACCCACCCAGACCCATTCCCTTACACTTACCCCTTCAACTAACACTATGGGCAATTTAGCATGGCCAATTCACCTAACCTGCACATTTTTTTTGAATTGTGGGAGGAAACCGGAGCACCCGGAGGAAACCCACACAGACACGTCATTAGAAACAGTTTAAAATTCAACTTTCTGAGGTACCTGGCACAAGCTGGGAGGCAGGAGGTATTGCCATCTTTAGACAAAAGTTATTGGGACAGAAGTCCAGTGGCACACCTGTATATTCCGTTGGACAACAGGAGTGGGGTGGGAAGGAGGTGGACAGGGATTTTGAAGGCAAGAACGGAATTGAAGCTTTCAGTGGTCCTTCAATCCCAATGCAGAATCCTCAGTCAGGCAAAAACTATCAGAGAGTCCTGCAACCTCACCAAGTGGGTCACTATTGCATGACCCTGTGAGGGTGCAAGAAAGTCATGCAGCCTTCATTTCATTTCTGAGGCCACAACTAAAACCCAGTGGGTTCAGGGACAATGGATGTCAGCTGGCTCATTGATTGACCTCCCCCCCCAGGCAGCAGTGAATTCTGCATTGACTACTTCCAACCTCCAGCTTCCCCATAGCTGGGAGAGTGATGCAGGGACACTCCCATCATTCCATGGGCCCAAGTGTCATGTTTCCCCATGCTGGCAAGTTGATTCAGTCCAGCCCAATGACTATGCTCACGGCATGCTGCCAACTTGCTCAGTTTATTTACATGTCATTAGCTGGACAAGGTGCTGTTCCTGGCCAACAGGCTCCTGGTGCGCATGCCAGCTGAGGACAGTTAAAGATAGCGAATTTTTTTTGTCTTTAGGTGTAAAGTGGTTTAGAGCTACCTTTCTTAAACTTCTGTTCTCAAGGTGCTTCTAGACGTAGAGGTATAAACTGTCACTGCCATCCCAGGTTTCCAAAATTAGAATTCCCATTTGCTTCCTCGGCTCCACTCTCACCCGCCAAGATTTGCTGATTTGTAATCCTTCTTGTTATTGTGACCGTCTGATTGTTCGGTTAACGCAGCCAAACAGGCAACACCAGCACCTCACCTCTTTGACATGCTGTCTTTGTTGACAACATGACTTTTGTGTTAGGATGCTTCTGGAAAACGTGGCTGCACAAGACACTCATATCTCATTGAAATACCACTGAAAGAGCTTTAATGTGAAGAGGAAACTCCACCAGCAATGCGGTCTCTCAGTAGGTGTAACCATATAGATGCAAGCAGAAAGTAGCCTTTCCCTTCAAACATGTCGACTCAAATGATTTTTGCTGGTAACTCCATTGTTGCAATAACGGAAACATGGGTTAAAATATGTAATACTATCTAGAACAAAGGCTCATGAAAGGTTTGCACCAGCTTGCAAAACAAACAAGCATTTTTGACCTCTGACCCCTGTGATTGTAAAACAAAGATCACCTCTATGGTTATGCAGGTGCAACAAATTTCCTAATATAAAGTTCTCTTTCCAAACATAATTCTTAAACAGATCATGTGGGTTTGATCATGGATCAGTTTATATTGAGGGAATCTCAACAGTCAGAGGAATTGAAGATATGAAACTGAAGAAGATGATATGAATAATGGTCTTTGGTAATGTACCATATGCATTTTACTAGAAAACAATACACTCTGTTACACTGTTTCCTTTAAAGTTCTCATAAAATAAAAATGTCTGTATTTAGAGAAGCCATTTAGTTTCCAATTGTTGTGTATAAATTATGAAAAGTAATGTTGCCATTATGGAAATAGTTACCAAGTCATAAATGGTGAGCTGTTTTGTCAAGTATAACACAATAACATATTATTTCCTGTGTGGAAATATTCAAATAAAAATGTCAGTGATTATTTAACAGTAGACATTCAATATAACAGAATTAAAGCTTAATATGACAGTTTCCTGAAAATCAAATATAATGCAAATTCATGAAAACAAGAGATTGCAAAGGGGATATCTCATGATATTATTAACGACTTGGAAAAGCATGATGTGATGGACAAAGCATTATGTTATTAATTATAAACTGAAAATGTTAACATATTTAGAAGTACTGAGCTTTGATCCTGTTTCGTAATTGAGATGCAAAATCCAATTTATAGAAAATGGTGAGTTTGTAACCTAACCCAGTTCATAACAGTGCTGAATAATTCTCAATTAATGTAAATGTAATTTAAAATGCTATCAAAGCCTTTCATATATTTCAGTAGTTAGTGGTAATGTAATTTAAAAATAATCAATAGGATGGATCTGTTGTGAAGGCTTATGAAAATGTCCTGTGTGAATAAGTTAAGGAATAAATCATCACAGTATCAGTGTTCTTTGAAAAAAAATGGATTCGACAGAGGACAGTGGTCCATTCAGTCTCTCATTGCTGTCCGAATTGAAAAAGTTAATAATTACCCTCTAAATGTATAGTTTGAAAAGGTTCACTCAAATGTTCCAACAAAATTCATAAGCTGAGAAAATAGCAAAACTAAACAGATGCTAACATGTTGACATTTTTCACAATTTTTGCCATATTTGTGATGCATAAGTACAAGAAAAAAACGTATGCGAAGAAAATAGAGCAGAGTTGTTTTTTTGACATCTTGGTTAGCTCTCCTTAGAGTTCCTGCAATAAATTTTTGGTCTCCCTGTGATCCACCCACTGACTCTCAAGATTACTCAATCATCATGTGACCATGAAGGATAGACCCACTGTGACTCTGAGATTCCAATTTCTTACACACTTCATACCATCCTGGGTAATTCAGGTTCAGAAGTATAAGGTGTAGTGACCACCAGTATTTTCTGAATGAAGCAGATGAGAATTGTTTCTGAGTCTTAAAAAATCCTTGCAAGTATCACTAGCTGCTAGGAAATCATTATACAACTATTGTCCAGTACCGACGTAGAACTAAGTGAGCTTTTGGTATACCTGACAGGGTCAGACCATTGGCAAACCTTTGACTATTGTGCACATGTTGCTCAGTGAGGACTTTTCAGCTGCAGCTATGCTGCTCCTTATCAGAGTGTCTGAATGCTATTATCATGGAGGAAGAGGACAGTACAATGGTAAGTAGTCTAACAACAGATAAGGAGGATAAATTCCTGAAATATATAAAATTTATTGGCAGCAGATGTCATGCAAAACTTTGCTGTGATGATATCCTTAAGTATCCACCAAAACTGTACATAAAGATAGCTCTGATGCCAACTCCACAATGACTCAAAGCTTGTTCTATGGTCATGAAGACAGTGATTACCATGTTAATAACACTGTTCTAGTAAACAATTGTTTGCAATGGATTCATCAGCTCTGTAGATTAGTTTATTTCAAGCAATATACTTCAAATCATTAAAACAAAACAAACACAGATGCTGAAATAAAAACAGAAAGTGCTGGAGAAACCCAGCAGGTCTCGCAACATCTCTGGAGAGAGAAACAGTTAATGTTTTGAGTCCAGTGGCTCTACATCAGAAAATGAAAGCAGCTGGGAAATAATAGTATTTATGCTGATGCAGACTGCGTGACCACTTTGCGGAACACCTGTACTCTGTCCATACAAATTCCAGTTGCCTGGCACTTCAACACACCACCATGTTCCCAATAATGGTTTCAGGCCTGCTGCCCTGCTCTAACAGTGCTCAATGCAAACTGGAGGAACAACACCTCGTCTTCTGCATAGGTACCTGACAGCCCCTAGGTGTTTCAAGTGGCATTTATTGTCAATTAATATTTTGTTTCTTAAGAACGTCCAGCTTATTTTAATTTTCTGGTTTTGCACTCTAGATTTTCCTAATTTTAACAATGTTTTAACCTTCTTTTGGCAATATATTTTTTCTTGCATAATCAGCTCTAATGATATCCAGCCTCTCCAACGTTTTTCTCCTTTTTGTTGTTTTTTAAAACGTTTGCTGCTTTAACATTTGTTTGGCTTCCTTTTTGATCTGCTTGTTTTCTTTTACGGAACTATCCTTGTGAGCATTTATTTCTGAAAGGGCTCTCACATTAGTGATTAGCAACTGCTTGATGTGTGTGTTGTGTGTCTCCACATTTTTTTTTTTTGCAAATCCATCATTTTCTGCTGCATTGATCTGAGCTCAACCTGATGTTTCTGCGGCTTCTCCTGCTGAGACGGAACCATTGTATGTACAACATATACCATACAATCCCATAAACTGACAGATTTTTCACTGAGTTGATTCTACAGAGCATGGAATTCATTCTGGTTCATTTTGTTCTCTTACAGCTCCTCATTCATTTTTTGTGAGCTGAGTGGAGATCTCCCCTAAAGGATTCATAATCTCAGAAACAGTATTCTCAAAATGGATTTATCCTGAACTGGTAGTTCAGTCTTTTTCTCTTGAATATTCATTCTTCTCTCCACAGTAAAGAGATAATATTGTAGCTTCACTAATTCAGATGAAATTGAAGTGGTACATTCTTCTGTCTTATTTAATTCTGCAGGTGTCTAATGAATAGTGTGGTGTAGTTTCTGTTGAGTCTCTAATGCTTCAGTGGTTACATGGATCATGACTAGTCTGAGGTCATGGCATACTTGTCAACCTGCAGTTGTTGGTCCACCAATATCTATGAACATCTGTGACATCCAGGTAGATTGCTTGAACTGTTTTCCAGCAATATTGAACTTGCACACGCAATCAGGGAACAGTTGCATGCTGGAAATTTTGCGGTCGTAAGTTTTATTATGACTTCCAATGTCTGTGAGTATATGTTTTTTGGAATTTGTAGGTGGAGTATATTTGCGCTTACCCTTGTGTGAATCTTAGTCAATAATGAATGCTCACCAATTTTCTGAAGACAGATAATTTGGAATTTTGCAATTAGTTCAGATAGTGTGATGGCATTGACATTTTCTATGAGATGACAGTGTGAAACATGTGTTTATCATTCCTTATTTTGTTATGTACATTATCAGAGTTTGAATTGTTGATAAATGCATGTGTACACCTCTGCTGAGATGTCTGACATTCTTTATTGATATTACTTGAGTGTGGTCTGCTTTGGTTAATGCTTAGCTCTTTATAGCTGCATTGCTCCAGTGTATTGCCTCTGCCAAAAGCCTGTTCTTCCCTGGGCTTTGCAAAATTGACTGAATGCAGATCATTTTATATCACTTCTCTTTTCAATAGATCTTTGACTCTATAAGATTTTGGCTTGTCTTGCATTTTTTTTCTGGAAAGTTTCCATGGAATGGATGTAACCATCAACTTAAGAATTCTGTTTATAGTTCTCCATCTGAAAATCACAATGAGCACTTTTCACTGTATCTGACCACAAAGTGGTCTATGGATTCTGTAGGATTCTGTCCAAATAACATGAATTCTAGTAGATGAACATGGAATTTTTCTCCAAATCTGAATTAGATTTCTAATGTGATCCATATTTTTGCAGCCTTTTAACTTTTCAGTTATTAGTTCTGTTACATTAGCTACACAGTCTGTGCAGAGCTTCATCCCCATTTGCTAAACAAATCTTAATGGCTTGCTTTTCTGTATCAGACGCATCAGAATCTATAAACCATTACTCCGAATTCTGTTTTTCCATTTTAAATTCTGTTAGGAGATCAGCTGTGTCCCAATTTAATCAAAGGAATGTTCTGGTCATTCTGACAAGATGTATTTGACTTTCCCTATCTTGATTCAGTACGTACACTGATTACTTTTTCAAGTGAGTTTAATTGTCCTGTTAATAGGGATCTGTCTGTTCATCAACAAACTGTGTTTTCAACACTCTCTGCTTCTGTCATATACAAAGAATTCAAGTGAACTGTTGAATGTTCTATCTCTTATATTTTGCATTATCCAAATCTGTCAACCTTGTCCTCCTCCGATAGATTAAATTGCTTACTCACTTTTCAAGTATGATAGCATCATTATAATGTCTTCTCCCACAGTTCATAGTCATGTTAATGATAATGGTCTAATCATCATATTGTGTCAGGGATTAATTAACTCCATGGATTTGTTTATTGTAGATAATAAAACACATTACAAATTATAAACTACACATTCCTTCAAAACTTTTAGTTCCTATATGTGTAGCTTGAAAACCCAAAGCAGACTATCCAGGAGGCAAAGTCACACCATTGTATACACCTTGTACATAGGGTCCATAAAAGGAAACTCTCTTAAAAGGAAGAAACACATTCAATTGTGTCCAAACTCAAACTTTTCGTCATAGGCTTATTGAAGTAAGCCAATAGCATTCTTTGTAATATTACAATTGCAGTGAAGATATGACTCGGCCATTGATTATCTTAATAAAGATTTGCAAGATTTGTTATCTTTGACATTATGGGAAGGCAACAATAAGATAATACAATCAGGTTTTATTTGGTTTCTGGAATCAAATTCATTCCAAACTGCTTTTCAAGTTCTCATAGAAATCTCAACAAACACCTGAGAATTTAGCTCAACTACACATTCATTGTGCAGGTTGTGTGTGGTAATACTTAGGAACTCTTACATTCCAATTGCACCTATGTAGGTAGTTGTAATAATTGATAATTTTTTTCAAAATTTAGCACACTCTGACCTCTTCAGGAGAGATAATAATTTCAAACATAGCTTGTAAGCAACATGTAATTTATGAGAACACTTGTGACTAGTACCATTATCTGTGTGAGTGGATAAAGTAGCAGCTTTTTGTTATATTGGCAAGTGGGTAGCTCTTATATATGAGCCTATCAGAGAATGTTGACAGCATGTTTGTTGAGGGGAACATTACAACCAAGTTCAAAAATATTCTGATTCAAAAAAAAATCAAGGCAGATGTATATTTATAGTGTGTCTTTCTTGACAAGCAGATATCTCAAAGCTAATTAAAAATTTTTGACATGTAGTCACTGTTGTAACATAAGAAATGCAGCTATGATTTAAGGACATCAAACTTCCATAAACAACATTGGTAATGACCAGATCAGCTCCTTTCTTTTCTAATTTTGATCAAGGGATGAATATTGATCAGATGTCAAAGGTAATTCTCCTGCTCTTATTCAAAGTATTGACATTGGGGCTTCTCTGTCCATCTGAGTGTAAAAATGAAGATCGTGTTTAACATTTGTTCCAAAAGACAGTATCTCTAGCTTTAGACAGGAGTGTCAACTCTGATTTCTGTACTCCAAGAGTGGAACTTGACCAGGACTCTGAGTTGATTTCATTTCTTAGTCCAGGAGAATACCATTAAGATGGTCTCAAACCAGGAACAATATCTGTGGAGCTACTGATCTACATGGCTCAGCTCAACAGTGAGCTATGAATGTACTAACTAATTACACGCCTGAGCAATGCCTCCAAACATATAAAAGGAAATTTTCAACTGACAATCTTCTTTTTATCGGTATAAAACAGGTGACTGGCAGAGGAAAAGGTGCTGAATGTATTAGACATCCAGTTGCCCAATTGATTAAACTCTGTGGTCGGTATTTAAATAATCACACAATATTCCTAGTCAAAACATTGCTTAAGATTTGATTAGTTACAGTGTGAAAATAGGCCCTTTGGCCCAACAAGTCCACACTGACCCTCTGGAGGAAACCCACACAGAGAGAATATGCAAACTCCACACAGACAGTTGCCCGAGGTAGGAATTGAACCTGGGTCTCTGGCGCTGTGAGGCAGCAGTGCTAACCACTGTGCCACCATGCCACCCCCTATGATAATTTCTAAATGACCAGTTGGAATACTAATGCACTGTGGAGTTAACTTGGTCAGCTGTCTAACCAGTATCACAAAACCATACAGTAAGGAGGAGTCCCTTTGGCCTATCAAGTGAGTACCACCGAAGTTACACTAGTCTCACCTTCCAGCATCAGGTTGACAGCCTTGGTCATTAAAAGGGATCCTAGAAACCTCTGAGAAAAATAAGCATTTTGGATGTAGAGAGAAAATCAATTAAAATTCTTGTTGAGCCGCAGTACACTCCTGCAGCCAGAGTCTGGTCTGTACCAGACTGGGGAGCCCACTGACAAAGAGAAAATGTGTCAGAACTGACTTGTTCACTGGAACCTGAGAGAAAGCAGAAGACTTTCTGCCATTGCTATCTGTTTGGTAGCTGCAAGTCACTGGAACCTTCAAATGATGCTTGAATCTGAGAAGAGGTTCATCCTCTTCCTTTTGCATGTGGATGAGCTCCACAGATTCTGCTATCATCTTTATGCTCAATTTGGACCAAAGTTGAAAATGCTTCCCATAATTTACTTTTCCACTGTGTGATATTTATCATTGTGATCTGTGCCATTTCCTTAAAAATGGCACAGAAAAGTGAAATCATTTTAAAATGTTGCTGTACGTATTCACAAGAAATGTTTGCACTTCAGGGAAAGAGTGTTGGCTATATGACACAGGCAAATCACATCAGGAGCTGTAGCCCATGGTTACTTAACATAATTCTTTCATTTTCAATCTGTAGGCTGAAATGCAAATGCGATAAGATGAAAAAACTCTTTGCTGTCAATTGTAGTAGAATAATGGGGATAATTTGGTTAAACATCACAATTGTAAATAATTCACATAGTAAGGAAGAAAATAGTTACAAGGTTGAATCATTATGTAGCCAATCCTTTTGTTTTATTTTTTTCTAAAATGCTCATGTGCAGAATATGTATCAATTTGTTCTAACTATGTGCTCACATTACTAACCAGAGTCCTTTGTTCCCCTTTTGCTCCTCAGCAGGCTGTCCTGTATTACTCTGATGTACATCTTTTATACCATAACTCACAACAGGATATCCAGCTATTCAATGTTGGTGTCACAGGTGGTCAGCAGTACAGCTGCAAAGAATTTCCTGTCAGGGGTGTGACTTCATCCAAAGAAAAAAAGGTTTTTCCTGTTCAAATCTCCTTGAACAATAAAAGAACAGTGCAGTCAAGAATCATGTGCTCTTGCACTGATTACTTACACTGTATTTTATTTGTTTACCATGTGTGTAGACACTACGGCTTCAACAACAAATAATTATATCAAATGCTGAGTAGAATACCATTGTATAAATGCATATATACTGCTTGTCAGAAAGATGGAATGTTTAGTTCACATGCTTTTAACTTCCCGCTGTGCAAAAACAGAAAGAAAGCTACAATTTCTAAGAAATTTGTTTCATTGTTCTCCCACCATCTAAACGTTCGTGAGCAGGTATGGAACAAACAATAAGTTAGATTACTTACAGTGTGGAAACAGGCCCTTCAGCCCAACAAGTCCACACCGACCCACCAAAGCGTAACCCACCCATTCCCCTACATTTACCCAACACTACAGGCAATTTAGCATGGCCAATTCACCTGACCTGCACATCTTTGGACTGTGGGAGGAAACCCATGCAGACACAGGGAGAATGTGCAAACTCCACACAGTCAGTCACCTGAGTCAGGAATTGAACCCAGGTCTCTGGTGCTGTGAGGCAGCCACCGTGCACAGTTGTTCTGCTTTAACGCCTATTTCGTCAGCACAAGTTGGCTATAACGCAATTGACGAATTGTGAATGTTATTTGGATAACACAAACTTTCCACTGAATGGATATAGTGATTTTCTATTAATGATCTTTACAGCTCAATTTTCTATAGTGGTTTTCCATAGCATGATTTTCTACAACAGAGTTTACAGAGGAACACAACTGCCATGTTATAGCAGAACGACCTGAAATGACATATAATGACATTACTGAGCTCGAATTATTTTCATTCAGTCGTACTTATCAGTTTTAAATAACTGATATAGACAATTTTTCAAAGTTTGTGTCAGCAATCTGTATATCTGCCTTAAACATCTAATGAGAATGGACTGTAAAGGATTCAACAACAAAGAAAAAAACAGTAGTTTACATGTTTATTAGGCACCTTTAACATAGTTAAATATGCTAGGTTAATCCTTCAGAGTTTTATTAAATACCATTTGACACTGTCAACTAAGAAGGTATTTGGTAAGCTGAGCAAAAGCTTGGTCAAAGTTCTAGATTTTAAAGAACACCTAAAAGGGGAATAGAGAGATATAAGGAAGGAATGCCAAAGCTGAGGACTTCAAGCAGCTGATGCATGGCTTTTTACAGTGGAATCATCAAAACCATGAACACACAAAAAGCTAAAAACAGATGGGTGAATGTATGTCAGAGGATTATTGTGTTGGAGGAAAATAGAAAGATGGGGAGAAGTGGGATTATGGATAAGCAAAATAAGGATATGGAAATCAAAATCAAACTAATTTTCTATTGTAAGAAAGTTATATCAGTGATCAAATGGGTAATGAATGAACAGAATTTGCTACTAATGTAGATTTTATATCTCAAAGTTAAAAAGAGATGAGACTAGTTTCTATGTGTGGAACAGGTTTTATTGACAGTGCTATAAAACATCTGTTCCATGCTCTAGCATTGGCATCTTGCTTTTTGTTTCATTCATTCATGGGATGTGAGTGTAATTGACTAAGCCAGCATTCATTGGTCATCCCTAGTTGACCTTGAGAACATGGTGGTGAGTTGCCCTCTTGAACAACTGCAATCCATTTTAGTGTTGATATTATTAGGGAGAGAGTTCAGTGATAGAATGTTCAAAAAGTGAGGGAAAGTGAAAGCAGAAACTAATAAACCAGTTAGCCTGACATTTACCATTGGGAAAATGCTAGAGTCTATTATTAAGACAGAAATACCAGGATATTGAGAAAAGAACTTTATTTAAATAGAGCCAACATGGTTTTGTGCAAAAGAAATCATGTTTGACAAATTTGATAGAGTTCTTTGAGAATGTAACAACCCAGGTTGATAAAGGGGATTTGGTAGATGTAGTGTATTTGGATTTTCAGAAGGCATTTGATAAGTTGCCTCATGAAAGGTTATTACACAAGATAGGAGATCATGATATTAGTTAGTGTATTATCATGAATTGCTTGTATTAGGAAGAATTAGAATTAATAGGTTTTTTCAGATTAAAAAGTGCCCATTAATGGAATGACACAATGACCAGTCCAGAGTCTTATTTATTATCTATGTTATTGACTTCATGAAGGGGACAAAGTGTAATATTTATATATGCTGACAATACAAAATTAAGTGGGAAGGCACGTTGTGACGAGCAGAAAAGAACTTTGGAAGGGACTATAGATTGATTGAGTGAGTGAGAAAAACCTTTGGCAGATGGAGTTTAATTTAGGAATGTGAATGATCATTCACATTGATGGGAAGAATCAAAAGTCAGAATATTATTTAAATGGAGAGAGAGTCTAATAAATATGGCACTAAGGAATTTGGGTGCTCCTGTGCAGGTAATATAAAATGTTAGCATGCTGGTGCAGCAAGTAATTAAGATGGAAAAGTGAATTTTAGTCAATTTTGCTAGGCCATCTGACTTTAAGAATAGGGAAGTCTTGTTACACCTGTATGGAGGGTTGGTGAGAGTGCATGTGGAGTGCAATTTTGATCCCCATATTTAATAAAGGATATATCAACATTGGAGTCAATTTTAAAAAAAAATCACTATGTTGATTTCTATGATGGAGGAGTTGGCTTATCACGAACAGTTAAACAGGTTAGGCCTTTATTCATTAGAGTTTAGGAGAATGAAGGGTGATCTTATTTAAACATAAAAGATTTTGATGCTCATTAGCATAGTTGCTGAGAAGATATTTCCACTGGAGAAGGAATCTCGAACTCTAGGACATAGTTGTTGAATAGGAGGACATTCATTTAAAACCAAGATACCAAGGAATTTCCTCTCCCAGAGGGTAGTGTGTGTCTGGAATTCTCTACTAGAAATTGTGGAGGCTAAATTACTGAATGCAATTAAAGAGGAGGTAGATAAATTCTTGAGATACTGAAACATTGAGAACTATGCGGAGCTGGCTTAAAAGTTAGGTCAGCCATGTTTTTATTGAATGGCAGGGCAGGATTGAGGGCCCAAGTTGCCTACTGTTGCTCATGTTTCTTATGTGATGTTATTTCCAAATGTTTTCATGCTTTTTCCCGAGTCACACCCAAGTTTGACCAATCCACCATTAAAAGTGAGCGCCAGCTGTAAACGTTACCTGTGACATCAAACATAGAACAAGTGATCATAGCAGTTGTGTGTTAGGATTCATAGAGAAACTTTTTGGATGAGCTTAAGTTTATGAAGATCAAGTGGAAGATCAAGTCAGGCAAAAGATAGGAATGGCAACTCTGCTTTAACTCTGTTTTCTTTCACCAGATGCTGCTGGTTCTGCTGAGTTTCTCCAACAATTTCTGTTTTGGTTGGAACAGTGGTGATGGAAACCTGGAGTATAATGCAGAAAGATACTCACAGTATGGGTTCAGTTCCTATACCAGCTGTGGTTGTTCATGGAGGCCTGATTCCTCACCTAACTCTATGTTTGATGTGGAATAGTGCCCCTCGATCTATGTAAACAATTGTCTCTTTCTAACACATTCTGTGATTCTTCATAGACCTACTGTAAAGCTTTCTATAAAACATGCTTGAGTTGAACATTGACTATCTAAAAAGGAAGCTATTCCACTTTCCAGTGCAGTCATGCCTTACTTTCATTAGCACATTGACATTCTCTAAACTGCAGATAATTTCAGAAGTTCAATAAAAAAATTACACCTGCAGCCTTAACACTAGCATAGTCAATTTGCTAAAAATACTTTACTGATTTTGTAGTTGTTAGCCATAAGCAGTGTATTTTTCTGCAGGAGGTACTTTTATCTTATCCTGTTCTTTCCTTAACCCATTTTTGATCATTTTCCCCCATTGGCTCAATTTCAACTTGACTGTTGAAAGTTGCTACATCCACAATGAGTGCAACACTTTTAGAATTATCACCTTCACTCAAAAATCTATATTTCCTTCTCAACAACTTCAGGTAGAGTGAAGAGGGAGTGACAATCCATAAATCACAGCTTGTGGCCTACACTAAAACCAAGAATCATGCACTCCACCCTCCACAATAAGAAGACACTCTGGGGTGCTGCAAAACATCATTATCTCACTGTTTAATGAATGCAGAAATGACTATTGGTGTATTCTAATAACTAATATACTGACTCCAAATGTTGACCTTTAATGTTGTGAACATCATTAATGTAGAAATTTAAATTTCCTGTGATCTATTTTTAAAACTGTGTCTAGTCTATTATTAAAATAAAATATCTAGTGTTTTAATAAATGCAAAGGTGGGGTGGATTGGAATTGGTCCTCAAGAAAGCATAAAAGTATGTGATCATGAACTGACAATGTGTTTTTCCTTTCACTTTCTTTCCCTTTCTTCAGTTCAACAGGAGAGTAAATTGTACTTGGTGAAACAGGGACTGCTAATTCACTTTCCTCATCTGAGCTTTTGCCAAAGACCAGTTTCAATACCAAGTTGAGTTACAGGGTATATTACACACTGCTAATATGAGCATAAGAAACACAGGAAGGTAGGAACATGAGATGCACATTTAGCCATTCAACATGTTCTGCATTAACTAAGACCATGAGCGATCTGCCACATGAAATCATTTTCTTGCCTTTGCCCTTTTCCATTAATCTCTCTGGATAACAAAAATCTATGAACCTCAGCTTTAAGATTAAGATCTAGTATGAATTATCATTGAGACCTTCAAATATGTTTAAATGTAGTTTTCATCCTGATTGTAACCTTGCATGTCCCATGGCTAACTCACACATCCCTGAACACTATGGGTAATTTAGCATGGCTAATTCACCTAACTTGCACATCTTTGGACTGTCGGAGGAAACCAGAGCTTCCAGTGGAAACCCCTGCAGACACAGGGAGAATGTGCAAACCTTGCAGACTGTCACCTGAGGCTGGAATTGAACCCAGGTCTCAGGCACTGTGAGGCAGCAGTGCTAACTACTGAACTACCATTGCCTCATAACTGTTGACTTCCTTGCCTACTCAGCCTTTGATTATATGCAATGATGCAGCTTCCATTGCTCTCTGAGGTTGTGAATTTTAAAGATTAGTGTATCTCTGAGTAACAAAGTTCTTCCTCAGTCCCATTTTAAATGGGAGACCCTTCATTCTCTAAGTGTTCTCTTGAGTTTTCCATCGCAAGAGGCAGTGTCCTCTCAACATCTACCCTGTCAAGCTCCATGAGAATCTTAGATGTTTCAGTAAGGTCACTACTTATACTTCTGAAGTCCAATAAATATAGTCCCAACTTGCTCAACATTTCTCAGAAGACACCCTGTTTGTTCTGATGCCAAGAGACTTCATGGGGTTTGAGGTCAATGTTGATGACTCCTAGGGCAGGTCGTTCCTAACTGTATAGCACTGTTCTGCCATCTCTACTGGGTCTGTCCTATTGGTGGGACAGGACATACCCAGGCATGATTTTGTGAGTATCACTTATCAATCTGTTTCTTGTCTAATCTGTGAGATGCCTTTTCCAATTTTGCCCCTACACCTGATGTTCATAAGGAGGACTTCACAGAGTCAACGGGACTTTGCTATTGTCATTTCTTGTGCCTTAACCAATGCCAGAAATTCTGCCAGCTTTATTCTAGTTTTCATTTTTAGCAGTGGATATAACTGAATGGCATTCCAGGCTCATACCAGAAAGCAGTGAAGTTTGTCTGGTCATATATAAGTCAAACCAGACAAAAATGGTAATTTTGCTTTCCTAAAGGGCATTAGTGAACTCAACAGGTTTTCTCCACAATTGACAATAGCTACATGGTCATCATTGGACTTACAGTTCCAGATTGTTATTGACAGCAAATTCCATTATCTGCTGCAGTGGAATACAAATTTGGATCACTAGAACATTACTTGGAGTTACTAATCCAGCAACAGTATAACAAGGCCAGCACTTCCCCAAACTAGGCAAACCTTCATTATAGATTTGTCTGTAAGTGGAAAATCCTTTCCACATCCAATCTGCCAAGAGTCCTCATGATCTTAATATCTCTTTGTAACTTTATGCTTCCATCTATGCTTCTCACAATGACATTTATTTCTATGTCATTAATAGACTTATGTTGTCCTTCCATCCAGTCATCTAAGTCATTAATAAATAGTGAATAGTTGATGTCCTGACACGGATCTTGCAGGATTCCATGAGGCACACCATGTCCCACTAATTATCCTTATTCTCTTTTCCTGACACTGAACTGATTTTGTAACGACATCAATTCCATGAACAAGATGCACAGGGGAGAAACATTAATACTGACCTAGACCAGTTGCAATGACTGGCCTATTTTTGTTCTGTAATTTGTATATAATTAACATTTTGAGTCCCGCGATTCTTTCTCAAAGCTGTTAGGTGTTTCTCATTCCACAGGTGCTGCCAGACCTGTTGAATTCTCCAGCATTTTCTGTTTTTATTTCAGAATTCCAGCATCTGCAATATTTTGCTTTTAATATGCAGTTTAATGCACTATAGCTTTAGTGTTTTCTTAAATAAAATAAACTATGTCATTTGTATTATTATTTGAAAGATACTGTCATCTGATGCATTCAGTAAATTATTAGGGTGACAATTGATTTTTTGATGCATAAGTAATTTTTTCCTAGAATATAACTAATGACTGATAGATTTCTTACCAAAGGGCTTTTGTCAGAAAATTATAGCACTATCCAGAAAACTTTTACTGATTTAGCAAGCACACCAACAATCTCCTCCTACAATGTTATCACATTTCTGATGTACTAAGTTAGGCTACATATCTGAGGATTATGAAATCCAAGCATGATTGGATAGCATAGAAACATGACGTAATGCAGGAACCATGTATTATGCATTTTCGCTGCCTATCAAAATGTCACTTACAAAGTTAACAAAATCAGTTCAATACATATTTCACTTGAAGGTCACATTTGTAAACCATGGGAGTATCAGATCCTTTAGCCAGGATAAACTGAGTTTGCTTCAGTTTATTATTTTTAGTACAAAAATCTGCGCATTAATGAGCAGTACATTAGAATAATATGATTTGGTTTCTTTCATAAATGTGACACCTAGGCATTGGACACTTATGTATTTCTTCAATCATCCAATTTCTCCTGCTTGGAGAATGTACAAATCAATTATTGTCTTAGGTTAAAGAGTTGAAATAAGGAGAAATTTCTTCACTCAAAGGAATGAGAGTCTCTTTGGATTTTTTTTTACCCCAGAGATCGATAAGTGTTTGAGCATATTCAAGGCAACCACTTTCTTCCATAAGAAAGAACCATACCATTGTGTCTTGACATTCATGACATCACCATCATTAACTCACCTACTATCAATAACCTAGAGGTTACCGATGATCAGTCATGAAATTGGACCAGGCATGTGCAGACTGTGGCTACATGAGCAGAGAGCAGCAGTGTGTACTATTTACAAGGTGCACCAAACTAACTCATGAAGGTTTCTTTGACAAACCCTTTGAAACCTGTGATCTCTATATACCATCTGGAATGACAAAGGCAGCAGATGCTTGGGAATTCCCACTGCAAATTCTATTCCAGGTCATCCTGATTTAGTCATAGAGTCATAGAGATGTACAGCATGGAAACAGACCCTTCGGTCCAACCCGTCAATGCCGGCCAGATATCCCAACCCAATCTAGTCCCACCTGACAGCACCCGGCCCATATCCCTCCAAACCCTTCCTATTCATATACCCATCCAAATGCCTCTTAAATGTTGCAATTGTACCAGCCTCCACCACATCCTCTGGCAGCTCATTCCATACATGTACCACCCTCTGCGTGAAAAAGGTGCCCCTTAGGTCTCTTTTATATCTTTCCTCTCTCATCCTAAACCTATGCCCTCTAGTTCGGGACTCCCCAGCTCCAGGGAAAAGAATTTGTCTATTTACACTAAACCTATGCCCCTCATAATTTTGTAAACCTCTATGAGGTCACCCTCAGCCTCCAACACTCCAGGGAAAACAGCCCCAGCCTGTTCAGCCTCTCCCTGTAACTCAGATCCTCAAACCCTGGCAACATCCTTGTAAATCTTTTCTGAACCCTTTCAAGTTTTGCAACATCATTCCGATAGGAAGGAGACCAGAATTGCACGCAATATTCCAACAGTGGCCCAACCAATGTCCTGTACAGCCGCAACATGACCTCCCAACTCCTGTACTCAATACTCTGACCAATAAAGGAAAGCATACCAAATGCTTTCTTCACTATCCTATCTACCTGTGACTCCACTTTCAAGGAGCTATGAACCTGCACTCCAAGGTCTCTTTGTTCAGCAACACTCCC
>NC_057712.1:76003248-76046845 GCF_004010195.1 Chiloscyllium plagiosum
GGGTACATCTGATCAGGTCCTGGGGATTTATCCACTTTTAACCGTTTCAAGACATTCAGCACTTCCTCCTCTGTAATCTGGTCATTTTGCAAGATGTCACCATCTATTTCCCTACAGTCTATATCTTCCATATCCTTTTCCACGTTAAATACTGATGCAAAATATTCATTTAGTATCTCCTCCATTTTCTGTGGCTCCACACAAAGGCCGCCTTGCTGATCTTTGAGGGGCCCTATTCTCTCCCTAGTTACCCTTTTGTCCTTAATATATTTGTAAAAACCCTTTGGATTCTCCTTAATTCTATTTGCAAAGCTATCTCATGTCCCCATTTTGCCCTCCTGATTTCCCTCTTAAGTATACTCCTACTTTCTTTATACTCTTCTAAGGATTCACTCGATCTATCCTGTCTATACCTGACATATGCTTGTGCGCTACATTACTCATGTGCATCTTAATACTGTTTTGCAACTTAGTATACTGGATGATTTGTCACATCTGGTCACATTGTTTTACTGAGAAGGAGCAAAAGGTCGTCAACCTGAAACACTAACTCTTGTTTCTCTCGCAACACATGCTGCCTGATAAGCTGAATGTTTCCAGCTTTTTCAACATCCACAATATTTTGCTTGGTGACCATGGGTTGGCTGGACTTCAGAGAAGAAAAAAAAATCTGTTCTGTGCTTGGAAATGACATTACTGCATAGATCAATTCACGAGACAAGTCCGTACAGGTTGTGAACAAATTTGCACTTCGTTATTTAGTAGGTCACAATCCCTTGTAATACATAAAAGGGGATGTTGTGTATTGTTCCTGAAACCACTTGGACTGAGGCACTATGTTAATACAACACACTGACTTTGCTTTTTTCAAATAAATCCATTAGTTCATTAATTCCCATAGTTCGGTTTTTTAAAAAGGTTACTTCAACATTTAATATTTTCAATGTCAATTGTTCTAAATAATTTTCCTTTGAGAATGGAACAAAGTTTATAAATGGTCACTTGGGAACCCAGCTTAAGCAGCAACGATTGGGCGAGACGGAAAGACAACCTAACAAAGACAGCAGCTTTCTTGTCTGCTCAACAGTGGGTTCTCTTTGATTGGGCACTTTGTGCGAAAGGAATGACCTTGCACCAGAACCAAAGTCCATCTCCTCAGAAAGCTCCTTATATTTCCTTATCAATACTCTACTTCCCCACCCCCACTTGCACCAGCAAATCCTGACAGATCCTTCCTGAAAGGGCCTGGCAAGCCCCTTACTAATTTGTTTGTCGCCCTGACTGTCTGCATTAGATACAGTGGCCACTGTTCGTGGCAGTGATGCTGAGTTTGAAGAGATGCTAATATTCTCAGGCCGGTTGTTGTCAGGGACATGATTCAAAGGAATGTAAACTGCAATGTCAGGCAGTTAGCTGGCTGATGGGAACTCGGTTACACGTGGATTCCTGAATGTGGCCTCGGCAGTGTTGCCTTGATTTTCTGCCACATGTGTGGAGTCACAGTCTGCGTGAGTGCCCCACCACAGCCCATCTATTTACCTCAACCAGAAACAATCATGTTAAATCTCCAACAATGACGTATTGTCTCGGACACTTAGATTTTCAGGAGTGAGCAACCAAACAAAGGTTATATGAATGGAAGGAAAATGAAAGACTAGTGTCAATTTGAATCAATTAATCACAACTTGAAGATTGGTTCATCGATAAGATAGCTGATGACAAAAAGTTGAGACGGTGGTGCTGGAAAAGCACAGCAGATCAGGTAGCATCCGAGGAGCTAGAGAATTGACAATTCGGGTATAAGCTCTTCATCAGGAATTGCATGATAAAAAGTACAAAGAAGACCTAACAAAGGGAATCAGAAGGACAAATGGAGAATATAAGGATAGGTTAGTGACGAAAGTAAAACAAGAATCCAAAGCTAATTATATTATCCACTTTCAAACATTGTGAAAGGAAGGATGCAGCTAATGGTGAACCAGAAAGAAAACCTTCTTGTGGAGGCAAAGGGAATTTCTGATGTAGTAAGTGAGCACTGGAGAGGTGGATATTGCCAGTGTAGCACTCAACAAAGTGGCAATAATGATAAAACTAGTATTATAATAGATAGTGGGTGTGTAAAAAGAGTTAGTAATCCTTAAAGCTAGCAGGTTCCCCAATTTAGTTGGATCATGAAGGAAGTAAGCGTGGAAATTATAGACAGTCTAGCCATAATTTTCCGATGCTCCTTGGATATGGAGCTGTTGTCAGAGGATCAAAGAATTGCAAATGCTGCATTCCTGAGAAGAAGGATATAGCTACTAACCAAAGAGCAGTCAGCCTCATATTGGGATTGGAGAAAGTTTTAGAAACAATAATATTGAAGACAAAATTATTGATATTTGAAATTAAGATGGGCTATCAAATGAAATTTAGCACAGATCTATTAAAGGAAGATAATGATTGACGAATTGTGAAGAAGAATTGATTTGTTAGCAAAGTTAAAATGCAAGGATTAAACTGCAGCTTGGATACAAGAATTTGCTAAGGAACATGATGGTATTTTTTTGGGACGGATATAGATGTCTTACGTTTATGTAACACTGGAGAGGCAACCTTGGTTTTTATGCTTAAACATGAGGGTGAGATTTGAACCCACAGTTGTCTGATAAAGAGGCAAATGTACTGCCAACTGAGCCTCGGCTAGCGCAGGACAAATAGCATCGAAGTATATGAAGATGAGCGATGAGGGCTGTTAATAGACAACTTTTTTGATATACATTTCTGACTGGTATTTGTACAGGCAGAGACATAACTGCACAGTTTACAGATGATACAAGATATGGAGGTGCAGTAAGTAATGATGATGCTATCAACTGACTTCAGGAGGTTGTCGATACTCTGGTAAAATGGACAGATAGATTGGAGATGACACAGAAGAGTGAAGGTGAATAATGTTTGCAGAAAGAATGAGGAAATGCAATATAAATTAAATATACCACATTGCAGTTACAAGGAATTATAGAAATAAAGAAAGCAGTGATGTATGAATAGAAATTTTTGAACGTACCAGGACAAATTGAGAAGCTGTTATAGGATCCTTGGTTTATTATTAGTGATGTGGTCAAAAGATATTTGTGTAGTTGGTAGCCCCACTTAGACACATGCACACACCCCTGAATGTGTTGGGAACTGTACAGAGTGTCAGGAAGCTATGATTGCATTTTATTGCTGTCAGTAATAAGTGGCCGACATCATGTCTATTGTCCTCATCTAGCTGGACTATCCACCTCTGAACGTACCTAGCCAATGGGTTTTCCAGTCTTTAGCAGTACCATAATTCCAATCTGTACCCACCAGAAGGAGCAGCATGGAATTTGGAATCAAAGGTAGATTGGAATGACTTTGCTGAGGCCACTCAGACAAGGTCTGATGAGTGAATGGGGATGGTGGAGCCATGATCAGGATGATCATGGAGATGAAAAGCAATGGAAGAGGTCTCCGTGATGCCTGAACATGAGGGACACTCCCCTGAGCCCATAGCTAATTTGCCAGATTTACTACATGGCGTCAGCATTCCCTGTGTTGGTAAAATCCAACAGCAGCAAGGGAAAGTCCTTCATTTCAATAATCAGCCATTGAAGGGCCTCCATTTTTTCTAGGACGTGGGGTCGCCATTACCTACCTTCTGATAACATACCAAGTGAGGTGAATAGGCAATGGGCAAATTATCACCCAATTTTACGTTTCTCCACCTGCCATGGAAGGAGTGGAAAAATCCAGTTATAAAGTGCGTAGCAAGGGAGTTATAAGAAACGCTTGTAAAATAGGCCCCAGTTGGTGAGTTGTTTTTAATTATGGGCACTATCCTTTAGGAAGGATGTTAAAACCTTACAGTGTTTGCAGAGGACATTTACTGGAAGTACCAGAGATGAGGGATTTCAGTTATGTACAGAGGCTGAAGCTGATTTGGTCTCCTCAAAGCAAGGAAAGACGAGAGGAGCATTGGGGTTGAGGCTTTCAAAATTTTTTTTTTGAATAGAGAAAGAAGAAAAGCTGAAAGATCCATAAAGGGAAAACTGTGAAGGATCAGAAGCAACATGAAGAATCATTTTCTGCACAGTGAACTGTGACAGTTGGGAGAGGAATCAATTGACTCGTGATTAAAGAGTAATATTGAATGCAAAATTGGACAAATATGTGATGGAAAGAAAAAAAAACAGTGGGGAAAGAGAAGGGGCATGGTATTAATTGAATTGATTTAAAGAAAAAGGCAATAAAGACATAACAGACTGAATGGCCTGCTTCTGTACTGTATCATTTTATGAATCTAAGGGGGCTTGCAGTAATTAAAGAGGTTTGACATTAGAAGGATCTTTACCAGGTCTCAGGTGCACAATGAAAGATGTCTTGTCAAGGCTTGGGTTTTTAATCACGAGGAAAGGATAATTGGAAACAGCCAAAGAAAGTGATTTTATTTTTACATTGCTGCCAATCTTTTCTCTCATTTGCTCTCTCGTAGTGATCTCAAGAACCATTCCTAACCACCCCAGTAAGCTGAGCCTGTCACATTTTCAAAACAGATGGATGAGTTTCCAACACCTGTAACAGGTCTTGGTTTATTTGTAATATTCTATGAAAGAGCTGTTTCTGCCTAAAGTATTCACTTATCATTATTGCAGGAAATATCAGAATGCTGAACGATTTGAAAATTCTTCTGACTGCTCAAGGCTTTTAGACTTTCTCAGCATAAAAGTAGTCTTTTCAGTGACCCACAACTGGCTGAGCTTTCTTATTGTAAAGCCTCCAATTCCTTAATACTGCATAAAATCAAATTCCTCTTCTTCCCAGCGCACTGGCAGAAAAGTGGTTACTTCCAACTTCTGAAATCATCATCAGTTTGGCCATGGAATGAAAAATCACATCTGTTGTGGAGAATACAGTAAAAGTGGCTTTAAATTCTATTCTGACATACAAATTCACTTACAACTAATAAGAGGAGCTAAACATATTGGGCCTCAAATTCTACAAGGAGTTGATTTCAGCATAAATGCCAGGATCTGCCTCTTAATAACCTCTGGAGCTGACTTCAATAAAGAATGCAAGATTTGGAGTTGATGGTAATGGGGATGTGGGGGCAGGGGTCAACCTATGTAAATAATACCACTGAGTATCTGTGCCAACAGGGATCAAGCTCAGGTATCTACTTGCCATGATGCAACTGCATTAGAAAGATTACAGTTTTTAACTTAGCAAATTTTAGCCTTTAATAAGCTCAGTGTGAAGGAAAGAAATAGATGAGTGGAAATGCATTGAATTATTTTCTCGTCTGATCAACGAGAAGACCTGCAAGTTGACTGCTTCAGGAAGGGTCATAGAAAGTCAAAGCATTCCATATTCAGTAACATACAAAAGCAGACATTGATGGGTAGTTTCCCCAGTAATTTCTGTTTTTGTGTGTCTCAGATCTTCAGCTTCCTCAATTCTTTTATTTAATCTATCAATCATCCCACTGGAATTTCACACACTTTGTTATGAACCTAACCACTTTCTTTCAGCAGCTTGTATAGATTATCTTGGAATGATACAAAAGGGTTTGATGAGAAATTGACAATAGGGGTTTGAAGCTCTCCAGGAATTCAAAGTATACCATGCAGCATCTGATGTTCAGAAGTTACAGGCACTGGCTAGGATGGCAATGAGTTCAAGGGTCCTTCCATGGAAAGATAAATGCCTGCCCTGCATTAGAATCCTTTCTAAAATACATATATAATTCTGAATTGAATTGCAGCATTACAAATACTCTCAGAAAATGTACAGCAGATTTCAGAGAAGGCAGGATCCATCAATGGGCGGCAAGGTGGCACAGTGGTTAGCACTGCTGCCTCACTGCGCCAGAGACCCGGGTTCAATTCCCACCTCAGGTGACTCTCTGTGTGGAGTTTGCACATTCTCTCTGTGTCTGCGTGGGTCCCCTCCGGGAGCTCAGGTTTCCTCCCACAATCCAAAAATGTGCAGGTTAGGTGAACTGGCCACGCTAAATTGCCCATAGTGTTCGGTGTAGGGGAATGGGTCTGGGTGGGTTGCACTGTGGTGGGTGATGTGGACTTGTTGGGCCTAAGGGCCTGTTTCCACACTGTAAGTAATCTAATCTAATCCTTTCTACTACAATCAATGAGGTCTCTCAACATTGCAGAGACTTCTGGATTGCATTTCCATTTTAGAAATGCCTGTATATCTCTCTCAGAACACCGAGCTCTCCTAACACGATTCCATAGCTATATTTAATCAGGTCATTTTCTGTGACTATACATCTTGTTGTATTCTATCTTACAAGTTTGGCTTTCCAGATAGCCTAATGTCTATCCTCTTCTTCTTGCTCCTGTTTAATGAATAACTGACAAAAGATGGAAAGGTTCTTAAACAAGGCCTTATCTTAAGGAATGCTTTCAAACAATGTCCAATTGTCTCCAAACTTTACTCTAAAGGACATTACCCCAAACCAACGCCAAGTAAACACTGATCTCTATTTCGCAGAACACTAAAGGTCAAAATAGTATCATAATGGTCTTGGAGAAAGTAAGGACTGCAGATGCTGGAGATCAGAGTTGAGAGTGTGATACTGGAAAAGTACAGCAGGTCAGGCAGCATCCGAGGAGCAGGATAATCGATATTTTGGGCAAAAGCCCTTCATCAGGAACTGATTCCCGATGAAAGACATTTGCCTGAAACGTCGATTCTCCTGCTCCTCGGTTGCTGCCTGGCCTGCGATTGCTTTTCCAGCACTACCCTCTCGACTCATCATGGTCTTGCCAGATTGTAGGGCTGCTCTCTCTTTAGAAAGAAATGACTAGTGGTGGTTAGCCTGAGGGTTACCTTACTGCAGTTGAGGGGAGACTTCATGAAGGAGAGTTTTTCTTGGTAACTTCAGCCGAAACAGGAATTGATTCCAACGTTGATGTCATACTACATTGTAAACTAGCCTTTCAGACAACTGAGCAAACCCACCTCCAGTTGGGTAGACTGGAAATAATTAGCCTGCTGGGTTCTCATCCAACGGTTTGAAAAGGGATGGGGAGATGTCATCACTCACAATCACTGATTGGCCGGGTCAGCCCCAATCGAAAATCTTATAGTCAACTGGCCATGGTTCCAATCACAACAGAACACAAACAAAACCAGCAGAAACTGAAGTTCAAACTCACAATGCAAACCAAATGGTGGCCTCATAACTAATGACGATTCTACATTGCATGACAGTCTGCTGCTCCCAGCACTATCTGCTGGAACTGGGTATCACTCAGGTCATGCCAGGCTTGAACCTTCTGATACAGCTGAGCTCTGTCATGTATAAGAGAGCTTCCTCTTCCCCATTGGCCCTGTCCTCATCCTTGGAAGATTCCTTCTGTTCCTGGAATTTATCTGCTTCTAGCACTTCATCAGTTAAACTGCAGCAATTGTGCAGAGCTCAATATGAGGGAATAATGTGGCCCACTCTGTCTGGAACTGACTCAAGAAACCTCCCATATTTGGCCAAGCTGTGAAACCATACTTCTCTCTGATTGAACCACGGGCAGCATTGTATCTGTACTCCACAACAGTCAGAGGTGCAACTATGGTAACATGAGGCATGGATGCAATTGTCATCCTTTGTTCCTCATTAACCAGCCATGTCAGGCACCTAGACCTTCAATCACACTAAATACAAGAGATTGTTCCAGGATGTAAAAATTGTGGGAGCTGCCAAGGTAGTGGGTACACAGGAAATGGTGACAGCAATGACAGATCACCTGTACATTAATGGAGTGGAATCACTTCCTGTTGATGAATTCCACAGTGTTGTGTAACTACCCTCTCAGTGCCAACCCCAGCCCTTGATGCCTTCACCCACTTTGGCAATGAGCCACCATTCCCCCCTCCCCCTCCTCACACACACCACCCATGTATCCTTGGGAATGACTGACTGACCCACCGTCTGGACCGTATTCACCCCAGATCTCTGACTGACTTTGAGCAGGCCATAAACATCATTGATCAGATCCCTGATCACTGTGTTTGTAGCCCCCTGATTATCGACACTCAAGTCCCCTGATTGCTTGCGATGACCCTACAGGACTTACCACTGTCATTTCCCAGACTGCACTGAGACAGATCCCTTGACCATGTGGGGCCCCAGAGGATGACTGACCATGGCCAAACTGCTGGTCTGTGACTGATGGAACTGGCTACGTGACTAACAGTGCACTATCCCCAACCCATCTCCCCCCAATCTTGGATCGAGGCCTGGCCCTCACCAGTTTTTGACATGGCCATTTGGTTGGATGAATTTGAACAAACAGTGTTAATTTGTCATGCAGGCAGCTGGCATATCTTGTAAGTATTAGGTTGACGTCTTGGTGTGACGCGCATAAAGATGAGTCCTGCCTCCGGACAGATCCTGACAAAACTGCATGACAAGCAGCCCATCCTCATGTTTGTGCAAAAGAGCACATCAATGCAGCAAGCTTTGGCTCTGGCAAAGGTACCAATGGACTAACAGGTGTAGCTCAGTTTGGCAAGGCGTAAATGCTGTGAGCATGCATGTCAGCGCTAAGTGAGCAGCCTGGCGCAATCCAGGAGATGGGTGCTTTCTCTGCATGCAAGATGTCCCTGCCTCAGTACTTTAAATCCTAGTTGCTGGGATGCTCTGCGATGTGGGCCTGTGTAATTGTGAAGAAGTATTTGTGAATGTTGGATGCAAATGTCCGTGGATGAAAGATGTGTGCTGCTGGAGCTCACAGATCATATAGGCGAAAGTGGGTACTGCAGATGCTGGGGATTAGAGTCAAGGTTAGAGCAAGTCAGGCAGCATCCAAGGAGCAGGAAATTTGATATTTCGGGCAAAAGCCCTTCATCAGCCCTATCAAAGATCATTTGCTGAGTTGCTGTTTGGTGCTAAACAACATAGAGGTACCTCACAGGCTGCAGCCCACTGAGAGGTTGGCAGGACTTCCATGTTGAGAATTTTCAATATCTGGCTTGTTTGATACAAGAAAGGAAGCCGAATATCAATGAGGCAAATTGGGTTGTTAATGAGTTGCTTGATCATCAATAATCACCCTTAATTTTCAACTTGCTGATAGGGGAGCACAAAATATGGTCTGATGGCTCTGATGGCACATTGCTCGGAGCCCGACCTCTGTGTTCAAATCCCATCTACTCGAGGGATGTGTCAAAATACCTCTTAACTGATTGACTAAACCTTTCTAAATGACGGCTTGTGATGCTTCTCAACCAATTCTGTTACAAATTGCTCAGGTGGCTCAAGCCCCTGTAACGTTCTGCCCAGAAAACTGGCCTTTATTATATCCTCCTGTGTCAAAACTCTTTTAGGTTTGAGGCAGTGTAGAGATTGAAGGGACAGTAATTGACTGAGTTCTAATCGCCTAGTTTCCTTTAGGTTGACTTTGTTGAAATAAGAAGGAATGAAAACTGAGAGAAATTCCAATTCCACTCTGGGTGATTCCCAATTGATTCATAAATTTTTATGTTTCTCATTGTTAAAATGATATAAACAAAAAAAACATACAGAAAAGATGATGGTAAATATGTGTTTCCAGTGTGATTTTACAACATAAGCTTTCTTTTATTGGAAGTACTTGCACAGTAATTAGCTTTGTAGCTTGTCATTGATCAGCAGCTGGAATCGATTAACAGTTGCAATGGTCAATTAACCAAAGAAATTCTTGCCTCCTCTTCCCATGTTTTTTTTACTAGTTCCTGAGTTACTTCACATTAATCTGCCAAAGATGCAAATACTGTCATTTGTTTGAATTCACAGTAAGTGGCCTATCAGTATAAATGGTGTTATCTTGTAATTGTGAAATTGCATCAGTAAAGGGCAGAAGTAACCTCAATGCAGCGTGGGAAATATTCTGGGACAGAGATTCTTCAGAGAATGAAAAGGAATAAAAAAAGCCAATGGGCTGAGCAGTAGCAGATGGTATTTAATTCAGATAAATGCGAGATACTGCATTTTGGGAAAGCAAATCGTAGCAGGACTTATACACTTAATGGTAAGGTCCTAGGGAGTGTTGCTGAACAAAGAGACCTTGGAGCCAGGGTTGGAGGATTTGAGCTATAGGGAGAGGCTGAATAGGTTGGGGCTTTTTTCCCTGGAGTGTCGGAGGCTGAGGGGTGACCTTATAGAGGTTTATAAAATCAAGAGGGGCATGAATAGAGTAAATAGACAAGGTCATTTCCCTGAGGTGGGGGAGTCCAGAACTAGAGGGCATAGGTTTAGGGTGAAAAATATAAAAAATACCTAAGGGGCAACACTTTCATGCAGAGGGTGGTGTGTGTTTGGAATGAGCTGCCAGAGGAAATGATGGAGGCTGGTACACTTGCAACATTTTGAAGGCATCTGGATTTATGAATAGGAAGGGTTTTGGAGGGATATGGGCTGGGTGCTGGCAGGTGGGACTTGATTAGGTTGGGATATCTGGTTGGCATGGACGAGTTGGACTGAAGGGTCTGTTTCCATGCTGTACATCTCTATGACTCTGAGTGTTATTGCCAATAATATCTTGGCTGCAATGTATATATTCAGCAAGGGTTCTTGTGGCACAATGGTATTGTTTTATCTCTGAGCCAGGATAAAGTCAGAGGTCACATGACACCAAGTTATAGTCCAACAGGTTTATTTGAAATCACAAGCTTTAAGAGCGTTGCTCCTTTACCAGATGAAGAAGCAACACTCCAAAAGCTTGTGATTTCAAATAAACTGTTGGACTACAACCTGCTGTCATGTGACTTCTGACTTTGCTACCCCCCCCCAGTCCAACACCTGCACCTCCACACCTTAGCCAGGCTGACCAGGTCCAAGTCTCACCTGCCCCAGAAGTGTGTAATAACATCTCCAAACAGGTTGAATAGAAAATAAACATTCAGAAGGTAAGCAATGAAAATTGTTGAGCCTTACATACTGAGTAACCAACATATTTAATAGAGTTACATTATTTCTAAGAACTGCTTGAGGAAGGACTCTTGCATTACAGAATATAAAACAAATCACATATATGTTGAACTATTCAACAAATTGGACTACCAGTGAACTTGGGCAGCTGAGGGTAAAGTAGAAATACATTTGATATTGTTGGTAAACCTGACACATAATTAATCCAGTGCAACAATCCAAACACACAAAATATCAGGCATTGTCATGGAGACGTAGGAATGTATTCAAGCTCAGGAAAAGAGACCTTGTCAATGTAAAGAAAAAGTGGATAAACACCAGCCCTTCAACCTATAGTGAGGCAACTGAGAATTAACTTTACAGATTTGTATAATGTGTTGAATGTTTGCAAATATGTGCTAATTTAGAGTCATAGAGATGTACAGCACAGAAATAGAACCTTCAGTCCAACTCATCCATGCCAACCAGATATCCTAAACTAGTCTAATCCCATTTGCCAGCACTTGGCCCATATCCCTCTAAACTCTTTCCCATTTTTATATCCATCCAGATGCCTTTTGAATATTGTAATTGTACCAGCCTCCACCGCTTCTTCTGGCAGCTCATTCCGTACACGCACTGCCATCTGTGTGAAATAATTGCCCCTTAGGTCCCTCTCACCCTAAACCTACCACCTGTAGTTCTGGACTCCCCCAAGCCAGGGAAAAGACCTTGCCCCTTTACACTATCCATGACCCTCATGATTTTATAAACCTCTATAAGGTCATCCCTCAGCCTCTGAAGCTCCAGGGAAAACAGCCTCAGCCTATTCAGCCTCTCCCTACAGCTCAAATATTCCAACCTTAGCAACATCCTTGTAAATCTTTTCTGAACCCTTTCAAGTTCTACAACCCCCTTCCAATGGGAGGGTGATCAGAATAGCACACAATATTCAAAAAGTGGCCTAATCATTGTCCTGTATAGCCACAACATGTCCTCTCAACTCCTATACTCAAAGCTCTGACCAATAAAGGAAAGCATACCAAACACCTTCTTCACTGTCGTATCTACCTGAGACTCCACTTTCAAGGAACTATGAACCTGCACTCTAAGGTTTCTTTGTTCAGCAACACTCCCCAAGTTATGCCATAAAAAGAGATGATCACTGCTCCTAACTAATACTATGTAAGGTGCAATGTCAGAAAGGAGTGATCAATATATGAGAATGACTTCCATATAGTCAGAATCCTTGGAATGATTGAGAGGTGGTTGGTGCTGTGATGAACAATTGGTCTTTGATGAATACAGCTGACATCAGTAGTGCTATATTCCCTAATGACTTTTTAGCTGGTGAGGCATTGGTGGAAAAGCCTTCAACTGTCTTGATTTTGCTATGCTGATCTTCTTGCCTAAACCCCAAGAGGTCATCTTAAGAACCATCCCACCAGCTAAGATTTTAATCATTCGTCCTATGTTTCCCTCTATTTTTAAGTTACATTTCCCATCCACTTCAACTGGTGAAAGATTTTGAGCTATATTCTGTGATAATATGCTGTTATCATTATATCATTTAAACAGAATCATTAACCATATTAAACTAATAACTTGGCATTCATTTTTTACTGAAAATGGGATATATTACTTTGTTGAGTTCCTTGGGTAACAAGAGCAAAAGATGCATTTATGAAATGGATACTGAAAATATTTCATTGAATGGTAGATTGGTTACAGAACTTAAAAATGGGCAGTCAACCGATGTGCCAATGCTAAGTCTGCAACAGCAAGTCATCTAGTTGCATTGTCTTCAGACAATGAAGACCACCATTAGGACTACAGGAAGCCCCCAGCCTCTAAGTGCACAAAGCCCAAGGATAACTGTGTCAGAGATTTCCAGATTCCATAATGATTCCCACAATTAAGATTATGCTCAGCGACCAACCCCTACCACCATTTTTTGGAGCACAGTTATCACTGTCAATTCACCTGTTGTCATGTGTACCTCCTCTAGACCCATCTTTCATTTATTAACTTATCTTATTCACACCCCTTTCAGTCTCACCCCATCATGATCTCTTTCCTTCCAGCCAATCATGGATCTTACCTTTTATTCCCCCTGCAACTCCCCCTACCACCGCCACCATCCGTCACACCCCCCCCCCCCCCCACCCCGCTTCCGCTGCACTTGCTTAAAGCCTGTAATAGTTTTAAATTTCTTCAGTTTTCCTAAAATGCCATAAACTGTATAACCCCACTTGCATGAAAGCCCATTGCTTGTTGTATCAATCAAACATTTAAGTGGATTTCCATTGGGATCATCTCTCAGGTCAGAAATATTCCACCTTGCCTCAAGATGCCAGCCAATCAGAAGCCAGTCGCTACTGGGAACAATAGCATCAGATCAAAAGCCATGTCTGTTGGAGGTAGAGCAACCAGAAAGTGCAGGAGTTATGGACGTGGGAGGAACTTTTTCAGGAAAGCATTGTGAGGAGGCTATGGAAAAAGAGGACATGGAGCATTGGAAACAAGAGCAAATGAATGGTTTTGAGCAGCAAACCCCTTCCACCATCTATGCTCCCAAACATTCCGGGTTAGGGCAGGTAAAGGACTGCACCCAACCTAGCAGACAGTGTCTTTGTACCCATTGGCAAGGCTGTGAGTATTATCCTTGTGAAGAGCAGAGTTAATCGTGGCGGTGATAAGAAGATGGCCTTGGGTGATTATTAATTGAATATTTTAGAGTCCCAATTAGTGGGCTGCAAGTCAGTCTTCCCATCCACAATTTATTTCTGGTATAGCGGGAAAGCATTGGGAGCAACCTAGAGATCTGGCTACTTTCTTGATTATCATCTTGTTCCTGTTTTTTTGGAAGGGAAGATTTCACCAATTTCTCCCTCTCTCTTTTCCTCTTTCACTCCACAGATGTTGCCTGGCCTGTTGATTGTTTCCAGCATTTTCTGGTTAGGTTTCCAGTTTTTGATTGTGTGTACTCCCAAAAGGTTTATAGATAGTTGTTTGGTAATATAGAACTTGAATATTGCTCAGAAAGGTACATTTTCTTGAAACCTTTTTGGTTTGCACTCATCAGGTCAATTCACAAGAAAATCAATTTAAAGGGAAAGTAAATTGTATACAATGTTAGAGGAGAGTGCTGATTGTTCAGCAAGTGGACACTGACTGGTAAGGGCATTGCCATGGATAATGCCTCACGATGGTAAGGGCACTGACATGGATAATACCTCATTAATACTGTAACTCATGATGTATGTGATCATTAAATGTAATCATGGCTGATCTGGTCATCCTCAACGTGACGTTCCTACCTGATCCTTATAATCTTTGATTCCTTTGCTGTCTATCCCAGTCAAACACCTTACCTTTCCACATTAATCTGTGTTAGACTAAGGAAATGTTAATAAATGTGCTGCTAAGATGTGACGTTGTCATGTAATGTGAGGTTTATCAAAGCCCATATTGCAAAGAGCAATCTATAGCAAAATATATATCAGGCGAGAAGAGGGACAATAAGATTTGTTTCAGGTAGAGAGAGTATGATAAGGATATGTCACCACATATTAATATATAATATACAATACTGAATTTGTATATGGAATAAATATTTAGAAAATTAGATATACCTCTAAAGGTAAGAAATGGAGGAGAAAAAAGATAACAACATTGCTGTAGGTTCTTGATACAGCCCTCCAAGCTGAATCATAAGAGATTGTACAAACTAGCATAGATCAAGTAAATCTAAAAGTTTAGAATATAAAATGGTTACCAAAAGGACATAAGCAGTGGTACTTAGAAGAAATATAGTAAAATAAACTCAAGTGAAGAATGAAGTGAATGATGCAACACTGGAAAAAGTAAACAGGCTAAATGATTTAAGATATATAGTAGAAGAAAATGGCAGATGTGATGTAGAAGTTAGAAATGGGATAGAAATAAAAAGTAATTTTGTGAAAATGAGGAATGTGTTAACAAAATGAAAACTCAAGCTTAGAATAAGGAAAAATTTATAAGATTCTATTTTATACCAGAATGTTTCATAAGTCTAGCTAATAAATAAGACCTGCAGAAATAAGGGCCTTTGAAATGTGAATGAGCAAAGTATATTAAAGATTCCCTAAACAGATCCTAAGATAATTAAAAAGGTGCTTTAAATTGCAAGAGCAAAAATAACTTTAAATAATGACATTCAGTTATTTGATGTGTGCTGAAAACTTTGCCGGTGGGCAAAGGGGATGGCAGGAGAAAGAGACATTGACCTAGGCACAGTTTGATGATGAATATCACAGAGCAGCTGCAGACAAGGTACATTGGGTGTGTGAAATGGTACAAGATAGGTGTCCTAGTGAAGTATCTCAACCCAAAATGTTGACTTCTCTACCTCCTGAAGCTGCCTGACTTGCTGTGTTCTTCCAGCCTCCTGTTTGTCTACTTTGGATTCCAGCATCTACAGTTTGTTTTTGTCTCTAACCAAGATAGATAAGCGTTGCATACTATGACAGCAGATCTCCTGACAGGAGGATCTACAAGAAGCAGCAGCAGTGTTTTCTTTTTGTAACATTGATATTCTATTATCATCAGCATGCCAATTATAAAAGTGTTGTTCTGGTAATGTAGCAATCAGGTTAGATGTGCCATTTTCGGTACAGTTTGTATTGGGTACATTTTACAAAATAGTTTTTTTTCTTTAAAAAACAGTATTCTCCTATATAAATAACTTAATATGAATGACATTCGGAAGCATATATCTATGTTAAGGAATGCAAATTAACAAGTGAAATAACTTTTTATTTTGTTGATGAAGTAAAATGCTCTCTTTTTGAATTTAATAAGAAGATGGGTTTTGTACTATGAATGGAAGCTGGTTTAATGGGACAATTGTGAATTTAGAATCTTGGAGCATATTGATCACTTGATGATGTTATTTTCTTCTCTTCTGTCTCATTTATTGCCTGTAAACATTGAACTGGATGCAGGTCATTTGCTATGCCTGTTGTCAGATGGCGAACAGAAGTAGCATTGCTTGGGGTCAGAAGTTAGTAACGGTCATGTGTCTCATTTGCTTGAAGTGGAGCTTGTGGATTCATTCAAGAATAGTACCCAATTAAGAATGTTTTTTATCCTTTGTTATCTAACATTCCTTTTAGCCACAGACAAAGCACGACAATCTTGATCGTATAATTCATCCTTCATTCTGTTTAAAAGAAACACTTTAAGGGATTCCTGAGCCAGCTGGGGAACTTGTTCAACAGATTTGGGACATAGCTTACTTGGAGAGACACAATGGTTTGCTTGTGAGAGTAATAGAGTTATATATTTTTTCACATTCCAGTCTGAAGTTGTGAATCAGGGAATGTGACCTTCCTTAACTATTTGCAGATCATACCTCAACAGTGTCTACAAGCAATTTGGGGATTGAATTCCCAATCTGAATTCAAAGAATGTGCATCACTTTGCTGTCTGTCCATACTAATGATGGCTGCAAATTCAGACTTTGCAATCAGTTCCCAGGAACTGTTGATTTATCTTATTGCTCGCAGCACTTTGAATTTTAAATGCTCTACAGGAACTGAAAGACATGGGGAACAATTAGAAATAAGCTTCGAAAAAGATTGCAAAGAAAATAAAATACTGGCTCATTTCATAACTTGGGTAAGTTTCTCCCAGCTGACTCTGATTGAAACAAAACAGTAATCTCATTATAACAGCCTTTGAGCAGGGTTTCACGCTGGAAAAGCAATGCCTTTCACAATATAGTGACTGGATACTGCTTTATGTTAGTTGCTGATTTGAAAGTTTAACCAATGAAATATCAATTACATCTTGAAACATTTAATAGCTGGCCAATTAATAGTAGAGAAGCAGGAGTCTGGAAGAACACCACACGCCAGGTAACTTCAGGAGGTGGAGAAGTCGATGTTTTGGGTGTAACCTTTCTTCAGGACTGGGGATGGGTGTACAGGGAGCTGCAGATAAAGGGGGTGGCGGGAGCGGGGTGGTGAAGTGGGGTACAGGTGAAGACAGGCTGAGGGTACAATCTGATTGGTTGGTGGGCGGAATGAATCCGGTTGATGGTTGAGAGGAGTGGAAGGGAGGGGGAGAGGCTGGGAAGAGAGTCGGGGGATGGGAAGGGATGTTATTTGAAATTGGAGAACTCAATGTTGAGTCCTCTGGGCTGTCAGCTGCCTAGGTGGAAGATGAGGTGTTGTTCATCTAATTTGCAGTTTGATTCATTGTGGCAATGGAGGAGACCAAGGATGGTCTTGTTGGAAAGGGAGTTGGAAGGGAAATTAGAATGGGCGGTAACTGGGAGGTCCGGTTTGCCCCTGCGGGCCCAGCTCCCAGATGTAGAGAAGATCACATTGGGAGCACCTGCTGCAGTAAACTAGGTTGGAAGAGAGGCAGCTGAATCTCTGTCTCACCTGGAAGGACTGTTTGGGGCCCTGGATGGAGGTGATCAAATGGTGCACTGGCAAGTTTTGCATCTTTTCCTGTTGTAGGGGAAGGTACCTGGGAGTTCAGGGGTTTGTTTTTGGAAGAGTGGCGCAAACCAAGGGAGTGGTCCTTGCAGAAGGCAGAGAGGGGTGGGGAGGGGAAGTTTCTCTAGGTGGTGGGGTCTAGTTGGAGTTGGTGAAAGTGTATAAGAATGATATGTTGGACGTGGAGACTGGTAGGGTGGTAGATGAGGACAAGGGGCACTCTGTCTTTGTGGTGATGGTAATCTGGAGAATGGACCCCTATGTTGTAGAGGTCAAACACCAACTCTCTAAAACTACATCCTACCTCTTTGTTGCCCATAACTCTACTGCGACCCATCAGGCCAAAATCACTCGCACCGTTTGTGCCCTCATCGCCTATGGTAATCTCCCCTCCATTGGTTCCAAACTCATAGTGCCCCCAGCCCCACACTACTCAGTTATATCTGCTCCCCAAGATCCACATGCCCAACTACCCCAACCTACTCATCATCTCGGCATGCTCCTGGCTCACCCAACTCATCGCGAGCTACCTTGACTCCATCCACTCCTCTTTAGTTCAGGCATTTCCCACCACATCCACGACACCAACTGCATCCTCCATCTCTTCAGTAACTGCCAGTTCCCCAGCGCTCAGCGCTTTATTTCCTTTATGGACATGCAGCCCTTAAACACATCCATATCCGACAAGAATGGCCTCCAGGCCTCCGCTTCTTCGTCTCTAATATACTCATTCAGTCCCCCTCCACAATACCATCTTCTGCTTTGCTGAACTGGTCCTCACCCTTAATAGCTTTTCCTTTAACTCCTCCCAATTCCTCCAAATTCAAGGGGTGGCCATGGACACCTGGATGGGCCCTAGCTACGCCTGCCTCTTTGTCAGCTATGTCGAACAGTCCCTCTTCATGCCTACACAGGCACTGTGCCCCAACTCTCCGCCATTACATCAATGACTGCATCGGTGCAGCATCTTGCACCCAGGTTGAGCTGGAACAGTTCATTGACGTCGCCCACAGCTTCGACCCTGCCCTTAAATTCACATAGCCCATCTCGGATAACTCCTTCCCTTTTCTTGACCTCTCTGTTTCCATCTCTGGTGTCAGTCTCCAGACAGACATTTACTACAAATCCACAGACTCCCATAACAGCCTGAACTACACCTCCTCCCATCCAGTATCTTGCAAGAACTTAATCTCATTCTCCCAATTCCTCCGCTTTTGCTGCATCTGCTCTGATAAGGAGACATTCCACTCCCAAGTATCCCAGGTGTCCACCTATTTCAAACAATGTGCTTTTCCTCCCTCTGTCATCCAGACAGCCCTCCACTGCACCACCTCCATTCCCCATTCCACTGCTTTAAACTTACTCCTCCAAACATTATAAAGGCAGAGTCCCCCTCGTCCTCACCTACCACCCCACCAGTCTCTGAATCCAACAAATCATCCTTAAACACTTCTGCCAACTTCACATAGACCCCACAACCAAGAATATCTTCCGCTCCCTTGCCTCTCTGCCTTCAGCATGGAATGTTCCCTTTGACTGTCCTTGGTTTGTGCCACTCTCGCCACCAACCACTGCCTTGAATCCCCAGGTAGCTTCCTCTACAATCGGAAAAGATACAAAACCTGCCAATACACCACCTCCCCTCACCTCCATCCAGGGCCACAAACAATTCTTCCAGGTGAGACAGTGGTTCATCTGCCTCTCTTTCAATCTAGTTTACTGCGTCAGGTATTCACGATGTAGTCTTCTCTACATCAGGGAGACCAAACATAAACTTATGGAACGGTTTGCTGAGCATCTCAGCCGGACCCACAGGGGCTGACCGGACTTCCCAGTCACTGGTCATTTTTATTCCCCTTCCTATTCCCTTTCTGACATGACCATCCTTGGCCTCCTCCATTGCCACAATGCACCAAACTGCAAATTAGAGGAACAACACCTCATCTTCCACCTGGGCAGCCTACAGCCCAGAGGCTTCAACATTGAATTCTCCATTTTCAAATAACCTCCCTTACCTTCCCCGACTCCCTTCACAGCCTCTCCCCCTCTCTTCCACTCCTCCCAACCACCAACCGGATTCATTCCTCCCATTGACCAACCAGGTCATATCCTCTACTGTCTTCACCTATCCCCACTTCACCTTCTACCCCCACCAACCCCTTTATCTGCAGCTCCCCGTACATCCACCCCCAGTCCTGAAGAAGGGTTACACATGAAACGTTAGCATCTCCACCTCCTGAAGCTGCCTGGTTTGCTATGTTCTTCCAGGTTCCTGCCAAGCCACTGTTTCTGACAGAAAGAGTGGTTTAAGTGGCATTCTCTCACCTGGCATGACTGGAGATTGTCAATGTAATTGGCCAAAGCCTTCCCAGCTAGTTAGTTTCTTTGAGGAAGTTCTTCCTCCTGGGCTTTGTTCTCCAACTTTTCAGATTGCAAGCAAAGAATGCAAATTCCAGGAACTTTCCTTCTAAGTCACATCCTATCTTGATTTGGCACCATATCACCATCATTTCAATAGCACTGGGTCATTCCCTAATAGGACTGTTCCAACACTCCCAGAATTACCATGGTCCAAGAGGGCAGCTCACCATCACCTTCTCTACTGCAATTAGAAATGGGCATTAAACTCTGGCCTACCCAGTAATGCCCACATCTAAAAACAAATTGTTAAAAAAAAAATACAGCTGTATAGCTGGGAAAGTGGGAAATTGCATTCAAATTTTGGTAAAATTACCTTCTCGTGTATCAGTTGGCTTCTTGGCCTCCGCCTGAGAGGGTTCTCTGCTGCATTCCCAGCCCACACCAGGAAAGATAGACAAAGGTGAGATCAATTTGGAATCCTGAGGCAAAATTATTTTCTGCAAATCTGTCCTCACCGTCACTAGCCTGGGAAAGTTCCATCGCAAGGAACAAAGAAAATTTAAAGGATATTACTCCAATTTCACATTTCACCATATATTCTCCCCATTAACTTTCCACAAAATGAAAATATCTCCTAATTGTTCTGATATTACCTGCGAGGTTTGCTCAGCGTGTCATGTGAAGGATTCAATGATGGGAAGCTTGGAGGTGTGAGCATTCCAAACCACCCACAGTCTTAACCACAGAACATTATTATTTGCTTTTCATTAGGTGGCAGAGAGAGCAGATGACAGATCGGGAGACAGGGGTCTGATTATAATGTATAGAAAGGTGGGCGGTAGAACATTTTAGAGGAGAAGTATTGATGGTTGAGGAATTCTGATCAAGGTAAGTAGAAGAACAGGTAAAGCAGAGTTGGGCATTTGTAATTAAACTTGTTAGACCTGGAGACAGCACTCCTGTTCCTCTTAGTTTAAAAGCAGAGATGTACAGGCATGTTCCTTTTAAATGTTACACTTCTCGCTTTCTTTTAACTGCTAGCTTTGTTGAGACCTGGAAACTCAAACAATATTGTCAAAAATAACATTTCTTTTAAAGTGGAGACACACTTGTATGCTTTATGTTAAAGATACTACAGGCTTGTAAGTCATTATCATATTATAACCACTTCCTAATACCAACTTTCATCAGTTCTCATTTTCTGGTTTCAGAAATTTGCGATTCCTTAAAAAAACCCAGTTATAAAGTTTGTAACTTAGCCTCATCCAACTAGATGCAAGATTTGAATTTTAGTTAAGTGAGCTAAATATGGACCCACACATGCTTCGTGTGACACTGTCACAGCGAGTCTCTGATTTTGAGTGAATAAAACAACATTTGCAAACTGAAAATTGGGCCAAGTTTTTAAGTAACTGCATGTGTTGCAAGGTTGACAAAACAATTAAAAGTGAAGAAAATGCAAATATATTTCATCAGAATCAGTAGAGATGAAGATGGTGGTTGCAGATCTTCATTGGAATTGGAACATGAATGATGAGTAACCTGAGGACAAGCAGTTAAGGCACTATGTCTCTGCCATTCACATCCAGACGAAGAGTTACCAGAAGGGGATATCGAACAACTACAGTTGATACTTGATATGTTTTTCAAATTCCTACTGGGCTTTTGAAATTACCATAATTCAAAGTTTGTCAGTTTTGAGTGGAAATACCTTGGCTGTATTTAACATTGAAATTGCAGGTTGTATTATATACCAAGTCTTAAAGGGTTCAAAGGGATTTATGCAACAAAAATGTGACAAGGACTGTAAGTGGCATTAATCTGTCTAAAGAGACAATTTACTGAATTCATGGCAACTTCCAGATCCTAAAAAAAGTCCTATGCTGTTAATGGAAAACAAGGGTATGATTCTGTTTAGAATTGATGCCTAGAATTTATGAACAATGATTTCACTCAAAATGAAAACTAGCAGATTATAGAATGTAATGAGGTAAGATAAGTGATCATTGAAAAATTATCTTTGGTTACATTGGGATTACAGTAGGTTTATGAATTAACACAAAATGAAATGCTAATGGGCATTTATTTTAAAATAATACCCTGAACACCATATTACATATAACCATAAATCTTATTATTAGTCAATTAAATGTGAGCAATTTGAGCTGGGTAGATTTTAATGTTTAATCAAGGAATATCTCAGCAGGTGTTATATTGAAAATGAGAATGAGTTAAAGTATATTGTGTGCTTCATAAACATTGATGTAAGGAGAACTAGAGACTAGCTAAGTAAGTGAACTATCTTTATTTAGCAAACTACTACTGAAATGATGTAAAAATTATAAATGATCTGACAAGGGTGACAAAGGTAGATGCTCTGTCACATTTTGTACCCTTTGTAAATGTAAATTAATCCAAAATTCTGCCACCTGTCTACCATCACAAACTGTATCTTGTTAACCCATTATCCATATTTGCTGGCTTACATTGGTTCCTGACCTGGTAATGCTGCCATTTTAAAATTCTCATATTACAAACCCTTTGATGGTTCTACTCTATCACTCTCTCTAAAACCTCCACCAGTCCCACAACCTTCTGAAATCTCTCATAAAGAATTTATTACTCTATGTTTGCTGGCCATTCTTTCAATTACCAGTCAGGTATATCTTCCCTAATCCTTCCCTCTCACCCTCACACACACACACACACAGATTTCTCTTGCTCTCCTACTTTTTTTTTGAAAGCTTATTTGGCCAAGCAATTGGTCATCTAACCAAATACCTTCTTGTGTAACTTTGTGCCAAGTTTAGTTTCATAGACGTCCCATGATGCACTATGGAAAGTTTTAGTCTTCCAAGGTTCTATATAAATGTATGCAATTAAATAATGTGAGATATTGCATGAAACACAGGAATTGGATGTTCCTGAATTGGGTGCCCAAGAACCATCTAATTCTCGTGCTTGCGTGATGCTGAAGAATTTTCCTGCATACAGAGTTTGACGTTTCCTATACTTGAGAATAAACTCATCAGACATCAAATGAAACATCAGTATGACCACCACTTAAAAATGAAAGTACCAGAGCTTCCATCACTTCAACAATATGTAGTGCTTCTTCACCATCCTTTTCAGTCACACAAACTGGCTTCATCATAAAACTAGATATAGCGCTCTGCTCTCTATGATCCTGAAGTGTATTAGAGGAATTGTGATATATTAGATCAAGAACAAAAGAGTCAATTTCTCAAGGGCAATTAAGGATGGGCAGTAAACATCAACATCTCATGAATGAATGCAAGAAATTGTATATCCTGTCTACAAAAAGCAGGACAAATCCAACCTGGCCAATTACTGCTCTATGTAACTCTTGATCATCACCAATTTAGACAGTGATTTGCAGATCCTCATCACCTTCTCAAGGGCAACTAGGCCAGCAGTAAAGTCAGCCAGTAACCCCCATGTCCCATGAATCTGCTTTTATGCAATAACAAAACGTTGCGTTAATAGAGCAGGTTCATCCTCTGTATGCATTTCCTCATCAGGAATCTCTGAAGAAGAAAGAAGCTCATTGTCTTCTGACAGAGCTGAAAGGTGATCTTAACTCCGGGAAATTTTCACAAAACGTCATCCAATTTTCTTGGCATGAGACTTGAGTAGGTGAAGAAAGCTGTGGAAAATCTAAACAAAATGTCAATTAATCATCCTGAGGTGAAAGCTTATGTTTGTGGAAAGATAGAGGGAAGTCCTTGTAAATGGAATGTAATCATGATCTAGGTATGACAATTCCTCACTTGATTAAATATAGTTATCTCAGCTTGAGTCATTATCTGGCAATAAATCACTTCAATGATGCAGGGAGCCTTGTACCAACTGTAGAAGAACAAATGATGCACAAGCTTGCTAACTTAACAAGAGGTGACTCTGAATCTTAAGGCATAAATAGGCTTTGTAAAATCTTTACCATGTGGGCAAAATCTACTTAGAAATGGAAGTTTGTTATTTCTAAAAGTCTGGATCTTGACACGTAATACAGGACAGTAAAGATCTGTCATGAGTCAACAAAAAATTCAGGTTTAAAATTGTTTTAAGGTGACTGACCAAAACTTCTGATCATCAATTAGCAATACAGGGCTAGCAATTTTGATATGGCAAAGGAAGTGTGCAACTTCCAGGTCCTCCTCCTTTTGTTCAAATTACTGGCTACTCCTTTGTTGCGGAGATAATTATTTCATTTACTTTGAGAAGATGAGTTTGCACCGCAAACCTACTGAAAATGTACAAACCAGCCTCATGGAAAGTATCAGTCTCCCCTGGTTGGACAGTCTTTCCAGTTACCAACACAGTTTGGCACAACAACGTGAGTACTACAAAATTATGTCTCCTGCATTTCGTTCAGCTCTGGCATACTTCTTGCTAGGTGAGGTGGATAGCTTTAGACCTGGCTACCCTGCAAGCTTGCACTGACCCTCAGGATTGTTTTGAATCACATCTAGGTTTACACTCTTCACTTGACCTGTCTAGCATGGTGGACAGCATGCTCTACCATTGCATCTGATCTAGACTGCAAAGATTCAGAAGGCAGAACCTTATAGACATCTGAATTACATGGGATATGGTGAGGTTTATGGCAGAAACAGATGCAAAGTCAGGTGACGCATATCTTGACATCAGGACTGTCTCACTGCATCTTTTAAGCTTTTGCTGAGCAGTTTGGTAATTTCTCACTAGACAGTGGTAATTTGCCAACTGAGGGGATTTAAAACTTATTAAATGCCTTATTAATGCTGCAACTCAGCTCACTGATATTCGACACACAAGGTGATCAAAAATGCAGGTTGTCGATGCTCCTCCTCCACTGTGTACGATGGTATCTCCATGATTCTAGGAAGAAGAGCAGCACCTTGAGCTACGTGAAGGTGCCTCATGACCGCCACCCCCTCACCCCCCCCAACTTAGTTAACACTGTATTGCAACCTAGCCGGAGTGATGGATTACGTGCCTGCATGCACATTCAGCAGTTACTGATTGTTCTGACAGACCTGGATCTCCATTGTGTTTGCTTTCCTTTCTATGGAGCAATTGATTTAAAATGGCAGCGGAGTAGCAGTGCTGCATGTGGGCTCTGGCCCGGGGCTCATTCACTCCTGTATGCTCTCTTTATTTTTTTCTCTTTCTTTTTACTTATGGTCTTTCTCTTTCATTTTTTCCTTTTGGTATTCTTTTCTTTGGAGCCTTTTGTGATGGGTTAGTCAGTGAAATTGGCCTGGCAGCCAGAGCATGTCCTGCATGGAATGGCGGTTCCGCTTGGTGGTCAGAAATGGTGGTGGATACGCTCCTCAAGGTGACGGGCAGCAGTGGCAGCAGGGATGTCCTCCCTGTGTTCAGGGCTGGCGGTAGCAGAAGTGGCAAAGCTCCTCTAGGATCGGAGTTAGGTTCAGCATGGGCATCAGCAGAGGTGCCTGTGAGGTGGGCCCAACAGCGAAGAGATTACACCAGTAGAGTTATGGCTCCTACATTGGTGGGTCCAGCGCAGGCAGCAGGGAGGCAGCGGAGGAGGGGTGGCAGTGCACGTGTCATCGGTGAGCTGACTCAGGGCTCAGGACTTTCTTTTAGTTATATCTTTTATCGCTTTTATTCTTAAACTATTCAAAATGGCACTGGAGTGTGGGGACTGTATTATTCACTGCAAAATGCAAATAACAATGAACAAATCATTCATCATTCATCAAATCATTCATATGCTCATATGCTGGCTCCATGATTGAATCCATGGTTTGGTTTCACCATCTGCTTAGGCCTGTGCATGACTTTTGACTTCTCTATCTGCATCTGGATCTCCAGCATGTTTCTTGTGATTGTTCCCAAAGGCACATCATCAGCATGGGGTTCAGTACAGATTTACTCTCCAGCAGCTCTTTGACAGTCAGGGTCCTTGGCTGTCACATTCTCTATCAGCTGCTGTGATAGCTCTGGGGACTGATCACCAGATTGCGACCATGATAGAATGACATTTCTATCATTGGCCTACCTCAACCCCCAGCGAGGTCAGCTTCAGGAACAGCACCTTGCTTCCAATTACGAACTTTGCAGCCTTCTGGACTCAACGTCCAGATCATCAATTTCAGATAATAATCTCTGCCTCCCATTTTGTTTCCTTTCCTTTGCTTTTCTTGTTTTCATTCAAGTAGCACATCTGTTCCAGATGCATATTTTGTATCATAACTTGCCACATCCCTGTTCTGTTTGGGTTTCTTGGACCAACTTTGCTGCCAATCAATCTCTCCTGTTTGCAGCCAAACCTTCCTGTTGTCATTGTCCCATCTAAGAGGAGAAAGTGAGGTCTGCAGATGCTGGAGATCAGAGCTGGAAATGTGTTGCTGGAAAAGCGCAGCAGGTCAGGCAGCATCCAGGGAACAGGAGAATCGACATTTCGGGCATAAGCCCTTCTTCAGGAAGAAGGGCTTATGCCCGAAACGTCGATTCTCCTGTTCCCTGGATGCTGCCTGACCTGCTGCGCTTTTCCAGCAACACATTTCCAGCATTGTCCCATCTAACCCTTGCTCAAAGCAAAAGTTCTCTCTTTTTTTTCCCATTTGTAATGAAATGTCACAGATCTGAAACACTAACTCTGGTTCATTTTCTGTTGCTGTCTAACCTGCTGAGCCTACTAATCATTTCCTACCTTCATATCACTAAAAGCAAATTATCTTACCAGTTTTCTCATCTTTATTAAAGGACATTATTGTGCACAAATTGACATTAAATTTCCTCAAGGTCATTACACTTAAAAGATATTATTGACTTGATCCTAAATAACACATGGCTCATATAGTTATATAATGAGCTTGTTTATAATAGATTGATTTTTTTCAATCACTCATGATGTGCAATATGTAAGAACTTTATATTAAATATTAAGAAGCTGAAGGGGTTGCTACATTCGATTTAAAAACATAGCAGGTAAACCTGCCAAACATGTCAAAGGATAGAATAATAGCTCATTGTTCAGATTGATTCATTCAGAGAAAAGGCTTGTTTATGTTAGCAACCCTTCGTTTTGAGCACAAGAGTAAAGATATTTGGAAAGCTTTATATCACACCAAGTTAAGGAGAACTTAAGCGTAACAAAATGCCCTTATAATACTGAACAACTTATTGATGCTTTAAGTCTAAGTAAATTAGCAAACATGAGTACTATCATTTGGAGTATTGTCTCCCTGTAGTATATGGATTTGGAGCTGAGACCAGCATGTGTGGTTCTCGAAGAGGGCTTCCTGGAACCCTGCTCCATCTTATTGGGCTGGGGTCTCTCTTTCCTGAAATCAAAGCAGGCTGACCCAGTCAGAAATCCCAAAGTCAGCTGAGTTAACTAATGTTGGGGAAGGAGCATTTTGACAGCTGAATCCTCACTACAATTTATCATATTTTCTGAGTGATGTGCTGCCACCATCCTCTTTCCTGGATGAGATTGACAGGGCCTGCTTGGTCTTGTGAGTTCGAGAAAAAATAAAACACTTGGCTGTGCAACAAGAATAGACCTTTGCCATAAACAAGTTGGAGTCAATTGCATGAAAAGAGTTGACTATAAGTTACAAGAATATTAAAGGCATTGTTACAGAGACTATGAGGAGGATCTGGATGTTTGGTCTTACTTTTCTGAGATGTTGAAATGTTCGACCACCAAATCCATATGGCATCATCATCATCAAAATCACCCCTCAGCATTAACTTCTACAGATTCTTAAACCCTTATACAATGGTGTAGGGAAGGTGAGGGAGAAGGGAGGGGAGACAATGGAAGAATCCCATTAGTATGGTGCCAGACATGAGGGTCATAAGAACACAACTTGCCTCATGAATGCGTCACTGTGGTACTCCCCTTCAGCTCAGAATTATACAAAAAGATCTTGTGAACTATGGGAGCAGTAAGTATCACTGGTCACTTAGTAATCCTTGACTCTGCCGTTGAAATTGAAGGCTGGGCTGCTGAAAGAATATAACAGCATCATGTCAAATCCCAGCATGTGATCTGGTGCATGTATCTGTTACTACAAGCAAGTTACACTTTTAAGGAATTGAAGTCTGTCTGGGTCATATAAATGTAGGAATTTACAACTGGAACATGCTATGTTATATCCATATAGTCAATGACCCAGATAACCCCAGGGAATCCAGCAGTTTTAAAATATTTAATGACTATCTCATGATTTATGTGGAAGCACTATAAAATAAAATATATTGTAGCAGATGTATAACAGGTATGATTCCCTGGCAAGTATTTGTGATATGAAAATTGAAGAGATGGCGTAATTCTCAACATCATTGGGAGAGACGTCTTTGTTAAAGAACTTGGTTCCAGATCTGGCTGCTGCAGCAAACAGAGCTCTAGTTTAAAATGAAGATTCCTCTGAAAGGTCAAGAAAAGTATAGCCAGGTCTGTACATCCTGCTCAATGTATAATGCTGGGATCGTCCACTTCATCTCTGATACTGATTAATTTAACAAACCCTACAGCTCCCTACTGTAATCCATCCCCTTACTCCTAAAGCATATGGACCTACTGGGAGCCCATTGTGCAGCTCTCAGTTGCTAACTCTGACATTTTCTGGAAGCAGAATATTTATCAAGGGTACGAAATAGTTGAGAGGCTTCTAGAGTTCAGAATGAATAATTTGTTTTGTTCCGATATATACAGAGAATGCTAAAGTATGGATAAATGTCTCCACAAGCAATGTCAGTGAGCAGTATCTCTTTAATATATACTTCCATTGAAATGGAAAGATCATAACTTAAATATTCTTTTAAAACAGTAGTACATGTTTTTACAGTAATGAGGGAAGGTGGAAGTCCTCAAATTTAGGGCAAGTTATATCGTCCCATTCTGACTGTGTCTCTTGTCCATCTGTTGCTGTGGGGGCAAACGTCTCTCCATACACTCTGACATGAAGCAGAGTTATTAAGAGGACTCTTCTTTATCAGAATTCCAGGAAACAAGAGAAATTGGAACTTCCTGACTTCACAAGAAAACAAATTGCAATTTTCATTCCCCTTCCATCCAGGATTGTCAGAGTCAAAGAACATGCATGCCAAAGTAAGAGTTTGAATTGGTGATTGCAAAAGGACAGGACAAGCATGGCAAGAAGAAATGCAATTGTTGACAGGGCTCTCGACAATTTGCGGTCCATCTCCCGTGCCCTTCCCCTCACTCCCTCCCTCCCCTCTCAGAACAAGGATAGGGTCCCTCTTGTTCTCACCTTTCACCTCACCAGCCTTCACATGCAAAAAATAATCCTCAGCCATTTTTGCCAACTCCAACACGCACCACCACTAAACACATCTTCCCTTCCCTCCCCCTGTCTGCATTCCACAAAGATTGTTCCCTCCAGGACAACCTAGTCCACTCCTCCATCACACCTAACACCTCTCCCATCAGACACAGCACCTTCCCATGCAATCGCAGAAGGTGCACACCTGCCACTTTACCTCTTCCATGCTCACCATCCAAGGCCCCAAACACTCATTTCAGATTAAGCAGCATTTCACTTGTACTTCTTTCAATTTGGTCTATTGCATTCGTTGCTCCCGATGTGGTCTCCTCTATATCAGAGAGACAAAACGCCAACTGGGTGATCGCTTTGCTGAGCACCATCAGTCTGTACGCAATCAGGTCCCGGACCTTCCGTGGCTTGCCACTTCAACACACAACCCTGCTCCCATACCCACATGTCTGTCCTTGGCTTGCTGCAATGTTCCAGTGAAGCTCAACGCAAACTGGAGGAACAGCATCTCATCTTCGACTCGGCACGTTACAGCCTGCCGGTCTCAACATTGAATTCAACACCTTCAGGTGATTATCTCATTTCGACCCCTCTGTTTTTATTCTGCTCCATAATTTTATTTTATTTTTTTTTATATATATATTTTCGCTGTTCTCTACCTCTTATTTCTTGATTGTCTCTCTTTCTCTCGCTCCCCACTCTCTCACACCTTTTTCCTCTCCTCTTCCCTCTTTGCTACCCTTCTCCCTTGTTTTCCATTTTGCCTCTGCTTCATCCATCCCCCCCATCCCCCACATATTTTGTCACATAGCACTGGCTTGAGCCTTGGTCATTCACAGCTCCTAATCTCCCCATAATCTCTCTATGCACTGTCATTATCACTTCGTTATTGCTACCTTTGGGAGATTAAGTCGCTAACTTTTATTTTACATGTTTCCCCTAAGTTAAAACCATCCTACTATATGGGCTCTCACATGAGAACAATTAATTAATAAGCAGTTTATATTCTTTTGTCTCTCTTTTCTTTCTTTTTATTCAAATCTTGTTCTTTTTCTGCTCTCTTCCTTTCTTTTTCCTTCTTTCCTTTCAGATGGGTAAATGGTTTGTTGTGATGTGATCTACAATGCTATGATGAGGAAGGAAGCTGCTGAAAAGTGTAGGCTGAATTTTCTTCTGCTGTGTGGGTGTTGATAGTCAGGAAGAGACCATAGGCAAAAGTGAGTACTGCAGATGTTGGAAACCAAAGTCTGGATTAGAGTGGTGCTGGAAAAGCACAGCAGGTCAGACAGCATCCGAGAAGCAGGAATCCTGATGAAGGGCTTTTGCCCGAAAAGTCGATTTTCCTGCTTCTCGGATGCTGCTTGACCTGCTGTGCTTTTCCAGCACCACTCTAATCTAAGGAGAGACCATAGCCAGCTCTAGGCTGTGGCCAGGTGACAAATCTAGATGCTGTTCAGTGAGGGCTATTGTCCAGCAGATCTTATGGGAATGGAATCTGGTTTACTTTGGGACGATTAACCACAGAGTGAGTTTAAACGAATGTGGCAAGTAGTCCGAAGACTAGAACTAAACAGAAAAAAAACATTTTGCATAAAATCTGGGCCCGATGCAGGGAAACTCAAGAAAGTAATATGAATATGCTCTAGCTCTTATTGAATTTTCCTGTGACTCGGTGAACTTTCAACGGTTAACATACTAATTCTCCTACTCGTTTGTTTTCCAGTACACCTTTCTCTGCCCCATGCCATGACGCACATCCCATGCCCCTTCCAAAACATTTTTCCGATAGAACAAGATCCATTTTCTGTATTAAGTCTATTTGTTTATTGAAATCAATAACTTCACAAGAAGAGAACTGTCCTGGACAATTACAGTAATAAAAGTTTTAGCGATTTCTCACTTTATCACACTTTCTGAGACATTAGGTGTGAGTCCAGAGTCCCACTTCAGGATTTGAGCCCAAAAATTAAGTCTGACACTTCAGTGCAACATTAAAGAAATGCTGCATTGTTGGATGTGCCATCTTTCAGATGAAGAATTCAACTAAGGCCCCTATGTCATGTGGACATAAAAGATTGCATGGTAATATCTCTTTAAGAATTGGATGGAAGTCATCTATAGTTTCTAAAATACCTAGCCCTCAATTAAAATTACAAAACCAATTTGTCTGTTTGTTATCAGATTGCTGTTTTTAAGAACTATTTTGTGCACAAATTAGCTGCAATGTTTCCTACATTATATCAGTGGCTATCATTGGCTTGAAAGTACTTTGCATACCCTGTGGACCATTATAACTGCAAGGTTTTGTGTTAACTGTGAATGTTAACTACTACCATATATTACTCATCAATATATTAGTTAATCAATAGCAATCAGTTTATTACTAGTTGGGGAGGCAGTGGAGTTGTGATTATGTCAGTAGATTAATAATCCAGAAATCAGGCTCTTGGGGACATGGATTCAAATCCCACCGTAACAGATGGTGAAATTTGAATTTGATGAAGTGTTGCCTCACAGCGCCAGAGACCCAGGTTCAATTCCCACCTCAGGCGACTGACTGTGTGGAGTTTGCACGTTCTCCCCATGTCTGCGTGGGTTTCCTCCGGGTGCTCCGGTTTCCTCCCACAGTCAAAAAATGTGCAGGTTAGGTGAATTGGCCATGCTACATTGCCCTTCGTATTAGGTGAAGGGGTAAATGTAGGGGAATGGGTTTGGGTGGGTTGCGCTTCGGCGGGTCAGTGTGGACTTGTTGGGCCGAAGGGCCTGTTTCCACACTGTAAGTAATCCAATCTAATCTAATCTAGAGTAAAGATCTGGTCAATTGGCGACCATGTTGATTATTGTTAGAAAACAATTTTGTACACTAATGTCCTTTAGGAAAGAAAATCTGTGACCTTTACCTAGTACAACCTACATGTGACTCAAGACCCACAGCAATGTGGTTGGCTCTTCACTGTCCACAGGGCAATTAGAGATAGGCAATAAATGTTAGCCTAGCCAGCAGTGCTCACATCCCAGGAACGCACAATAAAGAAATCAATAGCGCTGCTCCATGCATTAGTGCCCAATTACTTAAGTAGAAATGTAACCTGACACCTGACAGTGAAAAATAGATGGCCCTATATTGCTTGCAGGCATAACAAATGTTGCTAAAGCAAAATAAAATTAATCCTAATCTTTGCCTGAAACCACAGTACTAATCTTCATCTAATGCCTGTCAGATAAAGAAAAATCCTGCTTTTACACAGAATTTCAGTGGCAACTGTCATGACCCTTCAATACTGAATGTATGTCGTCTGACTGTGAATTCAACAAAAGCAAAACTCTTGGTACTAAATGGAATGCGGACAAAGAAATGTTACATGCTGGCAAATAATTTATTACTGCCTGAATATAGCAAACAAACACGATTAAGTAACATAAAAGTGATTGAATTGCAAGTGTATTTTGAAAGGTCTAGTTGTCCAGCACAAGTTTCATTTTGAGAATAAACATGCTGTCACTGAATTACATCACAATATTGCATTACAATTTTATTTCTGAAAACAGGTTTGCTGATTGCATGGGAGTAGAGTTATATTCGTAATGAATGAGATTTTCCCATTATCGAGCTGCAAATGTGTTATATTTTGTCAGCACTAACTAGTTTCTCTTTAATTTTAAGCTCAGTGCCTTCATTAGCTTGGCTGGAGAAGGTATTTTGGAAAATTTGTCTCAATCTTTTCAAAATGGCTGCACACTGTTAAAGCTCCTTAAATATGTACAGTGATTTGATTTGAGCCAACTTTCTCAGTAATCTTCCCCAACTGTTAATGTCCCTGTGCATAACATAATGCACAAGAAGGCTGATCTGGCCTATATTAATTAAAGGAAAGCAGTCTGGTTGCTTAAGAGTCAGTTCACTTCTCAGAGTAGTAAATTCACACATATCCCCAAGGAAGTGGTTTGATTCTATTCACTTGCTGTGCTGGTCAGCAACCAAACATGGACACTCAATTGTCATACCTCATCCTTGATTTTCTCCCCAGCAATCATTCATCTTCCAAATGAAAGGGTGAAAATGTTGCCCTTGCAGTACATTAGGAAAACTTGTAAAGATAACAGAGTTGATAGGGAAATGGTGGAACCTCCACAGAATTTTAGGGCCAATTTTTCAAGAGGCGAGAGTAAGTATCAATGTGTAAAATGTAAAAAGCTTTATATTCATCAAATCCACTTGGTGGCTAAATTTGATGCCATTAGAAAATGGAGTCAAAATGTGATTAACCTTTGTCTGTTGATTACTATGTTGACAGCATCACCTTAAAGCTACCTGCCTCATTTTCAATACGTACAGCCTCCAGCCAGCACTAACTGTGCCATTAACTGGATAAATGAATCATTTTGAAACGAAGATTGTGAATAGTTGACATCATGACTTAAAGCCAGCCAGTATGCTTTAAAGAGGAGTCCATTATAGTCAGAGGAGATGTTGACAGTGAATCTGACTTGGAAAGTATTGAAAAATTGGTACAAAATGGGGAAATACAGTCTCCGAGATTTCCAGATGCCACACTGGAAGTTGTGGTTAGTTGAAAAGAAGAAACATTGGCAATTAAAATCGAAGAATGTTTAATCAATACATAATAAGATTGGAGCAGGAGTAGGCCATTCAGCCCCTTGTCCCTGATCTGCCATTCCAGATTATGGCTGATAATCTACCTTAATGCATTTGCCCACACTGTTCCTATACCTCTTGATACCACTGTTTCTAAAAATCTGTTAATCTCTGTCTTGAATGTACTCAGAAGTCACACGACACCAGGTTGTAGACCAACAAGTTTATTTGATTCCACAAGCTTTCGGAGTGCTGCTGCTTCATCAGGTGAACTCCATCTGAAGAAGGAGCAGTGCTCTGAAAGGTTGTGATGTCAAATGAACTTGTTGGACAATAGCCTGATATCGTGCGACTTCTGACCTTGTCCACCCCAGTCCAACATCATGGCTACCATTGATACTACAAACTGCTGGCTCAAAGTGGGGAGGATCTCCAAGAAGATCGTCCATATCAAAATAGACATCAGAGTCCACCTGATGAAGGGGCAGTGCTCCAAAAGCTTGTGATTTCAAATAAACCAGTTAGACTATAACCTGATGTCATATGACATATCACTTTGTCTACCCCAGTCCAACACCGACACCTCCACATCTTGAACATACTCAGACTGAGCTTCCAGGATTTCTGAGGTAGGGAATACCAAAGATTCACTGTCCTCTGAGTGAAGAAATTCCTCATCTTCTTAGTCCTTTCTGAAAGAACTCTTTATGAATTTTGTAAGTTGCATGAGAACATCTCTCATTCTTCCAAACTCGCCCGTCTCCTCTCTTGCTCCTCATATGACTACCATGTTATTGAGGAATTAGTTGAGTGAACCTCCATTGCACTCCCTTTATGCCAAGGATGCCTTTCCTGACGTACAGTGACCAAAACTGCTCTCCATGTTCTAAATGTGGTCTCAACAAACCTCCATATAATTGAAGCAAGAAGTCTTTATCCCTGTACATAATAAGCAAGGGGATAACTGAGGACCGATTAGAAAAAGATATACCTCCTGGCATGCATATTCCTGAGTCACCTATTTTGTGAGGCTGAGGAAATTCTGCCTGAGACACAACGTGGATCTGGAACTTACAGAAGAATGTTGCTCAGAAAATCCAAATAAAATCAAGAACAACACCTGGAATTCTTCATTGCATACTTCAACCTGACTGAGGCATTTGACTCTGTAAACTCTGAGGCTCTGTAGGTTGTTCTCCAGTGATTTCGATGTCCAAGAACCTTCATTAGAATGTTGCAACTGCTTCATGATGGTGCGACCATGTTGCCTTGGATGGGGGGACTGAAACAGACACCTACAAAATGCAGACAGGTATCAAATGAGGGAATGTGTTACTCCCCGTGTTATTTTTTGTATTTTATGAAACCGTACAAAATGCAAACAGTTGACAATAAACAAAAAGCCACAGTACACACAAAAAACCCCACTCTTTACAGGGGAAGGGGCAACAGGGCCAAACCCCAAACCTCACCGTGCAATCAGTTAACAGGGAAATGAGGGTGAACCTCAAATCCCACTTTATGTCATCAAAAAGGAAACAATAACAAACACAGACAATGCACAGAATGCAAACCCCCCCCCCGCCAACCCAGCAAGCCACCGCCCCTCCCACCTAGTCCCCATATTATTTATTAATTATCTCATGGTGGTTAATCACTTCATCAAAGATCAATTGTCCTTTGATGTGAGTACTAAACATTGTCTAACCACTGCACTCTTTAATGTCAGTCACTTTCATGCCTAAACTAAACTGACCACCATGGATATACATGACCAGTAGTGGTGGATGATTGCAACATCATAGCTCACTTGGCATCAGATATGTAACCTACTCACTGTTTCTTCAACCCTGCATAGGAGTGCAGAGCTTAAATCTGATCTGTCGATTGTGGGATCACTGATCTCTGTCACGAACTGTTTATGTTGTTTGCCATCCAAATAGTCCTGTTTGGTGGTTTCACCAGACCTTGAATTCATAATTCAAACCAAGTCAGTCAAGTATTTTGCTTTCCATGGAGAGACTTTGGGATACATCAAGCAGTCCCCATACTCTGGCAGCAATGTCTCTCAATGGTCACTATTGAGAAGGAATCCAATACTGTGTCAGCTCTGCTAGTCCAGCCTTCCACAAACTGTACAGCAAAGGTCTCTGCAAGTTTTATATGCTTATTTATGGGATATGGGTGTCACAGGCTGGACAAGCATTTATTATTCATCCATAATTGCCCAGAGGGCAGTTGAGAGTCAAACACATTGCTGTGGGTATGGAGTCACATGTAGACCAGGCAAGATAAGGATGGCAGATTCCTTTCCTAAAGCCATTTGGTTGTATCAATCACTATGAAGTCTTGATGAACAAACAAAACCAAACAGAACACCTGGCTTCAACCTAGGCACCAGAAAAGACAACAGCAGAAACAATCTTCTCAACCCTGCAAAGTCCTCCTTAATAACATCTGTAGGCTAGTGCATAACAAGCAAGAGATCTCCCACAGATTATTTAAGCAACAGGCTGATACAGTCATACTCCTAGAATCATATCTGATAACGTCTCGGACGCCACCATCACCATCCCTAGGTATGTCCTGTCCCACCAAACAGAACAGACACAGCTAAGGTGGCAGCAGGGTGGTATATATCAGGAGGGAGTCCTCAACATTAACTCCGGACCCTGTGAAGTCTTGTGGCTTCAAGTTAAACATGGGCAAGGAAAACTGCTGTGGATGACCGCACACTGCCGCCCCTTTGCTGATGAAGCAGTACTCCTCCATGTTGAACAACACTTGGAGGAAGCACCGAGGGTGGCAAGGACACCAAATGTATTCTGGGTGGGGGATTTGCCTCGGTAGCAGCACTACTGATCGAGCTGATTAGGTTCGAAAAGGATATAACTGCGAGACTGGATCTCTGTCTGTGGTGAAGGAATCAACAAGAGGGAAAAACATGGCTGACCTCATCCTTATCAATCTGCTGGCTGAAAATGCATCTGTCCATGACAGTATTGGAAAGAGTGGCCACTTCGTAATCCTCATGAGACAAGGTCCCATCTTCGCAGTGAGAATACTCTCCATTGTGTTGTGTGGTACTATCACTGTGCTAAATGGGACAGACTTCGAATAGACCTAGCAACTCAAGTCTGGGCATCCATGAGGCACTGTGGACCAGTGTCAACCTGGTGAAGCTACCGAATAGGACTATTTGCATGGCAAACAACATAGTGACAGCCAGAGGTAAGTGATCCCACAATCAACAGATCAGCTTTAAGCTCTGCACTCCTGCCACATCCAGTCATGAATGGTGGGAGACAACTAAACAACTCGTGGAGTAGGAGACTCCACCAATATCCCCATCCTCAATGATGGAGGGTCAAACATATCAGAGCAAAAGATAAGGCTGAAGCATTCGCAGCAATCTTCAGCCAGAAGTGTTGGGTGAATGATCCATCTTGGCCTCCTCCAGTGGTCCCCAGCACAACAGATACCAATCTTCAGCCAATTTGATTCACTCCACATGATAACAAGATACAGTTGGAGGCACTGGATACTGCAAAGGTAATGGGTCCAGCCAACATCCGGGAATCTCCTCCTTAATGGCAACATGGACTGCGGTGGTTCAAGAAGGCAGCTGACCACCACCGTCTCATGGGCAACTTAGGACGGGCAATAAATGCTGGGCCAACCAGTGATGCCCATGTACCACAAATGAATAAAAAAGAAGGCAACGAAAGCCTTAGACTTCTGTGAGATCCAAGGGAGTTGATAAGTTGAATTTAAAATTGGTTTAGTTTTAGCAAAGAAATGGTAAGTCGTGAAGAGTTTTGAGAGTAGAAAGTCAGGTTCCATGAGGCTCAGTAACTGGGTGAATTGCTTATAAAAATGGAATTTAATATCAATAATTTAGACTGATATGTAAGAGAGATGCTGAAGACATTTGCAGATGATGCAAGAATTGACATATGTTTGATAATGGGGGTTTAGATCAGAGTGGTGCTGGAAAAGAACAGCAGGTCAGGCAGCATCCGAGGAGCAGGAAAATCGACGTTTCGGGCAAAAGCCCTTCATCAGGAATAGCGGCAGGAAGCCTCCAGGGTGGAGAGATCATTTTATCTCTCCACCCTGGAGGCTTCCTGCCTCTATTCCTGATGAAGGGCTTTTGCCCGAAACGTCGATTTTCCTGCTCCTCGGATGCCGCCTGACCTGCTGTGCTTTTCCAGCACCACTCTGATCTAAACTCTGGTTTCCAGCATCTGCAGTCCTCACTTTTGTCCCTATGTTTGATAATGTTGGCTACAAGCCAATGCCAACATACTGGTCGGGCAGAAAGGCTGTAAATCAGATTTAATCTGGAGTTATGAAATGATGCATTTGGGAACAAAATGGCATGATTTGATTCAAAAATTCCGTTTCGAGTAATTTATTTTCTGGTGGGTTTTACATTTTCCTTGTAATCAAACAAATACTATATTTGTCGGTAACAGGAGGGACTGTTGTTGGTTGGAAAATTTGGAGTTATGAATACTGGTGAAGCTTTCAAATGATTTCATCATCGACAGCCTGACCAGCAAGGATCTGTCTACATTGTACTCTCACTTTCTCTTCATTCTCTGCCTCAGGCACCTCCTTTACCACTTCCTCATTCTCTTTATCCTCAGCTTCTCACTATACTGCAGTTGGCAAGGGTTACCTTTCATGCTGGTGAGCTTGCAACACGCAGCAGACTACCACAAATATTTGGATCCACTGTGTCAAGAATTCCAATCTTGCCCAATGCTGTTCAGACAGTTGAAGTGTTGCTATATTATGGTCAGAATCTGTTCTATTACATTTTATGCTTTCCACATGCCCATGAATTCCATACCAATGTCATCAGCGATCTGTACGAGCAAAGAGTCCTTTTCGTTCAACAGCCACCATAGTGGTATAAATAGAGCTGATACAGTGGACTGTCAGAGAATAAAAGCATCATGACTACTGCAGGATATTGGTTATTGAACTAACTTATTGCATGTAGTCAAAAAGGAGCTGAAGGTGGAGGTGGTGGAATCCTTCCAGTTCCTTCTATAAAGCAAAACATGTGCAGTTGCTCTGCATTATGGGTTATGTGTAGTATAATGAAATGTGCACAGTGTTCCCTATCAATAGCAACCTCTCATATACTGAAATATCCCTCCAAAATGTAGCAAAGTTTGGAGACCATGAAAGCTTAATTTGTTTAGTGGCGAGTAACATTTGTGCTGCACAAGCATCAAAGACCATCTCCAACGAAAGCAATGCTAACTTTTCTCTCTTCACATTCAATGGCATTGCCATTTCTGAATCCTCCATTATCAATACCTTGAGGTTACTGTTAATCAGTTACTTAATTGATACACTATGTACATGCTATGGCTAAAAGAGCCGATCAGAAGTTGGAAATTCTGCAACTAATAACTAACTTCCTAATTCCCAAAACCTACTTACAAAATCCAAGGTACAAGACCATTTAATGAGGCATTTTGACTATTTTATATATCCTAATATTTACTTGCCAGTAGTAAATTATATGAAAAATACTGGAAGAACTACGGATGTTGGAAACCAGAAAAAAAGTAGAAATTGCGGGAAAAACTCAGCAGGTCTTGCAACACCTGTGTAGAGAAAGCAGAGTTAACATTTTGGGTTGAGTGACCCTTCTTCAGAACTGTTCGATAGAAGAGTCACTGGAACCAAAATGTTAACTCTGCCTTTTCTTCACAGATGCTGCCAAACCTCCTGAGTGTTTCCAGCAACTTCTAATTTTTGTAAATTTATATAACTCAAGTTGTTTTAGTTTTGAGGACATTTTTAGCAGCTATTTCTCTTCTTCCTCAGCATGGACCCAACGTCAACACTACTGATCAAAATAGTTATCTTTATTTTTTAGATATGAATCTTATCTGACAGGTGCCAAAATATCCAAGCAGAGCATTTCTATTTTACTTTTACCATGGAATCACAATTTCATCCAAACATTATACACTTCATGAAGCACAACATTCATTTATTGATGACATTCTTTCTAATTCCTGCATTTTAACTTTTTTAAATTAAAAAATGACTGGATATAGCAGTAATGTTTTCACTCAAATTTGTGACTGTGTACAAAGTTTGCAATGTGCTGACTGAGTTCTGTGCGGTATACTAGATGAATCAGTATGCTGCAGTCAGCTATACTTATGGAACATTTTTTAACTTCTCGCACAGCTTCAATAGCTTTTCTTCAAAGCAAATTAGAGAAAAAAATTCAACAGCTTTTAAGTACAATTTATTTAAAGAAATAAGACTCTAGAATGTATATGAGAGCAAAATGATTGGTGAATATACATCATTGCACTTCTTAAAATTTGTGTAAAACTTTAAGTTGTTACATTTTTAAGAAAGCAGACGAGGAAGATACAATGGGGAGAGAGAGAAACTTCCTTGCCTTTCCAAATACATGTACATCCTATCCCTCAGGATTCCCTCCAACAACTTGCCCACCACTGACGTCAGGCTCACTGGTCTATAGTTCCCTGGCTTGTCCTTACTACCTGTCTTAAACAGTGGCGCCAAGATCACATTTTATTTCCACAATGCCCATACTAATACATCTAGAACCACGTTTGCTGTATCACCTACTATTAGGAAACAAGAGGAAAATAATGAATAGCACAAAAAATATAAAATCAAAAGGAGTAAAGTGTGACAAAGCAGAGGGGGGAGGAGAATAAAATGAAAGAAACAGCAGAGGGAAATCATGATATCAGCCACATGATAGCTTCAGAGAGTAAGCCATGACCATGCACCATGTCTTTTATCTTATCTTGAACATAGCCATCACATCGTACAGGGCTACAGTAAATGGTACTGGGTCAATTGCTCTTGTCGTGGGCAGGTGTGATCTTTCAGACCAAATGGCCTCCTTGTGTTCTGTAAACATTCCATGATTCTATTCTACAATTGTATACCTAATAAAATAATCTAGCCATTTATTTATTTTAATCCTTCAGTTAAGGCCATGTTAGCTGCACTAGATGGCAGTCTAATTAATTTTAACAAGTCCACAGCAGAGATTTTGATGATGACAGTTTTCAAAGTTGCCAGCCCTCCCCATCAAGTTATCCTGATGGATTATTTTCCAAAGTTTATTGTCCTTGAACAGGTTGTCTTCCATCCCAGTCAAATCTCATTTTTAGTAATATAGTTAAGCGCAAGTTGTACATCCCACTCTTTCATCAGCATTATAATATTTTTTACTTTTTGTGACGGTGAATCATTGGGCTATAAACACAAAGAGTAAGCCTTTGCTTTATCTATTTAATGTTGCAAAGTCTTAGAAAAGTTTCCTTTAAAAGTCAAAGAATTTTAAAAAAGTATGAAATTCTCACTTCCATATCAGTGTTAAATTAAGCTGTCTCTCATTCGTTGTTTTTCATCTCTGTCTATTCTCATTCCTCTTGGAAATGTTTCTCTTATTCCCCATCATTAATTAATTTTATGTGACCAAATTTAATTAGCAGTGCATGCCAAAACAGTTTTGAAACAAGAGAGTTCTCAAATTTTGGCCATCTTGTGGTACCATGTCGGTTGTTTCAGATATTCAAGTTGAATAATGCAGCAATGAATGATGATAGCTGCAATTTAATGTACAGTCAGCTTATGAAATAATAATTACAGCCAAATTTCAGCTTTCATTTTGCAATTTTTATGTAAAATTGAAATTTGTATGTTTATAAATGTTCTGGATGTAGGTTTGCTCACTGAGCTGGAAGGTTCACTTCCAGTTGTTTTGCTACCCTACTAGGTAACATCTTCAGTGGGCCTCTGGGTGAAGCACTGTTGAAAACTCCTGATTTCTATTTCTAATGTTTGGGATTTTTTGGGTTGTATATGTACTATGATTGTTTGAAAAACTGGCTCAATTAATATTTATTCCAAATTTTAAAAAAACCTTTAAGAGTTATGGTGATTTCGCATACAGATTAGAAAGATTTATAATATCAGACTTCAACAAACATAATGTAATTTTAAGACACACAACTTACTAGATATTCTCAACAAACATAGCAGGACAGCAATCATCTGTGATAGGTTCTTACAGTCTAGGTCACTGTAAGCAAGGACGCTACAACAAACAGAATTGTAATTGCAGTCACTGAGACTACTGCTTTTGAGTCAAGAAAACCCTTTAATCTTTAAGGCACTTTTCAAGCCAATGCAAAGTGTCATCACAGAAAGAAATAAATTCCAATTAGTGGTTGCATCAATTATGTACAACAACTTCACCTTTTTTTCCAACTGGTCAGCTATAATAAAGTGAGCAATTGTCCATGTCTTTTATATTACTAAGTACAGGAAATGATCAGTAATCTATATGGTCAATACCTGAAGATACTTCAACATTTTTTAAAATAAATAACAGTGAATGTCATTAGCCACACCGTTATTTTAACAGCAAATTAGCCATATATTGTATGGTTCCATGTCTGATGCACAGGCAGTAATTCTTCTGTTTTACACAAATCATTTTGAAGGTAAGGGAACTGCCGAAAAAAAAAGTAGCTCCATGGAGCGCAAGAAGGCTATCTGCAGTCTAACTGGATAAAGTCATGAGGCAAAATTTAGAAAAAAAACAAAGGCTGTGCAACCATTAGGATTATCGCAGCGTACATCCTGGTGTCTGCAGAGTTCAGGGTCCACCTTCAAAACTTACCAAATTCACATCATCTTTGCAATATCCCATCACATTTCTGAACAAAGTAGAAATTAATATCTGAGCTTGAAGTGAACTTTAAACATGAGATTGCAATTCGTAAAAACCAATGAAGCCAGAAATACCGGTACATTAAGGATTCACATTTAGCAAACTTTCTATGCTGGTCTTTAAAGGACTGTTCTGTCTAATTTTACTCATAAAGTTGCCCAAAATATACATAGAAATGTCGTGTTTTCTACTTCCTAAACTGACATAAATACACATTCCATCCAGAGTCACTACCTCAATCTATGCAATCAAAACTGCAATGTCAGTATAAAATTATCTAATGTTGATTTTTTTACTTCACTTCAATTCATAAGATGCTTCCTTTTAATGCTGGAAAACCACAGAAAACCTAACCTTTTAAGACTTCTTCCTGATGCCCTCCCCTGGAAGGAGTAAACACACTGTTTTTCTGCAATTTTAATAGCAAGCAGTTGAGATTCAGGCAAGACTTCATCACTCATATCTGTTCATGAGATCAGTCTGTAATTGATTTGTTGTGTCATCCTGGGAAACAGGACTTTCATGCTAACTCTAGCTGCACCATAGCTAATTCATTCTTTCAACACCTGCATATAAGCTGACACTGGGGCAGCAATGAGAATCCAAGACTGAACTGGCATTTATTGCGCTCCGCAGAAACATTGCAAATTGCTTCACGCAGAACAAATTGCTCCATGAAGTTTAACCACCCAGATAGTTGAAATTGGACAAGACAGCTTCAAGTTAATTAGAATTATAGATTGCAGCTCCCCAAACATCCATTACATATACTGTGTAAAAGGTCTCTATTGATAGTGTGCAGAGACAGAAGGTGTACCACTGAGGTGGAAGGTGTGGGACAAATCTGCTGAGGATGCCTCAAGATTGTAGTACTCTTCTGCAATGCTGAATTATAACACACAGGTAACAAAGTCTTCCATACTTATAGCATTTTATTCTGCACGTTGCTAATGTCCCAGATAACAGACTTGAAATATTTTGCTTTTCTAAGTGTGTACAAGACAATTTTCTGATTCAGTATGTGGATGTACCTACTAGAGAAGGTGCAAAACTTGACCTACTCTGGGAAAATAAGGCAGGGCAGGTGACTGAGGTGTCATTGGGGGAGCACTTTGGGGCCAGTGACCATAATTCTATTTGTTTTATAATAGTGATGGAAAAGGATAGACCAGATCTAAAAGTTGAAGTTCTAAATTGGAG